>NC_057805.1:413484101-413832690 GCF_018294505.1 Triticum aestivum | reverse complement strand
CGGGGGCGAGCACGGCGCCGGGCGGCGGCGGTGGACGTGGGATCTGGTGGCGGGGCGCGTCGTGGAGGAGAGAGGGAGAGAAGAGAGAGTAACGGGTGGGGGTGGGGGCCGTTAGTTAGTCTGCTCTTTGCCGTCCGCTAATCTTTGCCGTTCGCCTTTATCTCTCTTTGCCGTAGACGGCAAAGAGGTGGGGCGTTAAGTTTTTCTAAACGGGCGGGGGTGTGGGGGCCACCTCTCTCTTTGCCGTCAGCCAGCGGACGGCAAAGATTCTTTGCCATCAGCCGGCTGACGGCAAAGAGCCGGCAGATGGCAAAGGCCTGTTTTGTCGTCTGCCATTTCTTTGCCGTTTGCTTTTGGGTAGCTGATGGCAAAGAGCTTCTTTGCCGTCAGCTAGCAGACGGCAAAGAGCTGGCAGATGGCAAATTAGTTGATTCCAGTAGTGTGTGTGTGTGTCTGTGTGAGAGAGAGAGGAGACGGTAGTCGGGGTTGTCTGATCGGTACACAAATTAATAATTTCAGTATGGGATGGATACGAAAAGGAGACCGCAACAAATGTTGTGTGTACAGGAGAGAGAGAGAGTAATTTTAGTGGTCTGAGTCATATGTAGAGACATATAAAGTGTGTGAGAGAATCCCATAGAGAGAAAGACGAAGTGAAAGACGAGTGGGGACTGTGTGTGTGGCGGTGAAAAAGAAAGCTTAGGTACCGAGTGATACCAGAGAATAGTAGAGACGTGAGAGATAATGAAAACCGTGTAATGTATAATGATAGGGAGAGTGTGACACTTCTCAAGGGAGACGTCGAGAGACCATGTTTGCGAGGATAGGAGAAACATGAAGTGAGCGTGCGGGTGAGCTGGAGAAAAGAGAGTGATAACTACCTCAACGAGCATGCATGCGAGAGAGATGGGCATGAAAGGAGTGAACAAAAAAGGGATTCAAATGTTTGAATTCGAGATGATGATACATGTAATCCATACTCGAACCAAAATTGATCTATCAAACATGCATACTCATATGAATTCACGCACATCTATGTTATTTAATATGTAGATATTACTGATCCATACATTTTAGTAGAACATAATTTGGTTAAAAAAATTCGAATCCAACCTTAAGATTTCGAGATCGTTGTATTTGTAAATTATATTATACATATAAAGGAGCAGAATTCTTTATTGTGCTTTTGCAAGTATATATAAAAAATGATGTATATAGAATGTAATTCCAATTGAAAATGGATCCCGCCCGAAAAAAATAGAATACAAACGGGATTCGAATTGAGTTGGCACGGTAAACGTGCACTCTGCAAAATTTGAACGAAGCGGGGAAAGTCGCAGTAACCGCCCGAAACCAAAGTCTGCGAGATGGAAATCACTACTGCCTATCCCTGCCACGCAAAGCCTATCTGCTGGATTTCTATAGGTTTCGATAGGGGTAGGTTTGTAATTTCACCCAAACATGACGTAACCGCCTCTCACCCGGATTCATACACTGTGGGCGCCAAAACACAGTGTGTCCTTGGCTGAAATCGACACCCTCCCCGATTCATATTCATACACGGTGGGCACCAAATACAAACTCTCGTCGGCAAATATTCGGTGTATGCGAGATTACCGTCCTATCCCCAACCGACTAATGTTGCTGTGATGTAGTAGAAATTTGAAACGGGGGCTAAGTTTGTAAATTTCTCGCATTTGAGACAAGCGCGCCCTGAATACATGGTTCCCCCTTCCTCTCTACCTCCCTTTTCCCCATTCGTACTCCGTGGGCGCCAAAACACCCTCTCCACCCCACCCTCCTCCGTCCGCCGCCGTCCGCCACCCCATCCACCACCGTCCTCCTCCACCGTGCCAGAGCTGATACCCCGACGCCGCCGTCCATTACAAGAGATCGACCTCTCTCATCCACGGCTTCGGACCGGGATCCTTGCATCCCGTCCTCTCGCTTCATCCCCGCCGTCGTCCACCTTGCCGGTGCTGCTCCTACGGCCGTCTCGTCCACCACGCCCCGCCGCCACCGTCTGCCCTCCTAGATCTGCTTCCATGCCGCCGACAGCCATCGCTACCGCAGCACCGTCAAATTCTCAGCAGATGCGTACACGGCGCCGCACCAGAGGCGGTACTCTTTCGTATCTGCTCAACTTATTTATCGCGGCAAGAAAATAGATCGTCACTGCTTTACTCTGATTTCTTGTCTTGGTTGCGAAGTTGCCTTTGTCCGGTTTGCACCTTCAGATCCGCCATGGCACGCTCAACACTATACTCCCAATGCTTATGGTTTTCCCCTTTTATATTCCACACTAGTTAAATCACAGTAGACTAAATTTCAAAATTGGGTCAGTCAATTTTTCAGAGCTCGCTGGAGTTCGCCGGTGCGATCGAAGGGGCTCGGTGGTTGTGGGGCCTCACCGAACGAAGAAAACTCGACGCCGGTGGGGATTGGGGCGGGGGTAGGGGTTCGGGCTGGCGGCGGAATACAGGCGGTGGGGGTCGGTGGTCCGGTCGGCGGCCCGTGCGGTGTTCTGTATGGGAAGAATAAGAGACGAGGATGAAGAAGGGTTAGGAGACGTAGGATCTTCATCCAACCACCTGAAATGGTCGAGAGACAGCTGGGAGTTACATTCTTAATGCGCTCTGGTTCATCATGTGTGGGCACTGCGCAACCATCATTTTATTATCCAAAATCTGCTTGCTCTTCTTTGCCATGTTCCTCTTCCGTTCTTCTTTAATATGTACTCTCTCCATTCCTAAATACAAGTCTTTGTAGAGATTCCACCATGGACTACATATGGAGCAAAATGAGTGAATTTACACTCTAAAATGTATCTGGATACATCTGTATGTGATCCATAGTGGAAATCCTACCAAGACTTATATTTTGGAACGGAGGGAGTATGATAGTAGTACAGTATGTTCCTTGTACTGAAGATGAGCAGGGACATTTGCAGTGTAGAGGTCTATACGGTCGGTTATGATGGACACTTTGAGCCTCTTTGATTCGTAGGATCTTGTAAACATAGGAATAGGATTTGTAGTGGCCTGCCCACTTGAATCCTATAAGAATAGCAAGGAAATGCGGGGAGCTGTGTCGCCTTTGAGAGTTACACTGATATTAACAGTACCGCACCTTCACTTGAAGAGAGCTGGTATCCGAAGCCTTTCTAGCCGTACCGGCAATACTAGCACATATATTCCAGCAAGTTCCACTTTGCTGATTTTACTGTGATGCTTAAGGTTTTCCCGTTATATCTACACTATGATCTGTGTAGCTGCTTTGTGTCGCACTAGCAGCAGTCCACTCTTCAAGCTAAAAACTGCAATTACTTACAAAATTGGCACCAAGGCATTGAGTGCCATTCTGGATGCAATGAAACTCATACGCTCCCCACCTGTTGATTCTTGTTCAGAATATGATCCTAATGACTATTCTAACCTCGAGGAGTCAAAGGCAGATGGCCTGTCCTGTTCACCCATCAAGGTGCCTGTTCTAATTTGGCAATGTTTTATTGATTGCGGGTATCTTGCATATGTTGTCTTGCATTTCTTCTACTTTGTTGCACCGCCATCTGCTTAGTTTACTCATCATATATGTCGAGATGCCATGCCCATCCATCATCAATACATATTCCATCTGTCATCATACCATGTTTTTCCACTCAAATGCTGTTCTTGTGCTTCGGACATCAAAAAGGAAGAGGGTGATTGCCGAACCTGAAGGAGCACCAGCAAAGTCCTTGGAAAACATGGTGGTGCCGGAGAAATCAGACAGCACCCCACTTATATTGGCTGTACAACCAGTGACACAAAACGTTGGACCGACTCCAGCAGACTGTACCCGTACTTCACAGGCCACACCAGTAGCCCCACCACACAGGACCTGCACTCCAGCAAAAGGTATACCGATTTCATTTGCCATAGCACCAGCTGTACCACAGAAAAATCCCACTCCAGCAAAAAGTACAGCAAGTCCACCGGCCGAAGACCTATCCCAACTACAGAGACGGCCAATTCCTGCAGATTGAACCCCATTCCATTTATTCCCAGTTTAAAAGACAATGCTTTCAATGTTGTTAGGGACTACGTGCATATATTCCCATCATGCGAAGATTATTGTGAAGACAAACACCATTTTCACATCTTCCTGTCCAACTTACGTGTAAGTGCTATTATTCATGGTTTTTATTTTCCTGTTTTCTACTGATTGAACACATCAATGATTTACATTACATTGTTGTAACTAGGCGAGGGTCAATCTGGATAGTCATGACGAGCAAAGCTTGCTTGTGCTTTTCAAGGAAGCATTGCAGCAGTATCGGTGTTACCTGAGGAAATCACACTTTGATGGCAAGTCTATAAACGAATTTCCGGTGAAGTCTCCTATGCTAAATTTAGAAGACATTGAATGAAAAACCTTGTTATGCACTGGTCTCCTTCCCAGGATGAGGTACTGTCTATGAAATCACATGACAATTTGAACTTCTACTTTTCCGCATGTGCCTTATGGATCTTTTTGCAGGAAATCTGCTCGAAGAAGAATTCCGGTTTGACAAGAACGACAGGATATCGCAAATATGCTGCCCGCTGCTTTGCTCTTTTTAGTACCTGTTGTCCTGTATCACTGTACTTGCATACATACCTGGTTCATTTTGTGACAGCAGTATACATGATAGCTTGCTTATCAATTGTTCGCTCCAAATTATCTGATCTGTATGAATGGTTACATTAGTGTAGAATATATCCAATGCCAATGTTTTTTTAGCTCTGCATTGTTCTTGTAAGTACATGTTGTCCTTTATCAGTGTACTTATAATGACAGGTAGTTGTTCATGTACCATCACTCTACAGCTTATTTTCATTTGCCCTCCATTTTCTACACATCAGATCTATATTTACTCTTACCATAAGGTTGGTATTGAAGAAGTTTAGCTGTGCGTTGCTCTTGGTTGTAACTTTTGCCTGTATCGCTGCACTTACATTTATAGCTACTTGGTTATGTAGCATCACTCTTCATCTTATCTTAAATATTCTCCATTTTTCCGTATATTATCACATCTATATTTACTCTTAACAAAATGTAGAATAAAGGCAATGCTTTTGAAGAAGATTCTCTGGTAAACTTCTTGAATTGCCCCCCCCATCAGCATGGACAAGGCCTTTATAGAGCCTGTCTTCACCAATAATGTATGTTTGTCCATCTCAAGCCTTCAAACTTTGTTGTATATATTTGGTTAGGCATGACTGCAACAGCTTGTTTAAATTTTATTATGTAGTTCATAAACAAAAGTTTGTCCTTTCTCAATTTAAGTTTTCAGTTGTACAACCAAGTTCCTTCTTCATACCATGTAAATTAAACTATACAGAGCAAGTGATCTTCTTTTGCACTACATCTATGCTTCTGTTCTTCATCCGTAATCCAGTGGTGTGGTGAACCTACCCACTACAGCACAATGTCATATTCTGCAATGTCTTAACTATGAACAATGTCATATCATTCTACTATTATTTAAACCGTCTCTTTATTTGCCAGTCTGAAATGGTATAAATTGACAGCACACTAACTATTGATACTTATGAGTTCTTGATCTGTAATCCAGTGGTGTCGTGAAGCTGCCAACTCCTTCACAATGTCATTTCCTGCCATGTCTTGACCTGAACAATACCATATTGTGTTAATGCAATTTTAAACTGTGTCACTTTATTCGTTAGTAAGAAATGTGATGAATTGTCAGCACTGATACTTTTATGTGCAAAACCTGTCATCTGTCTGCTTGTTTATCTTTCAGAGTGAGGAAGATATAATTGTTGAACAAGCGCAGTCTCATGATCTTGCTCAGCTGCTTGCGCTGCAGCTCCCCAGTAGGGCTAACCTTTCTTGAACTCTATTGAAGTGCTGTCGGTTTTGTATATTATTTTGTCGGCGTGTTTATTTGCACTGGTGGCGATCTTTGATGCCCAGTGTATGTAATCTGCTGTCTGCTTGTGCTTTATTATCATAGTGGCGAACTTTGATGCCCAGTGGATGTAATATGCCGTAATTTCTTTATTGTATAGTCTAGGTTTTTTCTTATTCACGATGTTGCAGTTATTTTACTGTATATATATATCCTGTCTTCGCAGTAAACCGGCCAAACCGTAAAATTACGGTACATAATCGGGCCGTCATGCAATCACGATGTAGGTTGGGCCTGAAACGTGCCGAACAGCTCACGGGCCGGCAGCAGCCCGAAATGAACCCCGGCCCATGATTGTGCGAATCAAATCACGGGCTTTTAACAGGCCAGAATCGTCTTGGTCCTTGTTTGGCCCAATCAGATATTGGCTGCGAGCAGGCCGGATGCAAACCGGGCCGTAGTTAGGCCCAATATATGACGGGCTTTTAACAGGCCAAAATTAATATAGGGCCGGAATGTTAAACGGGCCCTTAACAGGCCAAAACTAATATCAGGCCGAATTACTAAGTGGGCCTTTAGCAAGTGGGCCCAAAAGCATAGTGTCCAGTTGACGGGCCGAATCTGATATGGGCCATAATTGAGCCCAAAGCCTCTTAAAGGGCCGGACCTGATCTGGGCCGTAATTTGGTCCAGAACGTGGTAGGCTTTTAACGTGCCGGATCTCATATGGGCCACTATTAGGCCCGGAGCGTGGCAGGCCATTAATGGACCAGATCAAATATGGGCCGGCATTTGGCCCAAAACATGGCAGCCAGTTAATGGGCCGGCCTACTAGGGTCCTCAAAATCTTGTGGGCCTATAGCTGGGCCGGCCCATTAATGTCGGCGAAATCTCGTGGGCCTTTAGCTGGGCCGACCCATTATGATCCACAAGAATCTTGTGGGCCTTTACCTGGGCCGGCCCATTATGGCACACAAAAATCTTGTGGGCCTTTACCTGGGCCGGCCCATTATGGCCTGCAAAATCTTGTGGGCCTTTAGCTGGGCCAGCCCATTATGGTTCGCAAAATCTCGTGGGCCTTTAGCTGGGCCGGCCCATTATGGTCCGCAAAATCTTGTGGGCCTTCAGTTGGGCCGGCCCATTTAAACTTGATGGGCCGGTCCGCGTGTCAACATATAATAGGCGCGTCTCGCCCATTGGATGAGTGACACCTGTGCCAACGCGGACCCGACACGTGTCTCCTCAAGCCAATGATGATTTTACACGTGGAAAATCCCCATTGGTCGGGGCTGTTAACGGGTTATCAGATCCAAAACCCGACCCGATAGCTTAACGGCGTTCCGTTACGGTGGATGCCACGTGTCGGTCACCCTTGACGAAAGCACTACTATGACGCGTGATTTATCGTCATGGAAGTGGACACTTCCGTGATGATAATTTTGGTAATGTCATGGAACACTTCTACGATAGCACAAGTACGAATATCTTGATTTTGTCATAAATTTGTCATGGATGTACATGCATGACAAAAAACACGACCTACTATGACAAACATGTATCATCACGGAAGTGTATTTTTTTGTAGCGCACGCCGTGTCGGCTCGGGACCGAGCGCTGGCAGCACCGTGAGATCGAATCAAGAAGAAAATTTGGCGATTAATGTACAACCTCTTTCATGGCACCGATTAGGCCGTAGCTTCACACAAGGAAACGGTGATGATGATGCTCTTACGGCGGTGCAAGTGAAGACGGCGGCATGGGAATGGAGGTGGCACGAAAGATGAGGGGAACATCGGGGCAGCTCCTTGGAGGTGGAGGACGGGGTGGCTGAACCAGCGGGACGACCAGATTGACGACGGATCCTCATCCGGTACGATGGATGAGGGACGTCGAGGTGTTGCTCTGGACGACGTCATCGGGGAAGAGGCTCCGGCTGGGTGGCGGACGGAGGAGGGTGTGGGGCTTCGCGGGTTTTGCCGGGCTCAGTGTACGAATGGGTGGGCGGATGGGATGGGAGGGTGAGCCATGCCTTAGGGACGCGCTTGTCCGAAATGTGGGGTAAGTTACGAAAGTACCCCCACCGATTTGAGGTGGTTCTTTCGGTTCAAGGGTATCACATGCATTTCGCGTGTCACGATTTCACAGGAGGTGGGAGTTTTCACGCGCGTTGTAATTTTGGAATAGCAAGGCGCGGGTTGAGATGGAGGGAGTTGTTGGAGCACAACGAGACAAAGATATATCTTAAATATTTCGGGCTAATTAACAAGGCGTGGGTTGAAGTTTCGGCAGCACGATAGACAGAGGCGCTAGCTTGAAATTTCGGCATAACAAGGCATGGCTTAAAATTTCGGGAGAAGAAGCTTAACGTGTACCAAAAAAAAGACAATTTAGACTAGTATGATATACTACGTACAATGTGTGTAACACACACAACACACACACATACACCATTTAGACTTGTAGGGTACACATGCATTGCACGCATGAGATTTGGCAACCAAATTATGAATAAATACCACATTATAGCATGTAAGCTTTGAGTCATATATGCATGATGTAGATGTTCGTTTAATTCTTATAGTTCATTTCATTCAAAATCATCTAGTTTTTATAAGAAAGCTAATATATTTTAAGATTCATGGAATTGTGCATTGTAAGGCATAAAGTAAAAATAAATCATGTCGAAAAACATTTGGGCAATTATGATACGGAAGATTCTAGAACAAAGAAGAAGTGCTTGTGTTTTGAGGTTTGTGCATTATGCTTAAGTTCAACCATAGAGTCTTCTAGATTGTACATGTGGCAAAATCTGGTGGAGTCTAGATGATATCCAACGACCAGTAGTGCTCAAATTTGCCAGCTCTGCACCATCGGATTGGCCTCATCCAACGACCATCTTTCAAAGTTAAAGTTATCCGCACACTATATGAAAAATATAAAATATAATATATATAGGGGTATAGATATAGATATGTGATGCGAAAGCCACCCATCATCTCCAATTAGAATAGTGTGTCCATGCATGGATGCAATGCGGCCAAACGATGTCTGCCACCGGTATCTCAAATTCAAACCAATCTGACCTTGTTCAATGTGTATACATTGCAACATGCTTGTTTCCAAACCACACCGCGCAGATCTCTGTTATATTCATGCATGCATGGGTTTCAAACATCATGATTTCTTATTCAAATATTTGAATTCAACTTTACATTGATTATGACCTCACCTACTCTTATACACCCACGCATTGGTCTTCTCTTTATAATTGTACCACTAACTTTCTCTCGTGCATGCATGCACACACACTACCAGTCGGCATTATCCATCGCACACATGCAATCTTTTTCTTCAGGCCGGTGTCCCATGAAGGCATACACACACACACATCCCCCTCTCCATCATATCGGGCATTCTTTATCTCTCACGTGCATGCGCAACGATCGATGTTCCTCTATGTGTGTGTGTATAGCTAGGTCTTTCATAGTTTTCCACATAAACCGATCAATCTATATATCTATTGAGGTGTCACCCTCTTTCCCACGTCCACATCGATCAATCTATACCTCTCTATATAGGATTACATATATAGCTAATACACCCACATTATTTATATATACAAGGCCCCCTCTCATCATCCATGCCTTCCGCTTCATCTCTCAGACACGCGCAGAATGGCGAAGACAGGGGGCAGCAAGGGCCCTGCCCCCCCTAACATCACTATATATCGAGACTAATATGAATGTGATCATTAGACAATTGCTGGTAAAAATGGTTTAAGTTGATGAATTGGCCCTCCTCGTAAAGGATTAGAAATGCTTGGCCCCATAGCTCATGGGACATTTTTCATTCCACCACTGCACGCAACAACGCACGTTCTCGCCCCCTCTCTCTAAATATCGATTTCATAGTTGTGCACTCCTTCATAGTCTCCCTCCACTCGGCCCCTCGCACCATCTTCTAGCCCCCCACCGGATTTTGCCACATGTACAATCTAGCAGACTCCATGGTTGAACTTAAGCATAATGCACAAATCTCAAAAAAACAGTGGTTTGCAATGCACAAATCTCCATGGTTGAACTTAAGCATAATGTACAATCTAGCAGACTCCTTTGTTCTAAAATCTTCCGTATGATAACTGCCGAAACTTTTTTCTAGTTGAATAGCCATTATTTGTTTTTATTTTATGCTTTACAATGCACAATTCCATGAATCATAAAATAGATTAAGGGCTTCTTTGATTCAAAGGATTCTCGAAGGAATTTTGGAGGATTCTAATCCTTAGGAATTTTTCCTATCTTGGTTGTTTGATTCATAGGATTGTAAACCATAGGAATTTCTTCATATGATTCATTTGCACTAGATTTCATAGGAAACATCCCATCCACTCAAACCTCTCTAAAAGAATTCTGTGTTTTTTCTATGCACAATCAACACTCGTACCATCCTGTAGGATTCAAGACGACATTCCACTCTAATCCCATGTTCTTCCCATTCCCGCGTTTTGGAAATCCTACGAATCAAAGAGGCCCTAGGTTTTTTATGAAAACTAATTGATTTTGAATGAGATGAACTATAAGAATTAAACGAAGGTCTACATAAGGCATATATGGCTCAGAGCTTACATGCTATAGTGTGGTATTTATTCGTAATTTGGTTGCAAAATCTGACGCGTGCAATGAACGTGTACCTTACTAGTACTTCGAGTATGTGCAAAACACAATGGAACGCTACACGGCGTCTCTCTTACAGTTCATGAGGCCACGTGGCACATGTGGAGGCGTTGTCGTGACATCGTTGTGTGGATTGATCACAGTGACATGCTGCTGGTTCCAGAAGAATGTACTCGTCCTCCCTGAGCCGCACTGGCGGTACATGCATGAAGCGAAGATGTGCACGCACGCCACGCACGCACTCATTCCATCGCACGCACACGTGGGTACACGGGCGGACGCAATTTTTTACCAAGATCCACCCCATGTGATAATTTGACGCGTGTAAAGTCCTTCACTTCATTCATGGTCAATTAATACAGTGCATGCAAATTGAGTGGATGTGAGGGCGGAAGAAAGACATTACTACTCCACTGTGCGCATGCGAGTAGTTAAATCATGGGTTGCTAGTAGTACTTCCATTGGTCTCCTTCGTATTTTGTGCCAATTTTTGATAGTAACATAATATTTACGCATCTGAGCAGTGTAGTCTACTTGAAATTTATGTTCCACTAAACTCATCGGGAGCCGTTTCGGGCCTCGAAACCAAAAACCATCAATTAATCTTTACCTTGTTCCCATCACATTTGAAAGTACTAGTGCTACAATTAAGTGCAAGCCTTCTCACACCTGCCAGTACGTACCAAACCTGAACGTGTTCCCACTATGCAGGTTTTAGTACTAGTGCTAGTACTTAGGTTATAAAAAGGGGAACTACCTAACCGAAAATTACTCTACCGTCCTCCTCATATGTCCTCCTTCTTCGTCCGTCCTTGCCATGGCCGGTGTGCAGAGCTCTAGGTCAAGAACTACTCGTAACATGGGAGCGGCAACCAAGGCTGCAGAAAAAAGAGAGGGCTCGCCGCCATGCAGAGACCTCGAAAGATCTCTCACGGGCAGGCGATGGCTCCCAGGAGCGCCCTAGACGCGGAGGCGAACATGCCGAGCTGGTGGCGCTCGAGTCGTTATCCCTCAACGGCATGCCCGATCAGCTCAATAAGCACCTCAATAAGCAGAAGGAGTAAATCCACGGCTTGGTGGAGCTGCTGAAGGAGAGCCTCAACGACATGCCCGCTGAGCTCAATGAGCTGGGGGAGTTGACCGCTGTCTTGATGATGCTGCCGAAGAAGAGCATTGCCTCGGAGAAGAAGGCGACCGACAAAATCCTGCAACTGTAGGAGGACAAGGCGAAGCTCTGCCATGAGCTCGACCTGCTGAAGGAGGAGAACGCCGGCTGGAAGAAGCTGCATGAGAATAGTAGTTCCTCGATGAAGATGTTGCAGGCCCTCGTCATGGAACAGAAGGAGGAGTTGGCGAAGCTCTGCATCGAGCACCCGGCTGCTGTCAAGGTACGTAATGCGGCCGTGGAACAGATGATGAAGGCTCGCATCGAGAAATCCTGCGTCATGGACACAATGATGAAGATGGCGGAGGAGACGCGCAAGGAGATGGAGGTCGTGGAGGCGATGAAGAAGTAGTTACGACTCCGCGGCCAGCAACCCTTCATGTAGTGAGAGGAGCGCTCCAGACTTGTGTGTGTGTCTTCCTTCTTTTTCTAGGGTGATAATCCTCCTTCTTTTGCTCCTGTGTTTCTTATTTTGCTTGAGGTGTTTTGGCGCACGCGTCACCTTCTCTGCGAGGAATGAATAGAACAATGCTAAAAATGAGATGACTAGCAAATTAGATCATTCTTTATCGCCAATAGAACAATGCCTCTTGCTAGTAATATATAATAAGAGTAGAGAGTAGAGGATATGGCACTGGGCTGCCGTGTTTCGTGCTCCTCCGTCGTACTCCAGTGGAAAACTTGAGTATACCGCATGGTTCTTTGCTCCTCTTCAGGTCGTCGGCACATTTATACGAGCAGTCAAATCACAAGGCCCCGCCTTCCAGCAGTAATGAGCCGTCAAATCACAAAGGCCCTCGCCTCTCGTGAAAAGGACCAAGCTAGACTGCCCCGCCCTCTAGCCTTTTAAAAAAGTATACATTTGTACGGTAGTAGTATCGATGGATTGCGCCATGGAGCCAGGAAAACTAACAAGATGTAATTAAAGAAAAAAGGTGGTACATATAGAGAGCGCTCGTCGCCAAATTATGCATATATATACTCTATGACACTACCCACTATGAAGGTACTAGTAACATAGACTAGTAACTGGTCTATGTTACTCTCCACTATGACCAGCCAAAGTCGAGGCGCGGATACCAACGAGGGCCTGGTTGTGTCTATAGTTGGACAACTCACCCGACTGCATGCGCACCAGGCAGACGAAGCTCGTGTCGTGTTGGTGCCGTGTGCGGCCCGCACATTAACCAAAACCTCGCTCCTCCATCTTAGCCTCCGCGTTTCAAACATCTCAATCTCAAGGCCAAGGAGCAACGTGAAACCTATGATAGAGCCAATCGGATGGTTGAGAACACTACAATCGGAGCTACAGATGCGTGTGTGAGAGAGGACGAGTGCGTGCGTGCACCTCTCCTCAGAGTACAACTGTATGTGGGTGGCATCGACCTAGGGAGTAGTGATGGTGCCTGCGAGAAGTCCCAAGAGATAGGTGTAACGCGTTTGAAAAAAAGACTAGTCTATAGCTCGCCACGAGGCTATTCCTGTCGAACGCCAAGCGTAAGATATGTATCCGACGTTGCCAGTTTTTGCACGTACACGGCAGTAGAAATAGAACTAGTACAATGGCATATGCCACACCACGGCCGAGAAAATGTGCCGACGTTGCGCCATCCTGGAATAGTGTCACACTTCGAAACTAGAACCGTCAATAAATTTTGAGCGCGTCTCGTCACATTCCAAATTACTAGTACTACCACGCTAAATTTAATTGCAAACCTGTTCACACTGATCACGACCTAAACGGTTTACCACTTAGGAGCGTATTAGTAGTACTCGGTTATAAATACTACTATGGTAAGATGACTCCACATTCCTCCTCAACTCCTCATCCACAAAAAACAATCAAGTCAATCAAGCCATAGCCAACGTGAGTTTTGGGTCGAGAGATTTCCACCAGGGAGAGGTGAGCACGGAAGAGGAAGCACGAGAGATGTCCCGCCTCGCCGCGCAAGTAGCCGACATGTCCAGCCGCGCAGCAGTAGCAGCATAGAGGTCCCGTCGCGCAGCCAAAGCAGCACGGAGGTCCCGCCGCACCGTCGATGTAGCAGACTGGTCTGGCCGCGCTGTGGAAGCAGCATAGATGTCCCGCCGCGCCGCCGAAGTAGCAGGGAGCTCCCGCCGCTCCGTGGCGGCCTGGGAAAATTTCTCGCGGGCAGGCGAGGACTCATACAGGCGCATGCATGTGATAGTCCATAGCCAGATGGATCAGATCTCCGGCTGGGCGAGGATGCAGGACGAGGCTACCGGCATCATCCGGGAACTGGGGGAGGGCAATGCGAAGCTCTGGGGCGAGCGCGACCTGCTGAGGGCGAAGATCGCCGGAAGGGCGAAGCGGGACGAGGAGACCGCTGCCGTGTTGCACAGGACGGGCGTCATCATCAAGAAACTTATGGACGAGAATGCCATGCTCCGCATCGAGCGCAACAGGCTGGTGGAGGAATCCATGGATGCTGCCAAGCAGCTTATTAAGGACATGAAACTGATGAAAGAGGTCATCGCCCGCCGCGAGAACTAGTCTCCCGACCTGCAGCGCATAAAGAAAGTAGAGATCAGCGAGCCAGATCGGTGTATGCGTCTTCCTTCTTCTTTTGCCCTTGTGTATTTCGGGCGTAGCCGCATGTGGCTTTTTTAATTATTTTCCTAATTATGTAAGAAAATTATTATCCACTCTCGTCGTCCTTATATATATTCATCAGTCTTGCTATAAGTCGCAGTAGATGCTATATAGGTCCGTTGGATCTTACATAAAGATCCATGCAAAATTTTCTTTTCAGATTTTCTTTTTTTCTCTCTTAAATCTCAGTCGAGTGAGACATTGCCACACCATTAAATAGAGGCTCGGGCACCATTAATGGAGACCTTGGGAGAGAGGTGGACAGCAGATGGAGGTCAAAGGGATCTCCTCCCGATAAGCACGCGCAGGGGTCTGATCGCACGCCTCCCGTACTCAAATAGCTACCCTGCACGGCGCCTCCTAGCTAATAAAAAAGGGGACGCGTGGAGGCACATAAATGGTGAATAGAACGCCCACGGTTTCAATAATACTTGTGTTTCCGATTGTAACGTGACAGCACTTGTTCCAAAATGACTTTGTTGATTGTTAATGTGTGCGCCTTCGCAAATCGGACAGCAAAATTACCACAGCATGTTGGTGCCATGTCATGGCACCAAGTCAAGTTTCATGATTTTCATGCGTGTTTCGGATTTACAGGAATTAAAAAAACCAAGTTTCTCAATGTTTCCAGCTGAGCCATGACGCCCAGATGTTTGAATTTCATTCCCATTTCTGGCATCGGACCTAGAAATTTACGCGAGGACACACATGTGACTTTTCAAACAGCTTCGGTGCACTGGAGCATGTGCTTGTATTTAAAATTTGAATTATGCACACAAAGGTGACACGTTCCCTCTCAGAACCACAAACCTTCTTGAGAGAAGCTCCGGTTTGCAAGAAACTTATACCAAAACTTGTTCTTATTCTGCAATTTTTTTTACCACAGCATGGTAGTACCATGACATGACACCATGCCAAGTTTCATGATTTTCAGGCGTGTTTCGGATTTACAAGAATTTTAAAACCAAACTTCTCAATGTTCTCGGCCGAACCACGATGCCCAGATGTTTGAATTTCATTCCCATTTCTTGCATGGGACCTAGAAATTCACCCGAGGACACACATGTGATTTTTTAGTCAACTTTGGTGCACGGGAGCATGTGCTTGTAGTTCAAATTTGAATTATGCAGATTAATTGACCAAAAACTCAATTAATGTATAAAAAGGCCAAACGAACCCGGAATAATTCCAAAATTTAACAGGGCACTCATATAGTTCTATGTTGCCTATGTAAAGAAGATCTGGCGGGAGGCAGCGTATATTGTTTCGCACACAAAGGTATAAAGAAATAAAGAAATTAGCCCTATTTAATTCTTGGGTTCTTATTATTTATGCGACTAGTTGTGTATCACTACTCAGTTTTGCCATTAGAAGTTACAACTACTCAAAAATGCCATCGATCCGTGAGATGCCTGCTCAAAAATGCAATTAGATATCTAAAAAAAGGCCATAGTTAAGTTAGATGTTTGCTCAGAAATGCCATTAGACATTATTATTTTCATGTCCAACCCGTTGACCATGTTACATGACAAAATTAAGTCGATTCTCACAATGATAAGTTAATGGTGTCCAGCACAACACACCCCTCAAATAAAACTAAGCACCCTGGAATTCTTTGCAAAACTAAGTACCCTGAAATTCTTTGACAACTAAACTGCTGGCTATATGATGTTGGCCATATATATTGTACGTATATAATGCCAAGAAACGAGTGGCAGTACTATACCAACTAAAAGATGAAATGCACGAAATATAACAAGAAGAAACAGAACATAGTTCTGTTGGGGACTCAGCACAACACAACCCTGAAATAAAACTAAGCACACCAGAAATTAAACTAAGCAACTAATCTGGTAGACACTGCATTAGAACCACCATGAGAAACAACACTGCCACCTTACTCGGAGTCTTCGTCCACGTCCTCGACTTCGTCCTTGTCCCTCTTCCTCTTGGGCGATACTTCTTTGCTTGAACCGCACACTTGGCTCTTGCTCTTCATCCAACCCTTGTGGATATTGAAAGAAAGGTAGCCATCTATTGCAGCATAGCGGATGTGGTCTATATCTAGTACAGTCCACTGCCATGCACGATGAAACATGTGCGGAGCTTTCTTCAGTTCACCGTACATAGGATGAACCATGGCTCCTGCCAGGGTCAGCATTGAAGGCTGATCAAGGGAGGGCACCGGCCCTTCCTTCTGGATGTCGAAGGGGTCGCCTACAATGAGGCCTATCCGACCCAGGATTTCCTTGTCGTTCCTAAAGTCTACAGTAACGAATTTGACTCGGCCGCCCTTGAGGAAGTTCTTAAATTCTTCACACTCAACGTCGGCATGGCATATGTGGTAGACCAAGCGTAAGTCATGCACGCAAACCTGGATCACGGCGGGCTTCTTCTTCTCTGCCTCCTTTAGTTTCTTCTCGCTTCCCAGGACTGTGGTGTACTCAACATCTAGCCCAGCGACCCACTCATCATTTGAGTTTTCGAACACGCGTTTGAAGCAAGCAAGGCATTCTTTCACCGTTGGGGAAGAACGGGTGTAGATGACATCGAACTCATCGCCGGTGATGGTTCTAACCTTGTACTCACCGCCGATCATGGAGATTTGGGACACCATGGATTTGGGAGGAGGGTTAGGATTAGTGGAACTGCCGTAATGTGAAAGGACGGGACGACTAGGAGCGGTTTATCGATTGTAAAAAAGTTGAGTGGGGGGCGTGTGCGAATGCCAGGGTAGTGGCTTGCCTGGTGGATAAATGGATTCATGCACAGTACTATGGGGGTGCAATTAGATGTCATGTCTACTCGACGCCCAATTAAATGGCTTTCGATGTCATGTCAAGCGTCGGGAAAATTATGGGTGATACGAAGCTTTCCATTCTCCCATGATACGGGCTTCCGAGAGCCCTTGGATCTACGATCGAACATTTGCATGGCGTGATTCTAGACCTATGGGTGAATATCCTATCCTGGAGGGTTATTCTGCAAAACTTTTAGCAACTTAGCATGCGACCGTTCGATCTCAGATCCAAGGGCTGCCAGCAGCCCGTATCATGGTCGCGCCTACCACGACCCTCGCCTCGCTCGCGTGGTCGCTCCCTTGGAGATTTAACAAGCTGCGTTAGGCTATCTGATGTTGGCATGTCATACATAGTCATCACTTAGTCACTTATACAACAAGGTTAGCTATAAGGTTGGCTATGAGAGTATTTTTTGTTTACTTCTCTCTATCTCTCTCTTCGTAGTATTTATTGCATTTCCCAAGGAGTGACCTCTTCCAATGAAATGGTGCATAGATGAGGTGCTATGGGCATTAAATGGCTTAGCAACTCAAGTCCCCAGTGCATAGGTGCTTAGTTTTTTGTTGCTAAGTTTGCTTCATCTAGGGACACGCGCTTATCACCGTTTCTTCCTGGGGTCACCAAACTAGTCTCTCTCTTCTTAATTAACTTGCCACATCAGACTTTATGCCTATGCGGAAGGCTTAGCACCTGCAGGATCAAGTGCAATAGTGGGCTATAAGCCCGCTTTACATGGCAGTTTTGCATATGTGGGGGAAAGAGGCAAGGAAAAAGTGGAGGAGTGGGCTCTCAAGCAAGAGCCAGCCTCTACATGATGGAGCATTGGGAGAGGCACCTGTATGGAGGTGTTCAGGAATCGGGACACTCAAGCCGGTCTTAGCGCCGCAGTTAAAATGATAATGGTAAGTCAAATCACTGGGCCCCACCTGTCCAGCAGTAACTCACTGTGAAATCACACAGCCCTACGTTTGCAGCAGCCTACTCCCTCATCTTCTAGCGTCTCTGTCGAACCGACTAGGCGGAACTGCCCCACCTACCGCGCGGGAAAAGCCCTGCCCTCGACTTTTAAATAGTACAGTATACTAATTTTGTATCCATGGATTGCGCCATGGAGCAAAGCCTCAAGAAAACGGCGGTACACATGTACGGAGTATACAGCACGCCCGTCGCGTTCGCGTCGCACCCCAGATGGTCAGTCGGTCTGGCACGCCGCTCTCAGCATGGAACGCGCGTCATATTGCGTTTGCACACACATGTGGGACCGCAATTGAGAACCGACCATAGGCACACTCCCTGGCCTCGCAAGTCGGGTGAGTTAATAGAAGTACATACGTTGGTACCAAGACGATCCCTGCCAGACACGGAAGATCAGTTCATCCATGCATGTGACCAGACTCTAGCAGACACGCCTGGATTGGCTATCGTCTACATATCGTGCAGGCTGCGTTGTACACGGCTGTAGTTCTGGTGAGAAATCTAAAAAAAGGTTTCTTGTCATCTCGCAAAATTAGGTGTCATGTGCTTCGGATCACTGCGAGGGTTAAACAGGGACAACTGAGTTGGGCTAGTCATTGGGGGCACATGCACGAAGACTACTCGGCTACCATCTAGGTCAAGCCGGCTATGTTAATTAGGACATCTATCGACGGACCCCTTTTCTATGAGTTTATCTTTAATTTGAGCTTTGATCCTCGTCTAGTTTGTCCGTCGGGATTCGTCTTGTCTCCTTTGGGTAGTGAGGTTATGATTTCTTGTCATGTGGCATTTTTTCGTGGTATATGTTATAATCCGGTGCTTCAGATCAAAATGGCGACAACTGCGCCTCCAGGGCACGTGCATGAAGACTTCTCGACAGTCATTGCCGAGGTCAAGCCGGCTCTGGCCGTTAGACAAAAGAAAACTAGTACACCACTATATAGGCAAGAGCCTCCGCGCTGCTTGCTTGCTAGTGTTGGTCTCTTCACACTGTCTCGTCCTGATCTCTAGATCTAAACACGACAGCGATGGCCACACACTCTCTCTCTACTCACACCTGGTCACAGATCCAGCCGGATCTTCTCTGCCGGGGAAGGTCAGAAGGTGCAACGTTCACGCGGTCGTCCTTGGCGACGGCTCTTACCCACTGTCGGCGCGTCCCGATCAGCGTGCCTTGCCGTTCTCTCCCAAGCATCGCTGGTGAGGGAGGACCTCCCACCATTTCTTCCTTGCTGCCGTAGTGTGGGAAGATCCGGCCTCCCGCCGCCCACCCAGCGACATCCCGACGACCCTCAGGTATAACTTCCTTTGAAACCGGCCTTGCTCTACTTCCCGAGCTCCTGACGTCGCTGCATTTGTATCTTTTACTATATCTCAGGCCCCCTCTTGTAGATAGGATCGATCGGCTATTTGAAAACCACCTAATTTTTTACTGTTAAGAGGTAAAACTAGTTCATGCACTTGAATCTAGTAGTACTTGGTTCAAACAAGGAAGAAAGGGGATGGGGTGGGGGAAGATTTGTTACCCGAATCTAGGACTTGGTCGAAAGAGGAAATAATGGGGGCGAAAAGTAGCAGAGACTGGCTATCCAACTAGTCTCTAGGTAGGAAATAAAGGGAACGCAGTACAAACTCAATATAAACCCGATCTATTGGTTGAAAAAGGAAAGAAAGTGGGGACTGGGGGACAAGTCAACAGAATAAGTCCAGCACTAGATTTGCTAGCCTCACACAGTATAAGGTGGCAATATACCGAACAAAAATGGGACCAACCGAGATATCCTCTTCTGATGTTTGTTGCCCCGAGCCGCTCTTATGTAATGCCACTGGTAAAATGTAGCAGTCGCACTGTTAAAAGTAAGGACACGTTAAACCAATGTTGTTTTCAATGTAATGCCTCCAGTAATATGAATCAATGGCACTTTTTTCATGTCCTTCTAAATTTCCCATTAAGATAAGTTGCTTCTTTTCGTTAGAGATGCAACTGTCCTGGTCCGCCTACTCTCCAGGAGCTTCACGACCAACCTTGCTGCTGCTCAATTTTATTGCAACTAATGAAGAAGAAGCTCTATGGGTTTCGTTTTTTGATGGAAATGGAACCGGTGATGGAGCCCTTTTCATAAAAAAAAGAAGCTGCAAGCTCATGGGACATTGCTTCATTTTAGGTGAACTGCACCAAAAGGTCCCATGAATTGAATCATCCATGTTGGTGACTGGTGTCATCCCTTCTACGATGGCGTTCACTGGAGATATGGTTCCCATCACGAGGTATGTTCCTTTTTGGTCTGACAGTTTGCCAAAGATCCTGCATGTTGATCCTGCTCTTATGCTACTGTATTGGCACTGCCATGATAAAGCAGGAATGTTATTATTTTGCACTATTAATTTGAGGCAATGTTTTGGCACCACTAGTGCCACTGTTTTTTAATATATCGAAACAGGGGTTTCCCTCCGATTTCATTAAAGAAACCCAACCATAGAGAACCATTATCCGACAACATCTCAGTGTAAACGGGCAGTTATGCAACTACTACTAGAGTGGACTAAGTACTAGCAGGAGACAAGTTCGCCACATAAACTAGGCACGTAGGGGGACGCAGCACCAGCTCGACCAAGTTTGGATAACAACCCAAATGCTACCCCAGAAACATCAGGGGGAAGATAGGGACTGAAAGAGCCAGCTTCAGCATCCCAGTCTAAGCACCCCCGGCCTTCATCCTTGCGACGCACGGTACACCTCGTTTGCCACCTGCTCGACCCTACTGTCACTGATAAAATGAAGTAATAATACAGTTAAAATAGAGCGAGTGTCCTCTCTATCATTTCATTTCCAATGTAGATAAAGAAAGTGCTTCTCTTTGTTAATGTATGTTTCATCAACTAGTCCCATTGTTAGTGTTTAAGCGTTTCTACAAACTGGGGTGCTTAATTTTAGTTGATCTGCACAAAAATAGAGATTTGAATGTCTCAAGGCTCCTCCTTGCACTACCGTTGTACACTAATGTTCATCACTGGCAGAAGGTGTATCGGGGAGACTTGGGTCGATTTCCAGTATGATGTAATATTTTCTTCGGTTAATTAGTGTATGTTTCATCAACTAGTGCCACTATAATCTAATCACGCCTTTTCATTATCTGTGCAAACAGGGTTATTCAGCTGCATTTTGGTGGAACTGCACAAATGTATGGATGGAACCGGCATATATGCAGAGTGCGAGGTGCCAAGTAAAAATTATCGACACGAACCCTGCTCCATCTAAGGATTGGCATCCACCACCATCAGTGGGTTGGGTGGTGCTCACTGTGGACGGATCTTTCTCGGTAGCAAATCCTCTAACCAAATACTAGTAGCTTAGACTTAAAAAAAATACTAATAGCTTATATTGGCAGTTTTCTAGGGATGTACTCTTTTCTGAAAGAAGCACCAATCTATTTTTCTTTATTTGTACACAGTGTCACAACTTTGACCCAAAGGTCCAGAGCTATTTTAGGGTGATTGGCGTAGTACTTGGAGACTGATTGTAAGCATGATTTTTATTAGTTGTCACACTAATTGTAAGCATGACCAGATGGAAGATTAGGTTAGTGCGAAGCTTACCTTAAACCCTACTGATGCCGTTGAAATGAGGCGAGCATCGAGGGAACCGTGGAGAACGGTGGGGAAGCGACGTCGCGCCATCCCGCCTCCTCTTGCGGTGGGAGAACGAATACTCCTGTGGCTCCGGCTGGCTCTGCATCCTCACGAACGGCACACCGTACTTGATTGATTCGTTATCCTCTGGGTGCTTGACCTTCGACCTGTACGTACACCACCTCCGCCTGACATTCGCCTCGGGCGAATCTGTCTGCTCCATCGCCCAGAGGAGATACTCGATGAACTCGAAGGACTGCGGCGTGATTGCCGCCGAGGAGTACATCGCCGTCGTCTCGCTCTTTCGCATACATTGCCACATGGCCCTCACCGTCCTCGAAATCTCCCACTCATTGTCAAACCAAGTAAGGAACTCCTTCAACCTGGCTAACTTTGCCTGATTGCCGCCGGCGATCTTCCTGATTCGCTGCTGCATCCCCTCCATAGATGTCCTTCTAAGTGGTCCGGTGTTAGCTTTGGAAGATGGGAGGAGAGATGGTGGTCTTGCAATAGAGAAGAGGGAGAGGCGAGACGGTGGTTTTGGAATGGAGATGATGGAGAGGAGAGGGGAAGAGGGAGAGGCGAGACAGTGGTTTTGGAATGGAGATGATGGAGAGGAGAGGTTCCCCTCCCTTTCGGTCGCTGACAGGTGGGCCCCGCGCTTGGTGGGACCCATGTGTCAGTGTCTCAATGGCAGGATGGGCTACGTTAGGGGATCCTCGTCCGAGGAGAGAGGAGGTGGTTTTGCAATGGAGAAGAGGGAGATGCGAGACGGTGGTTTTGGAATGGGGACGATGGAGAGGAGAGGAGGTGGTTTTGCAATGGAGAGGAGGGAGAGGAGCATGCGGCAGCGATTTAGGATTGGACGAGAGGGCCGGCGCGCTGTCACTGGATCAAAATCAAAATTAATTTACCCTTCAATAAAGAAAGCGACCCCACATTAACTAGTCTCCCTTTTATACTGGGTCATAATTGACCATGATTTTCGCAACTAAAATATATGTTATACGTTGCAAAAATTAAACAATTTGAAAGTACATTCAAATACGAACCAAACGATACAATTTTTTGTGACATGCATTCAAATTTTGCTTGTCAAATATAGTACGTGGTCAAACTTTGACCCAAAATATGCAAAACAAGAAAATACTTCCAAGACCAGCGCCGCTCTTCCGCTCTTCTCCTCTTAAACCACCGCTGCTCCTCTCCTGTTCCAATCTAAATCCAGCGCCGCTCCTCTCCTCTTCCATTTCAACACCACCGCCCCTCCTCTCCTGTTCCAATCCAAAACCAGCGTCGCTCCTCTCCCGTTCTAAACCAAAACCAGCGCTGCTCCTCTCCTCTTCCATTCAAAAACCACCGCCGGCGACTAAAGGCGCTATGGAGAAGGAGATCGATACGTGAGGATCGCAGACGGCGACCCTGTGAAGCTAGCTAGGATGTTGGAGATACAGTCTTGGTTTGACAACAAGGACCAACTAGCGGCGACGGCGACATCCATGGCCAAATATCTGCAACAGAGCAAAAAGGTGGCGATACTCCCGGATGGAGTCGCGTGGGAGTACATAGAGTTGTTCCTCGGGGCCTTGGAGCAAACAGATTCACCGAATCCGACCGTGATGGAGCGGTGGTGGGAGTATTGATCCCAGATGGAGCATCCACCAGAGATTGAAGGATCGAGCATCTACAGGGTGCTGTTTGTGAGGGTGTCATGCCAGAGCGAGCCGGTGGAGTCTTCGTCGATCGAACCCAACTGCAAGAGGAGAAAAACAGTTGGCTCGACGACGCTTCCCCGCCATCCTCTCCCTCGCCGTTCACATCGTCTCACGGGTCAGCTGTGTGCCGCCGAGGAATAGGAGGGATTCCCGCCCCCGACCAATAGTCGGGCAGGTTGTGAATTGTTAGGAGGAGCTTAGGGTTGTTAGTATTTGCAGGTTGTGAATTGTGTTTTGTGTTGTGTATTTTGAGAGTACTTTCAGATATGAATGTCTTTTGAATTTCAGATTTGCAGTATTGAGCATATGAAGTATTTTATGAATTCTAGAGATCTATTTTTAGCACTTAAAAATGTAGTTTCATAGGAGTATAAAAGTGCAGGCAATGTGATTCTAAGAGAAGAAACTGCAAGTTTCAGTTTCAGTTAAGAAACTCCATGTTCAGTTTCAGATAAGAAACTGCAACTTTCAGAGGCAGAGCATTTATATTAACACGGACTATTCAAACAGTGTTAACATCATGCTGGAAGTTTTATTCATGGTCGAAACTGGAACTACCAGCCAGTTAACATCATGCTGACCAACATTCATGGATAGCACATCTTCATATGATGCACACTCAAAAAGATATGCTATTTTCAAAATCCCCACACAATGTTGAGTGTGCGAAAAACAGAGAAAATGAGGCACGAAGTTTTGGCAAGTGTAGGACGTGGTGTGCGTAGATGACAATTGGGACCCACATGTCAATAAAGGCAGAGGCAAAAAATTTGGACATATTTTCTCTACACAGGTGGAATCGAACCCGGGCGGAACAGCTGTCGGGTAGTGTCACTCGACCACTGGACTAGTTCATATGTTTCCTTACTAATAAGGCACTCCCTCAGGTGGTCAGATCTCCTCCTGCGCCTTTGTGCGCTCGCCGCGACGCCGCTGTCTGCCGTTGCGAACATGCTGACCAAACGAGAAGAATCTAGAGAGGACTGTACGTGGAGAGGCGGATAGCCGGGACACACCAGGTCTATGGCCGTACGCAAGCAAGTGCCTCATCGAAAAAATACTTCCTCCTAATGCTATATTGACGTTGGGGCCCACGGATTTGTCAACATAGTTACATTTTTTTAGTTACTTCAACGTAGTTACTATAGGACATAAATTCACAACGAAGCCGGGGAGCTGGCAGGTATTGTCGGTGTCAAAACTGGCGGATCTCGGGTACGGGGTCCCGAACTGTGCATCTAGGATCGATGGTAACAGGAGACGGGGGACACGATGTTTACCCAGGTTCGGGCCGTCTCTATGGAGGTAATACCCTACTTCCTGCTTGATTGATCTTGATGAATATGAGTGTTACAAGACTTGATCTACCACGAGATCGTAATGGCTAAACCCTAGAAGTCTAGCCTATGAGTATATGGTAATGAATCTGTCCTATCCGGACTATGCTCTCCGGTTTATATAGACACCGGAGAGATCTAGGGTTACCCGAGGTCGGTTACATAAGAGGGAATCTTCATAGTCGGTTGCCTAGCTTGCCTTCCATGCCAAGGAGAGTCCAATCCAGACACGGGTATAGTCTTCGACCTGCGTGTCTTCACAGCCCATCAGTCCGGCCCATAGATAACAGGCCGGACACCTGAGGACCCCTTAGTCCAGGACTCCCTCAGTAGCCCCCGAACCAGCCTTCAATGACGAGGTGTTCGGCGTTCGGATTGTCTTCGGCATTGCAAGGCGGGTTCCCTTCTCCAAGTGATATATTCGGCTGTTGACTCAATATTGTTCCCCTCGGCTTCTGCGCGCTAATAACTTCGTCTTCCACGTGTCGAGCGAATGCGGAAAGTTAGGGTATTTTTGGAAATAACACCCCGTCCACACAAGGCAGAATGCCTATTTAATGAAATTGGATCTTAGATCCAGGCGATACCGTGCCGAGCAAAATCCCCAGAAACTGCCAGGAGAAGCCATTCCAACATGGCTAGCATTCCCAGTTCTTCCTCCCGCTCCAGCCGAAAGAGAAGCGAGTGGGAGAAGTGTTCTGTGACTAATAGTCAGCTAGCAAAGCTGCAAACGCAGGGATTTCTTCCTCCCGTGGATCTGGTCCCTGTCCGAGCAGGGTCGGTCTCCTCCAATGGCGTGCCTCAGTCGGAGGACTTCCCCAATCCATCCTGAAGGGAGCGAGTGTGCTTCGTCCCCTATCTGCTGAGGGGCATCGGATTTCCTGTCCATCCATTCCTCCGAGGGCTTTTGGAATATTACGGCCTTCAGCTGCACAACTTCACTCCCGCCTCTATCCTGCACATCGCCGGTTATGTTGCTTTATGCGAGCTATTTCTGGGTGCTGAAGCCCATTTTGAACTGTGGAGAAAATTGTTCTGTCTTGTCCCGCGTAACCATGAGGGGTCAATATTTGAAGTGGTCGGAGCCGAAGTGTGGCACATCGCCGATACCGGATACCCGTCTGGCACGCCAAGGAAGGCATCTGAAGAATGTCTTTCCGAGTGGTTCTACATCGAGGACGTTGCGCTTCCCGACCCAGTTTGAAAGGGTCTCCCTGAATTTGCAAGTGTTCCGCTAAAGAAACGCCACAGTTGGCGCCCCCGGAGCCTTGAGGAGGATGACATTGCAGAGGTTCGCCAGCTCTTGGGTGAGATAATGACGCTCACCCAGTCCGGATTAACAATGGTTGAGGTAATGGCGACCTCCATAACGCGAGGGGTTCCGCCGCTTCAATACAGAGGGCTTATACGTCTCCAACGTATCTATAATTTTTGATTGCTCCATGCTATATTATCTTCTGTTTTGGACATTATTGGGCTTTATTATCCATTTTTATATCATTTTTGGGACAAACCTATTAACCAGAGGCCCAGCCCAGAATTGCTGTTTTTTGCCTATTTCAGAGTTTCGCAGAAAAAGAATGTCAAATGGAGTCCAAACAGAATGAAACCTTCGGGAACGTGATTTTCGGAATGAACATGATCCAGGAGACTTGGACCCTACGTCAAGAAACAAAAGAGGAAGCCACGAGGTAGGGGGGAGCGCCTACCCCCCAGGGCGCGCCCTCCATCCTCGTGGGCCCCCTGTTGCTCCACCGACGTACCTCTTCCTCCTATATATACCAACGTACCCCCAAACAATCAGATATGGAGCCAAAAACCTAATTCCATCGCCGCAACCTTCTGTACCCACGAGATCCCATCTTGGGGCCTGTTCCGGAGCTCTGCCGGAGGGGGCAACCATCATGGAGGGCTTCTACATCAACACCATAGCCTCTCTGATGAAGTGTGAGTAGTTTACTTCAGACCTTCGGGTCCATAGTTAGTAGTTAGATGGCTTTCTCTCTCTTTTTGGATCTCAATACGATGTTCTCCCCCTCTCTCGTGGAGATCTATTCGATGTAATCTTCTTTTGCGGTGTGTTTGTTGAGACCGATGAATTGTGGGTTTATGATCAAGTTTATCTATGAACAATACTTGGATCTTCTGAATTCTTTTATGTATGATTCGTTATCTTTGCAAGTCTCTTCAAGTTATCAGTTTGGTTTGGCCTACTAGATTGATCTTTCTTGCAATGGGAGAAGTGCTTAGCTTTGGGTTCAATCTTGCGGTGTCCTTTCCCAGTGACAGTAGGGGCAGCAAGGCACGTATAGTATTGTTGCCATCGAGGATAACAAGATGGGCTTTTCATCATATTGCATGAATTTATCCCTCTACATCATGTCATCTTGCTTAAGGCGTTACTCTGTTCTTATGAACTTAATACTCTAGATGCATGCTGGATAGCGGTCGATGTGTGGAGTAATAGTAGTAGACGCAGGCAGGAGTCGGTCTACTTGTCTCGGACGTGATGCCTATATACATGATCATACCTAGATATTCTCATAACTATGCTCAATTCTGTCAATTGCTCAACAGTAATTTGTTCACCCACCGTAAAATACTTATGCTCTCGAGAGAAGCCACTAGTGAAACCTATGGCCCCCGGGTCTTTCTTCATCATATTAATCTTCCAACACTTAGTTATTTCCGTTGCTTTTTATTTTGCTTTTATTTTACTTTGCATCTTTACCACAAAAATACCAAAAATATTATCCTATCATATCTATCAGATCTCACTCCCGTAAGTGACCGTGTAGGGATTGACAACCCCTTATCGCATTGGTTGCGAGGATTTATTTGTTTTGTGTACGTGCGAGGGACTTGCGCATAGCCTCCTACTGGATTGATACCTTGGTTCTCAAAAACTGAGGGAAATACTTACGCTACTTTGCCGCATCACCCTTTCTTCTTCAAGGGAAAACCAACGCAGTTCTCAAGAGGTAGCAAGAAGGATTTCTGGCGCCGTTGCCGGGGAGGTCTACGCAAAAGTCAACATACCAAGTACCCATCACAAACCCTTATCTCCGGCATTAAATTATTTGCAATTTGCCTCTCATTTTCCTCTCCCCCACTTCACCCTTGTCGTTTTATTCGCCCTCTCTTTTTCGTTCGCCTCTTTTTCGCTTGCTTCTTGTTTGCCCGTGTGTTGGATTGCTTGCTTGTCACGATGGCTCAAGATAATACCAAATTATGTGACTTTACCAATACCAACAATAATGATTTCCTTAGCACTCCGATTGCTCCTCTTACCGATACTGAATCTTTTGAAATCAATGCTGCTTTGTTGAATCTTGTCATGAAAGATCAATTCGTCGGCCTTCCTAGTGAAGATGCCGCTACTCATCTAAATAGCTTCGTTGATTTGTGTGATATGCAAAAGAAGAAAGATGTTCAAAATGATATTGTTAAATTGAAGCTATTTCCTTTTTCGCTTAGAGATCGTGCTAAAGCTTGGCTTTCATCTTTGCCTAAAAATAGTATTGTTTCTTGGAATAAGTGCAAAGATGCTTTTATCTCTAAGTATTTTCCTCCCGCTAAGATCATCTCTCTTAGAAACGGTATTATGAATTTTAAGCAACTTGATCATGAACATGTTGCACAAGCTTGGGAGAGGATGAAATTAATGATACGTAATTGCCCTACTCATGGTTTGAATTTGGGGATGATTATACAAATTTTTTATGCCGGATTGAATTTTGCTTCTAGAAATCTTTTAGATTCAGCCACGGGAGGCACTTTTATGGAAATCACTTTAGGAGAAGCTACTAAACTCCTGGATAGTATTATGGTTAATTATTCTCAATGGCACACTGAAAGATCTACTAATAAAAAGTGCATGCGATAGAAGAAATTAATGTTTTGACTGGAAAGATGGATGAACTTATGAAATTATTTGCTACTAAGAGTGTTTCTTCTGATCCTAATGATATGCCCTTGTCTACTTTGATTGAGAATAATAATGAATCTATGGATGTGAATTTTGTTGGTAGGAATAATTTTGGTAACAACGCGTATAGAGGAAACTTTAATCCTAGGCCTTATCCTAGTAATTCCTCTAATAATTATGGTAATTCCTACAACAACTCTTATGGAAACTTTAATACGATGCCCTTTGAATTTGAGACTAGTGTTAAGGAATTTATGAATTCGCAAAAGAATTTGAATGCCTTGCTTGAAGAAAAATTGCTTAAAGTTGATGAATTGGCTAGGAACGTTGATAGAATTTCTCTTGAGGTTGATTCCTTGAAACTGAGATCTATTCCTCCTAAGCATGATATCAATGAGTCTCTCAAATCCATGAGAATTTCCATTGATGAGTGCAAAGAAAGAACGGCTAGGATGCGTGCTAAGAAAGATTGCTTTATGAAAGCGTGTTCTTCAAATTTCTATGAAAATAAAGATGAAGATCTAAAAGTTATTGATGTATCCCCTGTTAAATCCTTGTTTTGCAATATAAATCTTGATAATGATGGGACTGAATATGATCCACCTTTACCTAGAAGGCGTTCTAAAAATTCGGAGTTTTTAGATCTTGATGCTAAAATTGATAAAAGTGGGATTGAAGAGAACAGAACCCTAGATATTAATAAACCCACTATTTTGGACTTCAAGGAATTTAATTATGATAATTGCTCTTTGATAGATTGTATTTCCTTGTTGCAATCCGTGCTAAATTCTCCTCATGCTTATTGTCAAAATAATGCTTTTACCAAACATATCGTTGATGCTTTGATGCAATCTTATGAAGAAAAACTTGAGTTGGAAGTTTCTATCCCTAGAAAACTTTATGATGAGTGGGAACCCACTATTAAAATTAAGATTAAAGATCATGAATGCTATGCTTTGTGTCATTTGGGTGCTAGTGTTTCCACGATTCCAAAAACTTTGTGTGATTTGCTAGGTTTCCTTGAATTTGATGATTGCTCTTTAAACTTGCACCTTGCGGATTCCACTATTAAAAAACCTATGGGAAGAATTAATGATGTTCTTATTGTTGCAAATAGGAACTACGTTCCCGTAGATTTTATTGTTCTTGATATAGATTGCAATCCTTCATGTCCTATTATTCTTGGTAGACCATTCCTTAGAACGATTGGTGCAATTATTGATATGAAGGAAGGGAATATTAGATTCCAATTTCCATTAAAGAAAGGCATGGAACACTTCCCTAGGAAGAAAATAAAACTACCATATGAATCTATTATGAGAGCCACTTATGGATTGCCAACTAAAGATGGCAATACCTAGATCAATCCTTGCTTTTATGCCTAGCTAGGGGCGTTAAACTATGGCGCTTGTTGGGAGGCAACCCAATTTTATTTTTGGTTCTTTTGCTTTTTGCTTCTGTTTAGGAATAAATGTTTGATCTAGCCTCTGGTTAGATGTGTTTTTATGTTTTAATTAGTGTTTGTGCCAAGTTAAACCTATAGGATCTTCTTGGATGATAGTTATTTGATCCTGCTGTAATTTCCAGAAACTTTCTGTTCACGAAAATAATTGTTAAAAATCACCAGAACGTGATAAAATATTGATTCCAATTGCTGATGATCAATAAACAAATTGTCTATGACGATTCCAATTGCTGATGATAAATAAACAAATTGTCAACGTCGTCCTATTTTGGCTGATTTTTTGGAGTTCCAGAAGTTTGCGTTAGTTACAGATTACTACAGACTATTCTGTTTTTGACAGATTCTGTTTTTCGTGTGTTGTTTGCTTATTTTGACGAATCTATGGCTAGTAAAATAGTTTATAAACCATAGAGAAGTTGGAAGACAGTAGGTTTAACACCAATATAAATAAAGAATGAGTTCATTACAGTACCTTCAAGTGGTCTTTTTGTTTTATTTCGCTAACGGAGCTCACGAGTTTTTCTGCTAAGTTTTGTGTTGTGAAGTTTTCAAGTTTTGGGTGAAAGATTTGATGGATTATGGAACAAGGAGTGGCAAGAGCCTAAGCTTGGGGATACCCATGGCACCCCCAAGATAATCTAAGGACAACAAAAAGCCAAAGCTTGGGGATGCCCCGGAAGGCATCCCCTCTTTCGTCTACTTCCATCGGTAACTTTACTTGGAGCTATATTTTTATTCACCACATTATATGTGTTTTGCTTGGAGCGTCTTGTATGATTTGAGTCTTTTCTTTTTAGTTTACCACAATCATCCTTGCTGTACACGCCTGTTGAGAGAGACACACATGATTCGGAAATTATTAGAATACTCTATGTGCTTCACTTATATCTTTTGAGTTATATAGTTTTTGCTCTACTACTTCACTTATATCTTTTAGAGCACGGTGGTGGATTTGTTTTATAGAAACTATTGATCTCTCATGCTTCACCTAGATTATTTTGAGTGTCTTAAATAGCATGGTAAATTGCTTAAATAATCCTAATATGCTAGGTATTCAAGATTAGTAAAAAACTTTCTTATGAGTGCATTGAATACTAAGAGAAGTTTGATGCTTGATGATTGTTTTGAGACATGGAGGTAGTGATATCAAAGTTGTGCTAGTTGAGTAGTTGTGAATTTGAGAAATACTTGTGTTGAAGATTGCAAGTCCCGTAGCATGCACGTATGGTAAAAGTTATGTAACAAATTTGAAACATGAGGTGTTCTTTGAGTGTCCTCCTTATGAGTGGCGGTCGGGGATGAGCGATGGTCTTTTCCTACCAATCTATCCCCCTAGGAGCATGCGCGTAGTGCTTGGTTTTGATGACTTGTAGATTTTTGCAATAAGTATGTGAGTTCTTTGTGACTAATGTTGAGTCCATGGATTATACGCACTCTCACCTTTCCCCCATTGCTAGCCTCTTCGGTACCGTGCATTGCCCTTTCTGACATTGAGAGTTGGTGCAAACTTCGCCGGTGCTTCCAAACCCCGTGATATGATACGCTCTTTCACACATAAACCTCCTTATATCTTCCTAAAAACAGCCACCATACCTACCTATTATGGCATTTCCATAGCCATTCCGAGATATATTGCCATGCAACTTTCCACCATCCAGTTTATCATGAAACGTTCATCATTGTCATATTGCTTTGCATGATCATGTAGTTGACATAGTATTCGTGGCAAAGCCACCGTTCATAATTCTTTCATACATGTCACTCTTGGTTCATTGCATATCCCGGTACACCACCGGAGGCATTCATATAGGGTCATACTTTGTTCTAGTATCGATTGAGTTGTAAATAAATAGAAGTGTGACGATCATCATTTTCTAGAGCATTGTCCCAAGTGAGGAATATATATAAAAAAGAGAAAGGCCATAAAAAACGAGAAGGCCCAAAAAAAATGAGAGAAAAAGAGAGAAGGGACAATGTTACTATCCTTTTACCACACTTGTGCTTCAAAGTAGCACCATAATCTTCATGATAGAGAGTCTCTTGTTTTGTCACTTTCATATACTAGTGGGAATTTTTCATTACAGAACTTGGCTTCTATATTCCAACAATGGGCCTCCTCAAGTGCCCTAGGTCTTCGTGAGCAAGCAAGTTGGATGCACACCCACTTAGTTTCTTTTGTTGAGCTTTCATATATTTATAGCTCTAGTGCATCTGTTGCATGGCAATCCCTACTCCTTGCATTAACATCAATCGATGGGCATCTCCATAGCTCATTGATTAGCCTCGTTGAGACTTTCTCCTTTTTTTCCTTCTCCACATAACCCCCATCATCATATTCTATTCCACCCACAGTGCTATGTCCATGGCTCGCGCTCATATATTGCGTGAGGGTTTATAAGGTTGAGATTACTAAAGTATGAAACAATTGCTTGGCTTGTCATCGGGGTTGTGCATGATGAGAGCATTCTTGTGTGACGAAGATGGAGAATGACTAAACTATATGATTTTGTAGGGATGAACTTTCTTTGGCCATGTTATTTTGAGAGGACATAATTGCTTAGTTAGTATGTTTGAAGTATTATTATTTTTATGTCAATATGAACTTTTATCTTAAATCTTTCGGATCTGAATATTCATACCACAATTAAGAAGAATTACATTGAAATTATGCCAAGTAGCACTCCGCATCAAAAATTCTGTTTTTATCATTTACCTACTCGAGGATGAGCAGGAATTAAGCTTGGGGATGCTTGATACGTCTCCAACGTATCTATAATTTTTGATTGCTCCATGCTATATTATCTTCTGTTTTGGACATTATTGCGCTTTATTATCCACTTTTATATCATTTTTTGGACTAACCTATTAACCGGAGGCCCAGCCCAGAATTGCTGTTTTTTTTGCCTATTTCAGAGTTTCGCAGAAAAAGAATCTCAAACGGAGTCCAAACGGAATGAAACCTTCGGGAACGTGATTTTCGAAACGAACATGATCCAGGAGACTTGGACCCTACGTCAAGAAACAAAAGAGGAAGCCACGAGGTAGGGGGCGTGCCTACCACCCAGGGCGCGCCCTCCACCCTCGTGGGTCCCCTGTTGCTCCACCGACGTACTTCTTCCTCCTATATATACCTACGTACCCCCAAACGATCAGATACAGAGCCAAAAAACCTAATTCCACCGCCGCAACCTTCTGTACCCACGAGATCCCATCTTGGGGCCTGTTCCGGAGCTCCGCCGAAGGGGGCATCCATCACGGAGGGCTTCTACATCAACACCATAGCCTCTCCGATGAAGTGTGAGTAGTTTACTTCAGACCTTCGGGTCCATAGTTAGTAGCTAGATGGCTTTCTCTCTCCTTTTGGATCTCAATACAATGTTCTCCCCCTTTCTCGTGGAGATCTATTTGATGTAATCTTCTTTTGCGGTGTGTTTGTAGAGACCGATGAATTGTGGGTTTATGATCAAGTTTATCTATGAACAATATTTGAATCTTCTGCATTCTTTTATGTATGATTGGTTATCTTTGCAAGTCTCTTCGAATTATTAGTTTGGTTTGGCCTACTAGATTGATCTTTCTTGCAATGGGAGAAGTGTTTAGCTTTGGGTTCAATCTTGCGGTGTCCTTTCCCAGTGACAATAGGGGCAACAAGGCCCGTATAGTATTGTTGCCATCGAGGATAACAAGATGGGCTTTTTATCATATTGCATGAATTTATCCCTCTACATCATGCCATCTTGCTTAAGGCGTTACTCTGTTCTTATGAACTTAATACTCTAGATGCATGCTGGATAGCGGTCGATGTGTGGAGTAATAGTAGTAGACGCAGGCAGGAGTCGGTCTACTTGTCTCGGACGTGATGCCTATATACATGATCATACCTACATATTCTCATAACTATGCTCAATTTTGTCAATTGCTCAACGGTAATTTGTTCACCCACCCTAAAATACTTATGATCTCGAGAAAAGCCACTAGTGAAACCAATGGCCCCCTGGGTCTATCTTCATCATATTAATCTTCCAACACTTAGTTATTTCCGTTGCTTTTTATTTTACTTTGCATCTTTATCACAAAAATACCAAAAATATTATCCTATCATATCTATCAGATCTCACTCTCGTAAGTGACCGTGTAGGGATTGACAACCCTTATCGCGTTGGTTGCGAGGATTTATTTGTTTTGTGTAGGTGCGAGGGACTTGCGCGTAGCCTCCTACTGGATTGATACCTTGGTTCTCAAAAACTGAGGGAAATACTTATGCTACTTTGCTGCATCACCCTTTCCTCTTCAAGGGAAAACTAACGCAGTGCTCAAGAGGTAGCAAGGGCTCCCAATGTGGCTCTACAACGGGGAGGACGACACCTCCCGCTGTGGTCGAAAAGGTCCGGGCACCCCCGCCGCTCTGGCCAAAATATTGGCCGAGCTGTTCAAAGGGGAGGAAGAGGAATTTGTTCGAATCAATCGCAGAGATGGATATTCTATGTATAATCCTCCCAGTTGGGTAAGCCCCAATCCTTCTTCTTTACTCACTTCGCTTCCCGTATTGCCTTTGAAAAATTTCTAATTCGCTTATAACAGCATTGGCGAAGAATCACCGAGGGGTTTTACAGCCCCGCCCCACAGCCCGAGGACCACAACCGGGAGCTGGATCCCGGGTATGAAGAAGATCCGGATATATTCGTGGCACTCGCGGAAGGGGTGTTTTACCAGGCGAGCTATGATGGCACATATGTGGCCATTATCGCCAATTGCCCTGGTCTTCTTCCTGCTTCCCACATAAGTCGTTGATAAAAAACCTCTCTTGAAAGAGCTTCCTTGCACTGCCTCACCCCTCGCACTCTCTCGTGATCCACAGGGGAGCCGTTCGGCGCGTCACACTACTCCAGGGGCGGCTCGAAAGAGAGCGGCTCTGGCACCGAGTAAGGCTTCTAAAAGGAAGGTCGGTGAAAGCACGACCGGTCCCTCGTCAAAGAGGTAAGGATTTAAAGGTATACTTAAACAGTCACATCCAACTGTAACTTGTACGCTTGTTTGACACCAGGAAAAAAGTTCACCGGACAAAATATGAGGGTCCGGCCAGCCGTATTCTGCACGCCCGGGATTTAGACCCTGTTGGAAAGGCGGGAGCCAACATAGGAACAGTACCAGACTGTCCTTTGGCCGATGGTTGGGAGAATGTGTCTGTTACCAACTCGGAAGTGGAGAGCACCATGAATCATCGGCGCTGCAGGGCTGTTTTACGAGACCCTGAGTTTTCGGAAGAGGCATTCAATGCCTTCAGCTCGGCCGATGCATACATCTGAACTGCTCGAAACGGGCTTAGTAGAGCCACGAAGCAGTATTTAACAGATGTGTGGGTAAGTTTTCTTTATCCGAATAGGATAACCATATGCCAGTAGCCCCCGGGACTAAAAGTAGTTGGTACAACTGACTTAAGGACCGTTGCATGGCCAGGTTCTCACAGAGAAGAACAACCTGCTATCCCAAGAGCTGGAACAATGTCGGACGCAGCTAAATGCTGCTACCGTCGAACTAAATTTTTTGAAGAAGTTGTCCACTGGTAATGTTCCCCTCTAGTGAGGAATAGTGAATGTATACCAACTTTGCTAATACAACCACTGATCGCATAATAGGGTCGCCTGATCAATTTGAGAAGGAGTTCAAGACCGCCCAAGAGGGGGAAAAAGAGGCGAAGAGGCAACACGCCGCGGGCGAACGTGTGCTGACCCGCGGCAGGGATGAGAAAAACAAGCTGCAGGACTCCAACACCAAGTTGGGTGAAGAATTGAAGGATGTGCGGGCCCAGCTATCCGACTCCGTAAAGGAGAACAAGAAACTGCGGGGCAGCATGTTCAGTATGTTTTCCGAACATGTTTGTTTTTAGTAGTTCAGAGAGAAATGAAACTGATATAACCATGCTTGTAGGTATATTGACGGGCCGTCCTGAAGAGGAGGTGTCCGGATCATCGAGTGATCTGCTGCAAAAGCTGTCTCAAGTGCACGAATAGGCGCGGCTGGCGATGCGGAGTGTTGCCAAGGCTCTATGGCCATCCGCCTCCCCTCCAGGAAGTATGGAGGAGCTTGTAAAGCGGTTCAAGGGAGCGCGATGGCGTATCCGGCTATGGAAGATATCGGCCTGTCAAGAGGGTGCGCGAGAGGCTTGGGCCATGGTGAAGTCTCGGTATACCAAGCTTGATCCTAATCACATGGCGCGGGTTGGACCAGTAGGGCCAAATGGGGAAGAAATTCCCGTTAGTTTAGTATATCACCAAGTAGAGGTGGCCGCCAAATATTCCCAACAGGACTGTAAGTTAGATCGCCTGTTGGACGGTATAGAGGAGGAAGTGTTTGAGTCCAAGTTACAATGTACTTTCCTCACCGTGTGGGATTCTAGCTGAATTGTATATCATTTGTCATGGCAGACCTTTTCGCTTCAACCTACGGACTCAAGGGTACAGAGTGTTTCCAGATACCCTCACGGCCGAATAGGCTGGGGCATGCCTGGAAAACTAGGCGTAGTGGTCATAATTTCTTGAACAGACAAGTTGTATTCTGCTAGTTATGTTATATTACATTTGATTCGTAAGAAACATCTTCGAGAGAGAATAGTTCCGTTAAGGGTTCCTTTCCCTGGTTGTGCATGCATTAGTAGACATGTCCGAATTGTGATGTCAAAATCATAGTATGTATAGCTTCCTAGTAGGTTCACAATAGAGTGAGTGCAAAAGAGACTTTTCATCCACCGACCGAATATTCCCTTAAGAATGCTAGCTTTCGGCTTCACCCAGTCTGAGGTACACATCCGGATGACCCGGCAGTAACAAACGCAGAGGTGCTCCCTTTACCACCTAGCCGAACAATCAGGAACGTAGGGGTAAGCACAAGAGCCAGGCAACCCAGCTTGGCCAAAACATAAGTCATATCGATGCATATAATGGCGAAGAAAAGACATGCGGGAAAATGCGCATGTGTGATGAGCTTGATGCTCATAAAATAATATTAACAAGCTTCTGTTAAAGAAGCCCCCAGGTATAATGGGCGTACATATGTAAAGATGTGTACGTCAGCATTGTTCGGTCAAGCTGAATGAGTGCTTTAAAGCGAAAAAAATTGTGTAACAGGGAGAAAGAATAAAGGAAACTATAGGGGAGAAGGAGACCAACAAAGAGTTCGGCGCTAGGCATAGAACCTTTGGAGTCTGGCCGCATTCCAGGGGTTCGGCCCTTGGCGATTGTCTGATGCGTCACAAAGACGGTACGCTCCTCCGGTGAGAACTTCGTCGATTATGAAGGGACCCTCCCATTTGGGCTTGAGTTTGTCCTTTTTCTTCTCCTGTAAGCGTAGAACGAGTTCGCCAACATTGTAAGTCTTGGCCCATACCTCTCTGCTTTGATATCTTCGAGCCTGCTGTTGATAAAATGCTGAACGGGCTTTGGCAACGTGGCGCTCTTCCTCCAGGGCATCTAGGCTGTCCTGCCGATCCAACTCGGCCTCTTTCTCCTCGTACATACGCACTTTAGGGAGTTGTGTATAATATCGCAGGGCAACACGGCTTCCGCACCATACACCATGAAAAAAGGTGTGTATCTGGTAGTATGGTTGGGCGTGGTCCGCAGCCCCCAGAGTACAGAGTCGAGCTCCTCGACCCAGTGTTTCTCTGATTCTTTTAAAGAACGCACTAGTCTGGGTTTCATGCCGCTCATAATAAGACCATTGGCTCGCTCGACTTGACCGTTTGTTTGTGGGTGGTAGACAGAGGCGTAATCGAGCTTAATGCCCAGGTTAGCACACCAGGTTTTCACCTCATCGGCTATGAAATTCGAACCGTTATCGGTGATGATGTTGTGCGGTACACCGTAACGGTGTACCACATCCGATATAAATGCAATCAACGGTCCGGACTCGGCCGTTTTAACCGGTCTAGCCTCTATCCACTTGGTGAATTTGTCCACCATGACCAACAGATATTTTTCTTATGGCTTCCCCCTTTAAGGGGTCCGACCATGTCCAAGCCCCAGACCGCAAAGGGCCATGTAATGGGGATTGTTTGTAGAGCGGTTGGGGGCATATGGCTTTGGTTGGCGAAGAGTTGGCATCCAACACAGCGTTGGACGAGGTCCTGTGCGTCTGCCCGGGCCGTGGGCCAGTAAAATCCTGTATGGAAGGCCTTGCTGACAAGCGCCCGGGCTGCGGCGTGGTGTCCGCCGAGACCGGCGTGAATTTCTGCCAAAAGTTGCCGCCCCTCCTCCTCGGAGATACACCTTTGAAGGACTCCCGTAGTTCTTTTCTTATAGATCTCTCCTTCGTGAACTTTATAGGCCTTCGAACGCCGGACTATGCGGCGAGACTCGTTCTGATCTTCTGGAAGCTCCTTCCTAATAAAGTAGGCCAAGAATGGTTCGGTCCACGGGGCAATTACTACCATGATGAGGTGGGCCGATGGTGTTACTTCGGTGATTGATCCTCCAATGATATCGGTGTGTTCGCTATCTGTGTTTGTGTTCGGAACGGGACTGTCGTTGCTATCTCCCCCTTGCCATACCACGGATGGCTTAAAGAGCCTTTCGAGGAAGATGATAGGTGGGACAGGGTCGCGCTTAGCGCCGATGCGAGCAAGGACGTCTGCCGCCTGGTTACTTTCGCGGGCGATGTGATGAAATTTAAGTCCCTCGAACAGAGCCGACATCTTCAAAACGACATTGTGATAAGCTGCCATTTTTGGATCTTTGGCATCAAAGTCTCTATTGATTTGCGATATTTGGGAAAAAGCAGAATATTTGATGGAAAAACAGGCGACCCCTTTGAGCAACCTGTTCTAATAGGGAAGTCCTATATCTTAAAATTAATTCATCAAGTTGATGAGAAAATTCATCGAGGTTGAGTCCCCGCGCACCTCCAGGCATTGTATGCCCATTGATACGGCCATCCGGAGGCCATGTAGCAAGGCCTTGTATTCGGCTGCGTTGTTGGAGTCCGTGTATAATATTTGGAGTACGTACTGGATGATGTCTCCTGTGGGGGACATTAATATGACGCCCGCCCCTAGCCCTGCCAACATCCTGGAGCCGTCAAAATGAATCACCCAGTTGGAATACACGCCGTACTCTTTAGGGAGTTCGGCTTCTGTCCATTCGGCGACAAAGTCGGCCAGTACCTGGGATTTGATGGCTCTACGTGGTTTGTACGTGATGTCGAATGGCAGGAGCTCAATGGCCCATTTGGCAATCTGGCCCGTTGCATTCTGGTTGTTAATTATATCATTGAGGGGCACTTCGGAGGCCACCGTGATAGAGCACTCCTGAAAGTAGTGTCGCAATTTTCGGGATGCCATGAAGACTGCATAAGCTATTTTTCGATAATGAGGGTACCGGGATTTGCATGGTGTGAGGACGGTGGATACGTAGTATACCAGCTTCTAGAGTGGGAATTTATGTCCGTCCTGTTCTCGTTCGACGACGAGTACGGCACTCACCACCTGGTGTGTTGCTGATATGTATAAGAGCATTGGCTCGCCGGCGTTTGGCGCGGCCAGGATTGGGTTGCTCGCCAAAAGGGCTTTTATTTCTTCCAGTCCGGCCGTCGCCGCGTCTGTCCACTCGAAGTTGTCGGTGCACCGTAGAAGGTGAGAGAGCGGCAGCACCTTTGCTCCCAACCTGGGGATGAAGCGGCTTAAAGCTGCCACACACGCAGCGAATTTCTGGACCTGCTTGAGTTTGGTTGGCGTGGCCAGTTGTGAGAAAGCTCGGATTTGGCTGGATTTGCTTCAATTCCTCTATGGGAAACGATGAAGCCCAGTAGTTTACCGACGGGGACGCCGAAGACGCACTTTTCTGGGTTAAGCTTGATGTCATATGTTTGGAGGTTGTCAAATGTGAGATGCAAGTCATCTATTAGTGTTTCGACGTGTCTGGTTTTGATGACAACGTCGTCCACGTAGGCCTCCACTATTTTGCCGATCTATTTCTCGAGGCATGTTTGGATCATGCGCTGGTAGGTGGCGCCGGCGTTCTTGAGCCCGAAAGGCATGGTGTTGAAGCAAAACGGCCCGTATGGTGTAATGAATGCTGTTGCGGCTTGATCGGACTCCTTCATTTTGATTTGATGGTATCTGGAATATGCATCAAGGAAGCATAGCGAGTCGTGACCTGCGGTGGCGTCAATGATTGGATCAATGCGGGGAAGAGGGAAGGGATCCTTAGGGCAGGCCTTGTTAAGGTCTTTGAAATCGACGCATAGGCGCCAGGATTTATCCTTTTTTGGTACCGTTACCAAGTTTACCAGCCAATCCGGATGTTTAATGTCTTTGATGAATCCGGCATCGATGAGTTTGGCTAGCTCCTCCCCCATAGCTTGTCGTTTGGGTTCAGAAAAGCGCCGCAGAGCTTGCTTGACCGGCTTATGTCCCTTTAGTATGTTGAGGCTATGTTCGGCCAACTCGCGCGGGATTCCTGGCATATCGGAAGGATGCCAGGTGAACATATCCCAGTTTTCACGCAGGAAGTCTCGTAGTGCGGCGTTGACTGCAGGGCTGAGCTGTGCTCCGATAGACGCTGTCTTCTTCGGGTCTGTTGGATGGACCTGAAATTTGATTATTTCTTCTGTTGGCTTGAAGGAAGTGGATTTGGGTCATTTTCCCAGGATCACATCGTCCTTATCCACGGTGGAGCGTAGTGTGCTTAGTTCTTCGGCCACAAGGGCGTTAGACAATGCCTCTAGGGCCAAGCACTACTACAAAAACAGCTATAGCCAATATGGACACTAATGGCGCACTTTACATGTGGTGCGCGATTACTAACTAGTAATGGCGCACCATGTGTTACTGCGCCATTAGTGTGAAAATACTAATGACGCACCACATCCACGGAGCGCCATTAGTAAAATATTTTTATTTTTTTATTTTCAAAACTACTAATGGCGCACCAGGGGATAGTGCGCCATTACTAGTTAAACTAGTAATGGCGCACCACTCCCACGGTGCGCCATTAGTAATTATGTTTCAAAAAATTTATTTTTATTTTATTTTCTAAAGTACTAATGGCGCACCACTCCCACGGTCTGCCATTAGTAGTTTGGCCCAAACATTCCCCCGAATGCACCCCCCCCCCCCCCCCCCCGTGGACCGCCTTTTCAGTTTCAAACAAAATAAAAGAAAATGATAGAAATGTCAAAAAAATAAAAGAAAATAAGATTCCCATGTGATATGTGGTCTAGTTGTTAGCAAAATTTACAAACATGAATTTTTGACTTTTTTGCAAAATCTCTTGAGAATTTGTAAAATGGGCATAACTTTTGCATACGAACTCGGATGAAAAAGTTTTTTAGATGAAAAATCATCTACTCGAAAAGATACATCCGAATTTTCAAAATCCTCAAAAACCTAACAGAAAAAAAGATACGGGGCTTTTAAGATCTGGAGAGGGAAAAATCAAAAATATTCAAACTTACTAATGGCGCACCTGCCCATGGTGCGCCATTACTATCTTGCCGCCTTCAAAATTCAAAATAAATAAAAAAAATAAAAAAATAGTAATGGCGCACCTGCCCACTGTGCGCCATTACTATGCCATATATATGGGTGGGCGTGGTCCTCTCCTCCTTACCTCTTCATTCTTCTCCTCCACTCCACCTCTCCTCCACTCCATCTCCTCCTCTCCACTCCATCTCCCCTTCTCTCCTCCACCATACTACCCTCCTTCTCTCCGGCGACCTCCTCCTCTCCGGCGACCTCCTCCTCCCTCCTCTCCTCCCCTCCCCTCACGGTTTCTCCTACCTCCTCTCCGGTGAGCTCCTCCTCCCTCCTCTCCGGTGAGCTCCTCCTCCCTCCTCTCCTCCCCTCCCCTCATGGTTTCTCCTTCCTCCTCTCCGATGCTCCGTTGAACTGTTCTCCGGCGACCTCCTCCTCCTCTCCGGCGATGTAGGCGAGCGCCTCTCCGGTGACCTCCTCCTCCTCCTCTCCGGTGACCTCGGCCCTCCTCTCCGGCGAAATCCTCTCCGGCAAAAGAACACGGCAAAAGAACGTACAAGTCCAAAAACGAGAACAAAATTTGAAAAAATATCGTGCAAAAAAAACCAGCAAAAAAAACGAGCAAAAAATGGGCAAAAAAATCGCGATGCAGATCCAGATTCAAAATTCAAAAATACTAATGGCGCACGGTGGGGGTTAGACGGTGCGCCACTACTATTTTCCCGCCTTCAAAATTCAAAAATACTAATGGCGCACCGTGGCCTATACTAATGGCGCACCAGTGGCCTATACTAATGGCGCACCGTGGCCTATACTAATGGCGCACCAGTGGTGCGCCATTAGTATACCAGATACTAATGGCGCACCAGTGATGCACCATTAGTAAAAATACTAGTGGCGTGGTTCTAGTGGCGCACCAGTAGTGCGCCATTAGTAGGCAAAACTGGTGCGCCACTAGTAGGCCTTTTCCTAGTAGTGAAGGATGCGGTTTTATTCTCGGCGCGGAGGGCTATGTCCGGATAGCTGACGAGGGTGATTATTCCATTAGGCCCAGGCATTTTTAGCTTCATATACCCATAGTGAGGTATGGCTTGAAAGCGCGTGAAGGCCTGTCGCCCTAACAGGGCGTGGTACCCACTGTTGAAAGGGGCCACCTGGAAAGTTATTTCTTCGGACCGATAATTCTCCGGCGTGCCGAACACCACATCAAGTGTAATTTGTCCTGCACACCGAGCTTCCTAGCTGGGAATGATACCTCGAAAGGTTGTGCTGCTTTCTTGATGCGGCTCATGTTTATTTCCATCTTGTGGAGCGTGTCCTCGTAAATGAGGTTTAGTCCGCTGCCGCCGTCCATGAGGACTTTTGTACGTCGAAAGCCATCCACGATGGGACTGAGGACTAGGGCAGTTGGCGCTCGGACTGTTCTGTATTTAGGTTCGTCACTGGTGTTGAAGGTTATGGCCGTGTCGTTCCAGGGGTCAATTGCAGCAACCTGGCAAACTCCGGCGAGATCGCGCAGGGCCCATTTACGCTTGTTGTTTGAAGCGAATGTCTCGAAGACATCCAATACTCTATTGTCGTCGTTTGCTGGAGGGTGTTGTTCTGGGGTGTCCTTGGTAAGGATGTCCTTGCCGATCTTGGCTACGTGCCAGAGTATCCAACATGCTCTAAGGCTGTGGGTCGCCACGGTATCCGGCGTCGTGTGTATTTTGCATGGGCCATTGAGCCATCCCTCCAGAACGGTGCCGTGCAGCGGAATAGGTTTATGTTTTTTGACTGTTCGGCTGGTCGTGCCACGGGGGCGCGTACTTTTCGCCTGTAGGGGGAGCCGGGATGGTTCCCACCTAGCTGCCTGAGTTTTCCAGGAGCTTTCCACCGCGCTGTACTTTTGTACAATGGTTGCTAGGTCAGCGAATTTTAGTATGCGACGACGATTGATGGCGTTGAGGATACCTTCGTCCGCACAGTTGTTGCAGAATGCTGCTATCGCGTCTTCGTCGCGGCAGCCCTTTACCTTCTTTTTGACAAGGAGGAATCTGCCCCAGAAGTGGTGGACCGTTTCCTGAGGGTGTTGTTTGATGCTTCTGAGAGCGTCTATGTCCGGTGGGTCGGTGCAATTGAATCCGAACCCTGACCTGTTTTTGGATCCAGAGTTTGGAGGTCTACCGGGCCGGATAGTTCGGGCTCCGGGATATCGACTGCTTTTTTAGGCTCGCCATTCGACTTTATGTTCGGAGGAAGAGACATGACCTTCTGCCGGAAAGTATCCGGCTCTTCAAGATCGGCGACCCGAACATAGTTCATCTTCAATCCGCTCCTTGACTACCGCTATCTGATGGGTGATCGGTGGAGTTTTAATTTCTCTCTGGTCGGGTTTAAGCCCGACCCGATCGTAGTCTATAGCGACCCCCAAGGCAGCCATGCGATCCAAGAGTTCGTTCATAGACGACAACTCCACTAGATCCATGCGGGCGGAGTATTTGGGTTCAACGCGGAGCTGATTTTTGATGACTTGAGAGCTCAACGTCGGCTTAAGGGCCGAGCCGGCGTTCATGACGAAGCCGCCGAGATGGAGGGTCTGACCTAGGGCCAGGGCTCCTCCGGAGATGATATTATCCTTGACAATAAGGCGAGCCATCAACCCTCTTAGCGACGGCACAGAGGAACTCTCAATGAAAGCACCAATGTCGGTGTCAAAACCGGCGGATCTCGGGTAGGGGGTCCCGAACTGTGCGTCTAGGATCGATGGTAACAGGAGACGGGGGACACGATGTTTACCCAGGTTCGGGCCGTCTCTATGGAGGTAATACCCTACTTCCTGATTGATTGATCTTGATGAATATGAGTGTTACAAGAGTTGATCTACCACGAGATCGTAATGGCTAAACCCTAGAAGTCTAGCCTATGAGTATATGGTAATGAATCTGTCCTATCCGGAGTACGCTCTCCCGTTTATATAGACACCGGAGAGATCTAGGGTTACACGAGGTCGGTTACAAAAGAGGGAATCTTCATAGTCGGTTGCCTAGCTTGCCTTCCATGCCAAGGAGAGTCCAATCCAGACACGGGTATAGTCTTCGGTCTTCGTGTCTTCACAGCCCATCAGTCCGGCTCATAGATAATTGGCCGGACGCCTGAGGACCCCTTAGTCCAGGACTCCCTCAGGTATCATTTATTATCACTGGGGCAGCAAGTATCAGGTGGGTTTTGGGCTGCCCCGTCTAGCCTTTCTTTTTTAACATGCGCAACCCACGACCTCGGATGGGAGGTCCATAGGCCTGTTTGTATTTTCTTGAGGGTCGTCATGTATCGATCGGCCTATGGACCTCCCATCCGAGGTTTTATTTTTCCTGAAACATCGCCAGCCCAATTTATGTATTTTTTTGAGAAAACGCAGAGGTCTGTTCTATTTTTCTTTAAAAGAATAGGAACGCCTGGTCCAACTTACTTTTCCCATCTAACTATATTATATATATTTAAATTATTTTATATGTTATTATATATTATTTTTATTGTCATCATATATTTAATAGATACTTACATATATAAGAAAACAATATCCCACATCTTGTTAACTTATAAAAATAATTTCTTAACAATAAAATCCTGGATTTTTTTGGCAACGAAAATCCTAGTGATTGTGTACAAAAGCTTGGTAATATTTAAGGACCAATGTAATAATAAATCACTTATATATATATACATATATATATATATATATATATATATAAATGCTCAGCCCCTGTTTATTTTTTGATAACATTGCTGCGCCGACCCCAACATTATAATTAGAATTAGCCCAGCAAAATCGTGTATTTCGAGAAAGTGCAAATGGCCTGTAATTTTTTAGGAAAAACATAAATGGGCCGCATGGACCCTACATTATTTGTTCACCCAGCCCAGCTAATGGACTGTAATTCAAAAAAAAGAGATCAAATGGACTGTAAATTCTACCCCGCAAAAAAAGACTGTAAATTCTGAAAAAATGGGTTGAATACGTGCCACATTTTTGGAGACTGAAATGTGGGCTAATAGGCTGAAGCCAATGCAAGTCGTTGTCAACTTAGTCAACAAATGATTCTGACATCGTTAGCCGTTGGATTTACATCAAACAACCGGCATCCATCTTCAATCTCTCGTCTTCTTCCTCCAGCACCGCCGGGACCACCTACTCCCACCTCCTGCTGCTAGCAGCTCTGCTTTAGCACGCTTCACTGTGAATCGCTACTCCACCGTTGGCCAGGCCATCCCTCCACTCCTCCACACCTCCTTTTCTGCTCCACTGACTGTCGAACTACACCGCACCAGAACCAGTTAAACCTCGTACAATTCTCCGTCTGCGACTCTACTCTTGCGTCTTCCCATCTCCGACTCGTTGCTGTCCGGGGCCTCGCCGTCGTCCACCACCTTGGATGCGCTCGGCGCGGAGTGGTCAACGCAGTCAACGAACGACACCATCGGAAGTAGACTATGCGTGGAGAGGCTGACAGCGAGGTCCACGGCTGCACGCAAGGAAATGCCTCCTTATTACGCGCAAAATAATGACTCCTCCACCTGACAGCTGGGACCCATCGGAAGGGCCTCTGTATTTTGCGAAAAAAACGTTCCCACCGCTGATAGGGCGGACCCACCAGCTATATCTTCGCATGCAAGGAAGTGCCTCCTTGTTACGCGCAAAAAAATGAATACTCCCCCTACTAGTTGGGACCCACCTTGGTGGGAGGCTGACTTGTGGGCCTACTAAGTTGACGGGGACGGAGTGCTTTGTCAAGTTAGTCAATATGAACGATTCTAGCTCCAGTGACCGTACGATGTCCATCCAACGGCCATAGTGCTTCTTCAACCTCTGGTCTTCTTGCTCCAGCCGCCCAAAGCAGCGCCGGCCATGCCGCATGCTCGTGCCTCCCGTGGCCGTCTGTGCTGCCACGGAGGCCTCACCGCCCCCTACTATTCCCACCGCTGGCCAGGCCCTACAGCGACGGCAGCCTCCCACCGCAGCCGAACCACTGAATGCTCGTACTCCTCTCTGCGCTGGCTTCCACTGCCGCGTCTTCCCCGGCTCCGCGTCGTCCCCTTCCTAGGCCTCGCCGTCGTCCACCGCCCTGGCGCTCTCGGCGCGGCGTGGTCAATGTGGTCAAGGAACGGCTTCCATCGGGCCTGGACTGTATGTGGAGAGGCTGACAGCTGGGTCCACGGCCGCAGCAAGGAATTGCCTCCTTATTATGCGCAAAATAATTATTCCTCCACCTGACAACAGGGACCCACCGGACGGGCCACCGTATTTCGCGAAAAAAATGTTTCCCCCTGACTGCAGGGACCCACCAGCTACATTTTCGCATGCAAGGAAGTGCGTCCGGGCAAAAAAATGATTCGCCCCCCTGACTGCTGGGACCCACCAGCTACTTCTTCGCACGCAAGGAAGTGCCTGGCAGTCGGGACCCACCTGGTCGAAGCGTGCGTAGGGTTGTCATTCTGGTCGCGAACGTGTACGTACATACTGGTCGATGTAGAGGCGCGCACGTGTCGTAGTACAGGTGCGCACGTAGCATGTACACATACGTCCAGCGGCCAGTGTGCAAGAAAGAAAATACGGCCACATACGTACATACGGGTAGGGTCTCGAACGCCTACTCGCGCATACGTACGGCCAGGGCTCGTGTACATGGCTGGGTCGGAACGGAGAAACTGCGTCGTCGTCATGTTCATGGGGAGCCAACCGGCTGGGTCGGAACGGAATGCGTCGTCGTGTTCATCGGGAGGGTCCAGCTCCTCCTTGGTGGTGTCCTGGATGAGCAGCGGCTCGTCGTGGACATAAGCCTCCGACGAGGTGTCGAAGAACTCCTGCACCTTCTCCGCTGGCGGCACGGCCCAGGACGGGTCAAGGCCATGCGCGTTGAAGTCCGGCATCATGGCGATGATGGCGGACTGGCGAGAGTTGTTGCTCAGCAGGACCACTCTCGCCGCCAACCCAAACAGAGGCCCCTAAACGGCCTTGCCGGCCTTCGCGGCCTTGCCGCTCCTCTCCGCCCTGCCGTCGCTATTCACGTCGAGCTGAAAGAGCCTCTGGCAGAAGTGGGCGTGCCCCATAACCGTGAAATTGTGCTTCAGGCCAGGGCAAAGCCTCATGATTGCAGCCGTGTTCTTGAAGGGCCAAGCCGTCCTCCCCTTGTTGTGAAATGGGGTGATTCGGCGGCGGATGAAATCGGCCCCGATCATCTCAAGGGTGAGCCCGGCCATGGTGAGACGGTGGATCCTGGTGGTGGCGACCGTGAGCTTCTTGTCGTTGACATCGACATCACCCCAGTCCTTGCGGCGGGCCGGCCGACTCTGGCGAACCCGGCAGAACTCTGATGGGTCCTTCTCCTCGATCCATAACCACCGGCTCCGCCACTCTTCCAACCTCTCCTTCTGGGCGCCCTCCGGATACGTCCCCTTCTCCTGGGTCCGTGGGATCCAGGCGACGCAGCCGGAGATGGCACCCCCCCCGCCTGGATGCGGGGATAGAAGTGGCAGAACAGCGCCATACTGGGGAGCATTCCGGCGAAGCCCTCGCAGAGCTGGGCAAAGAAAGCCATGCATGCCACCGCATTTGGTGTGAAACCAAGGAGATGGAAACCAAAGGTGTGCATGACATCGTTGAATAAATCGAAAAAAGGGGGGCAGAGCCCGCAGGAGAAGTAGTCAACGAAGAAGGGGTACCGATTCGGGCCGGCCTTGGCGAAATCGGCGGGGATGATGTGTGTGGCTGGATGCCCCGTCATCTTCCTCCCCCACAAAGGCCTAAAGTAGTCCCTGAGGTGGACCGCATCGACCATCGAGGGGAAGTAGGCAAGCTGCGTCCGGAGCACCGCCAGCTCGCTCTCCGGCAGCTCCTCCCCGGCATCCTCAACCACTCCCTTGCCTTTGCTGGTTTTGGGCGCCATGGCGGCCAGGGAAGAGGTGAGGTTGAGGGCAATGAAGGCGCGGCGGTGGCGGACAGAGGCGGGAGGTTCGGCTCTTTCGCCTGAGGAAGAAGAGAGGAGCGGCGGTTCCGAGATTGGAAGAGGCGCAGAGGGTAAATGAGCAGCGCCCGCGGTTTTTCCTTTTTTATGGGGAAGTCGCGGGCCGCCTCTTTACCATTTACCATGATGTGACGCATGAGGGCAGCAACCGCCCCACACATGACCCCCACGTCACGCACTCCCCCCACGTCACGCATTCAACGCGGGTCGTGGGGATACGCAGCGGGCGAGGGAGTTACTGCGGTAAAAACTCCGCCGTACGCTCGCCCGAGCACCGTTCTGGGCCTGGCCCTTGCGCTTATATGTGGCCCAGGCCCGGGGGATCCTGTCGGTGTACAAAAGTACGGGTCCCTTTTTGCACCCCTTTACTTGTGCGCGGGCAGTCGCAGCCCCACGCCCCTGGCCACCCTTGGCGGGGCAGAGGAGGAAAACCACAAGACAACCAGAGAAATGCCAAGACAGAAACACAAAGGGCAGAGGGCCGAGGTGGACTCCCGAGCCTTGCCAGGGCAACTTGCCTGACACCAGCGGAGCTGTCACCCTTGATCCCAAGAGTTCCAATGCCATCAACCACATTGGAACCAAGGCTCAGGAGGCACCTCTGTGGTGGCATGCAGATCTTTGTGTAGATCAAAAGCACACAAGATCAGATGAGAACTAGAAGACGATGATCCTTGGCAAGATCCTTGCCGAGGAAACTCATGAGACCCCTGGCAAGATCCTTGCCGGGGACAACCGCGATGCCACGGCAAGACCCTTGCCGGGGCCCCAGCAAGACCCTTGCCGAAAACATCCGCGGGGCCGCAGCCAGGCCCACATCTACCAATACTCCACCGTCGTTCCCATACAGCTGCCAGCCCACCAACTAGGCAAGCACCTGCATTGCGACGTGCGGCCTCTAGGCCAACTCAGCAAGCACCTATGTGGTGGCATGCAGATCTTCGTGAAGACTCTGCCACCGCACCAACTCAGCAGCCAGCCAGACAGCGTGGCACTGCACGCCTCGTCAGTTCGGACGCGCGTCGAAGCCAGGCGAGGCGGCGACAGCTGGGACGAGCTTCCTTGTCGTCCCCGATTAAGCATGAAGGGCACGTCGGCAGCACATTAAATGCGTTTGTCCTAGGGTGCCAGAGGATAGACTCGACCACTGTATAACTTTCCACCTCCTATGTGCCACCGTGGTAGCCCCTTGGTCTATAAAAGGAGGCCCGCGGCGTACTGGGAGAGGATTCGGGCCTTTTGGACCCTGCACGCCTTGTGGCTAGTCCAAGAACACAAGATAAACAGAAACCAGCAGGAGTAGGGTATTACGCATCACTTGCGGCCCAAACCTGGATAACCCCCCCCCCCCCCCCCCGCGTTGATCTCTCAATCGCGCTCTTTCCACAGGCTCGCACCCGCCAATCGTAGCAAAAGGGATTCCAGTGATCCCATAGGTGTCGTTTCACCCGACACGCTCACGCTGTTAAACCATGCTAATACATGCATGTCGCCCTCTCAATCACAGTCCTACTCATGGCGCAACGCGAACGGCGAGCCCGTCACCTGCGCGCCCCGGCGGTGCCTGACATTACTGTTTAGACGTTTGATGGAGGCCTCCGCGAATGCCGAGCATGTATTCACCTGGCTCAACACCAACGGTCATACTCCGGACTCGGTGCCTTGCTCATGTATATAAAACAGCCTAGCTAGAGAGGGTACTATGGTATGGTGTATGTATTATCGTGAGCGACCGATCATAATGCCACTACACAAGAGTGTGTGTCTGATCGATTCGTCCATTATTCGTAAGTTATGCATGGTTGTGTGGCGTCTAATGGTGGTTGTCGAAGGCTAGGTGGCGACAAGACCGGTTGCATGGACGCCTCGTTGTCAATACATGCCGCATACACTTCAAAGGCTCCTCATCCATGAGTTCACATTTTACCACCATGCCAGCGTCTGACCGCCCTGACCTACCGAAACCCCTTCCATCGCTGGCGCACGCTTCCCACCTGAAATGGTCACCATCTCTCCAAAACGTCAATGCCGCATTCATCGGACTTAACTGCAGGTGCAGTTAGTGTGTCACTGAAATGCGGGCCAGAAGCCCGTTGGGCCCACATGTTAGTGACCCAACGCACCTGCAGTTAAGTCACTGAATCAGCTTCCGCATTCACGCCCGACGAACCTACTCCGGTGCCAGCAGTCCATTCGTCTACCATGGCTCATTTCCATTCGCCCACTATATTAACTTGAGCCCCAGCTCCCAGCCATAGCCAAAGACACACACTCATTCTCCTCTGGTCCCTTCCATCTGTCGGCACCACTCCAACCATATCCTCCTAGCGCTCCAAAGCTCTCTTGGACGTACTGTAGCAGGAGCAGATGAAGGGCATAGGCGGCTCCGCTCTGGGCACGCTCCAAAGCTCTCTTGAATGTACTGCCACGGGAGCAGACGAAGGAGATCGCCGGCTCCCCCCGGGCCGCCCTCCGCCGCCACTACCACGAAGCCGGCGCGCGTGCGCGGGTGCAGCCGGCAGCGAGGAGGAGTAGTACACGGTAGGTCGCCGCCACTCTGGTCCCAGGAAGGCCACCGCTCCTCCACTCAGTCGACGCCAAGCTTGGTAGGATAAACATCGGCGGCCGACTAGCCACTTGACGACGACGTGGAGGCGGAAATCTTCAGCACCTTGTGCTCCGGAGGAGGAGGTTATCAAGGCGGATGAGGAGGAGGCAAAGGCAATGGCCGGCATTCTCGGGTTCATGGCCGGACATGGTGGTCGGGCGCCGGCAATTGTTTAGATTAGGTTTACAGTAGGTTTTAGTACGGTTTGTGCGAAATATGTAATGACTTTCGTCCAGTTTGTAGGAAAAGTTTTCGAAATGTAATGAATTTCATCCGGTTAATTTGAAATTTGCTTTGTTTGCACGAATTTTGTCCAATTAGTTCATATAGTTGGGGAAAGGTATGCGGGCAGCATTGGATGGCATCTATCATGTCCTCGGACAGATGCCGGTGTAAATTTGTGGGCCAACACTGGAGATTAACAGTGCTCCATTATTTGGCAGGGAACAGTTATCCCTCGATCAAAATCAGATCTGCCGTGTTTCACACTCCTCCCACGTAAGAGTGTAAACTCTTGCTTACATAAAAATGGAGCAAGTGGACGGCACTGTAGCACGTCATATCACTCAAACTAGCCCGCCGCGTGGGAAAGCACCGCCCTCATCATTTTGTTCTGGATTTCTATCGATCGATCGCACGAAAATGTTAGGCTTTGCAAGTTCAAAAGAAAAGGCGGCACACTTACGACTCGTACGCGTCGCACCCCCGACAGTCTGGCTCGCACGCTGCTCACCAGAGGGGACACGCGTTATCTTGCAATTTCACTGACATGTGGGACTGCAATTGAATAAACCGTCGATAGCCGAAATCTAATCGCTCGACGGGCGTCGGCTGAGAAGAGAGAGACGGGGGAGGGAGAAGAGATCGCCCGCCCGGCGCGCACGGACTCCAAGAAATATATGGTGATAATGTGAGGTGGGCCATGCAGGAGTCCGGACCGCTTCCAAGCCCGCTTCTGACCGCCCTGGCCCACCAGAAAACCCCCCACCTCCCCGCACACGCTCCCCCCTCAGACGCCAGCTGCCCGCATTCATAGCAAGTAGTACTAGTAAAATACTGGCCTATAAGCCCGCTTATGTGGAGGAGAGAGAGGCATTGACAATGTCAAGGAGTGGGCTCTGCAAGAGCCCGTCTCTACATGTGCTCCTAGGTATAAAAAACTAATTCTAAAAAAAAGAGGCATAAAAAAAAATTGTGTCTAAAAAAAGAAAGGTAAAAACATTTGAGAGGAAATAGATAGAGAGGAAGTGAGAAAAAGTTGTAACCTTTACAGCCAACCTTATAGTCTACACTATGGTAGTATTACATGAGGAAGGAGGGAGTGGTGCACATGCCAAGTTCACTGGGTTGCCGTGTTTCACACTCCGTCGTAACAGTGGAGATAGTAGCTTTCATAAAAAATAAACAATGAATACTCGTTGCTCGTCCTCTATATCGGAAAAGAATACTTTCCATTCGTCGACATGTGGGACGTTGACCATCCTGGTCCACCTGCCATGCACAAAATTATCCTGGTCCACCCCGGTCGTTGCACAGGGCCAACCTTTCCCGCTGTAAGTTGATCAGACGAAGGAACCATCATGACTTCGTTGAATTCTGCTTCTTCAAGAAAACTTATTGTACCCGCAATACTGCTACCACACGCGAAGACTGGACGTCACTATACCACATCATATCACTGAAACCCACTAGGCCAAACTAGCCCGCCTAGGATTTGTACTCCCTCTGTTTCAAAGATAGTAGTACAAAGTTGAGTCGTCTATTTTGGAACGGAGGGAGTTCGTCTCTGTACTGCTATGATTTTATGTTGTACGTCTCTGTACTTTTGCTACGATTTTCCTACCCTATGAACCAAATGAGGCCTGAATGCATCCATGTTGACTATTGTCTGATCGATCGCTAAGCCTATAATTTTAGGAGCTTGGGCTATTGCCCGATCGACAACGGATAAGTATAACCGTACCACGAGCTCATCAGCCCCAACGTTTCTCTTCGTTGAGTGTTTTGCAAGTACTATAGCTGGCACAGTAGCTAGCCTACTAACACCAAGAATCATCAAACAAGCGCTGCTGATCTGATAAACAGTTCGAACTTACATCTAAGCATGCGATATATTACGTCAAAAGCTGGTGAGGATACATCTGTTTCCATAACTCGGAGAGGGTTCGCATGATTCACTATCAAACAAAAGTAGCAAGTACCACCCACACAAGACAGTGCACTAGCCCTAAGATGGTTTGATAACACGCATCGTTCTGGTAATTAAACACAGGGCGATGCAAACTACCCTGAATGATTGGTGCGACCAACTATTTCTTGTGATCGATCTCTCGGGCAGTGACCACCCACTAGTAGAAAACATGGCTTTGGTCATAGGGCAATATTCACATTAGTCCCGGTTGCATTACGAACCGGGACTAATGTGAGCATTAGTCCCGGTTCGAGCGGCTAAAGGCATTAGTCCCGGTTCAAGTGGGCCCATTAGTCCTGGTTTGAGACATGAACCGGGACAAAAGGGCATCGCACCCTTTAGTCCCGGTTCGTGTCTCAAACCGGGACTAAAGATTAGACCTTTTGTCCCGGTTTGAGATATGAACCGGGACTAAAGGGTGTGATGCCATTTAGTCCCGGTCCGTGTCTCAAATTGGGACTAAAGGGCCCATTTCTAAAACTCCCCTCCCCCGCCCCCCTGTATCGCCATTTCAGTTTTAAAAAAACAAAAGAAAATGATAAAAACTTCAAAAAATAAAATCCTTCGAGATGTAGTTATATTACTACATCTACTAGTTAGGAAAATAAAAAAACTTAAATTTGGACATGTTTTGCAAAAAAGTGTCATAAAAAAGTAAAATGGCTATAACTTTTGCATACAATGTCGAAAAAACGTATAATATATCAAAATGTTCAGCATGAAAATCCGCATTAGTGTTACTACATAATTATTAGTGTTAGTGTTACTACATAATCCGCATTAGTGTTAGTGTTACTACATAAATCTGGTCAAACTACTTATTCAAGAGGTATTAGTGTTACTACATAATTATTCAAGAATATTAGTGTTACTAAATAATTATTTCAATTTTTTTGAATTTTGGTCAAATCTGGTCAAACTGTGGTCAAACTACTTACTCAAGAAATATTAGTGTTACTAAATAATTATTGTTTTTTAGAATAATAGTTTCAAACTCAAACAGTGAAACGTGTGACTTCATGCTCAAGCTAAACTCCTGAGGGTTAATAGGATTGACATCTTACTATTGTCACGAAAACAACAAGTGCAGACTTGGAAACGAGGGGGAATAGAACCCGGAAGTTAAGCGTGCTCGGGCTGGGGTAGTGAGAGGATGGGTGACCGGCCGGGAAGTTAGATGATTTGGAATGATGAGCGGTGATTAGAGATAATAGGTTAGATTGAGCAGTGATGAGGGGTGATTAGATATTAAGAAGTAAAATAATTTAGAAATTTGAAAATCGAAAAAAAATCAGAATTTTTTTTCGTAAAATTTCCTTTAGTCCCGGTTGGTGTTACCAACCGGGACTAAAGGTGGAGCTCCAGACAGCAGCCACATGGAGGGCCTTCAGTTCCGGTTCGTATAAGAACCGGGACTAAAGGGGGGGCCTTTAGTACCGACCCTTTAGTCCCGGTTCCAGAACCGGGACTAAAGGCCCTCTTGAACCGGGACAAAATGCCCTTGTTCTACTAGTGACAGCACGGACAGCGGCATGGGAATCGATCTCTAGGGCGATGTCCATAGGACTGACCGCGACATCGAAATCGATCTCTGGGGCGCTATCCACAGGATGGACAGCAGCATCGGAATCGATCTCCGGGGTGATGTCAACAGGACGGACTGCGACATCAAAAATGATCTCTGGGACGTTGTCCATAGGACGGGCCGCGACATCGGAATCATCAAGGACGTCCACCCGCACCTGCACAACCCTAACATATTAGCAGACACATTGCAAATAATCAAAAACCACAACTATGGTAAGCCATTATTTTTTACCTTGTGCAGCTCACCGGGGGATCCCATCCCTCCGGGGGCCATCTCCTCATCCTCGATGGGGGCCCTCACCTTACCAGGGGAATATTGCTTCTCAACGGCGATTATCTCCTCAAACTCGGCCTTGAGCCTCGCATAGGTGGTCATTAGAGTTTCTGGGGTAGGCACGGTGGGTCCCTTGCCGTTCTTACAACTTTCTTTGCGGAGTTCGTCCGCCAACTTCGTCAACTCTTTGGCCAGTGCTTGTTTCTTGGAGGTCTTCGTCTCCATGGGTTGGCCCGCCAACATGGTCAATTCGTTGGTCGGTTCTCGCTTCTTGGAGATCGCTGTCTCAAGTGGGTTGTTCGCCGGCAACTCTTTGGCTAGTGCTCCAGGATCCATCAATGAACTGACAAACAAAAAGCAATCGAAAGGAAACCACAATCTCAATGAAAACAGGAAAAGAATAGGTTGTGAGAATCGATCGGTGCTTCGCAAAAAGAAGCTTCTTGGAATGAAAATATAGCAGCATCACTGATTCGCCCACCTTTCCTTCATCGGTACAAAAGAAAAATGGCAGAAGTGAGGTTTTCTTCAAGAAAGGGGAGAAATGGCTTCAATGAGCGTTCCAGTGAAATGATGGTTGCTTCGTCCAGTCCAACTTCGAGGCCACTTTACCACTGCTGGTAAAGGTGGGTTTTGTGATATGACGGGTCATGACGGCCACACCAGGGAGACCGGTGAGTCTCGACTGTAGCACCTCACTGTGATTTGGTGGATGGCACGCGGGCCCAGATGCTTTGATGTCCAGCATGTAGATAGAGCGGCTAGTCATATAGTAGTGCTCAATATTGTGAACCGCGACCAAGGCGGAGAGGAAAATGAGAGAACTACCTAATTAATGCATGAGTTTAATTAGGGTAGTTTTGAAAAGTGTAAGATACATTCCTCCAATCACAAAATGCCTTGGTTAATGAGATTTGAGATTTGAGCAAGTACTGCACGTGGTGAAATCTCTAGAAAGGCAAATACTCCTTTCCAGTTTACATGGCTATACTAGCAAGTACTAGTACTACAATAGTGGGCTCAAATAGCAATATTGTCTCATGCAAGAGCCTGGCTATATGCGTGCTCCAAGGCTCCGCACCACGCCCCACCCCTACACAAAGACTGCCACCCGAGCATTCGCAACTGCCACGTTCGGGTTGCGCTCGGCTCTTCGCCTCTTCGAGAAGACGAACAATGACGTTACTACTACTTCTAAAGTAGTATCGAATCCACTGCTGCATGTCCGTCCACCACGTGCGGGAGGGATAGCCATCGCGCGCATGGGCGAGGGAGAAGGTGTGTTGTAGTAAAATCAAGCTTCTACATGTTGTACGAGTTGACGCGACACGTCATAGCCCTGGCCCCACATGGTTGCCTTTAAACTTGGCTGAAAGACCTGCAATGTACAATACTCCATTTGCTGCAACCTCTAACATTTACCCCACCGCAAATTAAAATATATATTCCTGTCTTGACCAGATGAGCGTGCAAACTAGAATCACCAGGATGACAGGTAGGGCCACAAGATTATTTTATTCAAAGAAAAAAAGCATGGAGCCGACCCCAATGATTTTAAGCTTACACGCACGATACACGCTATGCTAGACTACTCTACACATGAAAATGCCACACAAGCGTCCGAGCTACACTTGGCTCTTCGCCTCTTCGGTATGTCAAACAATGATGGAGTACTACTACAATGGAGGAGTACTACAGTATGCTTCTGGCCATCTGACACCGATTGAACTGCTGCATGTCCACAGCGTGCGGGAGGGAGAGCGTGTAGCGAACGAAAGCTTCTCCTAGTCCTGCCAGCCACCATGCTCATGGGCGAGGGAGGGACACAGCTTCATTGACTTACTGCTCCTGCCTTTGCGTCTATGACAGGTGGGCCCAACAGGTTGGTGGCCCACCTGTCATGCAGCCAAAGGCAGGTGCGGTTAAGGCGAGAGGACGTTGTAGTAATCAAACTTCTCGGTCTTGTACGAGTTGACGCGACACATCAAAGCACTGCACTCGATAAATTTCAATAATTTGCGTTTACCGATGCATTAATTACTCCCTCCATTCCTAAATATAAGTCTTTTTAGACATTTCAAATGGACTACAACATACGGATGTATGTAGACATATTTTAGAGTGTAGATTCACTCATTTTGCTTCGTATGTAGCCACTTGGTGCAATCTCTAAAGAGACTTATATTTGGAAACAGAGGTAGTACAACGCATGCATGCATGTCTTTACTTTCCTTTTGATACTTGCATGTGTTGATTTCATGCACCTTGCCATATTTTGACTATAAATTTAACTAACCAAATGTTCATGCATGTCACAAAAAATTACGGGGTTTTTCGGATTGTGACTATGTTTGTCTTATGTTGCCACACTTGCCTAAGTTGAGTTGCTCAAATTGTTAGACCCACTTTGGCTTGCCTAAGGGAATCTTGCCACACTTTTTGTGTCTATGACATGTGGGGTTCACTGCTAATAAAACAATTCTTATCTTAGGTGTGGCTAGAACCAAACACCCACCTAACTTGGTCAAATTTGCCTAAGGTGAGGTGTGGCAAAGTGTGGCAATATGTGGCTGGAAACCAAACAACCCCCTACATCATTAAAAACTATGTTCAAATACGAATCAAACGATATAATTTTGGTTAACATGCACTAACATTTTGTCAGTTAAATCTTTGGTCAAAATTTAGCACCAATTACAAAGGGGCCCAATAAATATTGTACTCTCACATTTTTTTTGAGGATACTCCCACATACTCCATCCGTTCCCAAATATAAGTCTTTTTAGAGATTCTAACAAGTGACTACATACGGAGCAAAATGAACGAATCCATACTTTAAAATATGTCTACATACATCCATATGTTGTAGTCCATTTGAAATGTCTAAAAAGACTTATATTTAGGAATGGAGGGAGTAGAAAATACAAATAATAATGCATGTTGGGGTAGCCCACGTTTCCGATAATTTTAGTCGTGTGCTTGTTCACAATTTTTACGAGGGGGTGGTTGTTCATTTAATGGAGGGTCTTGTACCAGACTTGAACGATACAAAGCGCGACCTAGCACACCGGAACACCACTTGGAATAAGCGGGTAGCTATCTCAAAAAACAATCAACAACTAAAAAACGGCGACCGGGCACTACACAATTTTAAACGATTGTTTTGATGGAGTGAAAAAGGAAAACTACCCCACTACGTATATATAGGCCGGAGCCTCCGTTCATTCTTGCTAGGGTTGCTTTATTCACACACTGTCATCCTCTCCAGATCTAAACAAGATAGCGGTGGTAACACTGTCTTTCTCCCTTCAAAAAACATTGTCTTTCTATCCTCACCGTTGGTTACAGATCCGTACGTATCCCCATCCGCCGGTGAAGGGGAGGAGGGGCAGCGTTTAGGCCATCGTCGACAGCGAGGGAGGAGACCCACTGCCGGCCGCACCATTATCTCTGGCCGAGTGCCGGCGCGGGAGGTCCTCCGATCCCTTCGTCCTTGCCCTAGTGTGGGCGGATCCGGCCTCCCGCCGCCTACCTATCCACATCCCGAGACCTTCAGGTATATCTTCCTTCGAAATCGTCGTAGCTCTACTTCCCCAGCTCGCTACGTCGCTGCATGTGCATCATTTTCTGCCCCTCAGCCCCTCTCGATTGGATGGTCCAACGTCAACTATTTTTTTCTTCTATTGTTAGAGGTAAAGCTACTTCATGGAGTCGAATCTTGTACTTGGTTCAAACAAGAAATAAAGTGGGGGTGGGGGAATTTAGTATGTGCAGTACAAACAGGAAGGATAGGGGGTGAAAGTAGTACAGACTGGTCATCCAACCGGTCTCTTGGTCGAAAAGGGAAATATAGGGGAAACGTTGTACACAGTGGTATGACCAGGACTAGATTTGTTATCCACCCATAAGATGGCTGCATGCATCATTATGATGGAGAGGCCGGGGGCACGCCTCCATTTCCAAAAAAGACATAGGAGTAGGTGGCTAGAGTGAACAAAAATGGGACCAACCCAGATATGTTTCTTGGATGTTTGTTTCTCGGGGCAACAAACTCTGAATCACCACTTTATGCCCTGGTTTAGGTACATGGTGCTAGACTACTGGTGCACCCACTATCCCATGCCCTTATACCAAATATTTAGCTGTTATAAATCTAATGCCCCTGGTAAAATGAAGCCATGCCACTGTTATAAGCCATGACAAGTTTAGCCAAATGTTTTTGCCTGTAATTGTTTGAGACTCTGACTGCTTCCTCTGTAGCTATTTGTGCAAACAGGGATATCCATTTCACCTGGTTGTTGTTGTGACCTTTTGGTGCACTGCACAAAACACTTCTTAAAAGAAGTGACTTTTGTGCTGTTTAACTGGAATGTCAGAATGGAACAGCTGGTTCATTTCGGTGGAACTGCACAAAGGGAGATCTGTGTTCCAATCCTCATCATCCATATTGGCACCATAACCTTCCATTAGGTAAGAATGATATTTAATGCACCATCTCTATTTTGCGACTGCCATGAGAAAATAATGCTATTGTTTACTAGTACACTTGTATTCCCTCACTGACAAAACCAATTCCGAAATAGAAGGCCAATAATGTACTTGGTTTCAATAACTGGTGAGGAGAAAGAGGAGCAGAGCATGAAGAGGAAGAAGAAGAAGAATAAACAGTCCCAAGGTGATATTGCTGAAGCCGAGGCCTCAGTCGAGGCCATTCAAGGGCTCCAGCAACCTCTACCTTACATGTGAGACGATCCTCCTGGGAGCCCTTCCACTTCTCTGTCCATGATGAATTTGATGCTACTATTAGAGTAGTATGCTAATGTCTTTCTATCCTTTCTCAGTAAGCTAATGAAGGTTTCACCTTGTTCCTACTTGTGCAAACAGGGATCATGTTGTGCCAATCATACATTTTGGTGGAACTACACAAGACAATACAATGAACTGTATCCCAGCCAGTGCTTTAACTCTGCTGGAAGTTCTTGATAGTCTTTCGATATAATCTCAGCACTGGTAAACAAGAGTGATTTCAACCATACATTTCAAGTGCGCAAAAATATATACTATTGAGTGATTCCAGTGAGTGCTTTATCATCTCTTCGGGGACTACATGAATAATCTTTTTTGCTCAGGTTGGTACTGGCCTATGGCCTTCATCCATATTAGTTTGATGTCATCTCCATTTGTATCGTGCTACTGTCATGAGAAACTCCTTTATCTTTGCACGTTAAAGTTTTGCAACCTATGATACATGGCAATGCTTTGAGTGTTGAGCTAATTGGCACTGATTAAATAAACAAATACCTCTCTTTAAGCAAGACTACTATGTTGCTAACTTTACCCATTAAGATAATGAGGGTGCTTCTATTTGTTAGTGTATGTTTCATCAACTAGTCCCACTATTACAGTAATCTCACTCTCTCAATATATGTGCCAACAGGGATGCTCGATTTTGGTGGAACTGCACAAAAACTTTGGGTGCTTCATTGCCTCGACAGCTTCCTACCTTTCATGTCAGTCGCTAATCTCGGCTTGCATTCTTCCTTTGCTGTCAGTCGCTTGGCTTATCTCGGCTTCCAGTCAAAGGAAATAGTAATTGAAATGCTACCTCACATAGGTTGGTACTGGTCTTTATCTTGATTATTGTTCTTGTCATATGTATTGGTAATTTGGTATTGTGTTAATGTTTGTCGATTTCATAAAGGAGTAACTTGGAGCCTGAACTCGCAGGAAAATCATTACATTGGGTGATTTCAGTAGAACTGCACAAAAAGATCAGATGCACAGGTACTTATGCTGCTGCTATGTACTCCAAAGTTCACTCAGACAAGCATCGATGTTGACAAGAAGAAGTGCCTATATTCATTCGAGTATCAATTAGCGTCAACCAGTTATCAAACTCCAAGTATTAGGAGAGTGAACGCCAAAAATATTGCTTGGCGCATAGCCCAGAAAAACGTAGTCCAGTCTTTGGTCCCAACTTGTGCCTTTTGGTTATCGGCACATATGTTAGCGAAGATGCTCCATTTTAGTTGAACTGCACAAAAAATTTGGGTGGTTCATTTTCTCAACCACCTCCTTTCTTGTCTGCAATGTAGAATTTTGGCGAGCTACGGGACCAAGATGAGCCAGCAAACTAGTTGGATCAAAGTAGTGGCCAAGTTGCTCAAACCTCCCTCGGCACGAGGCCACTATTTGAGCAAAGTTCAGATTGTCTGTGCTGCCTCTTATGTACTCGAAAGTTTACTCATACAAGCTTTAATTTTAGCAAGAAGTACCTCCGACTAAACACCATTTACCAGTCTGTACCCTAGGTAATTAAAGTTCGTCCATGGATGATATTTGCTATGATCTCAATCATTTGGATGCATAAACATACTGAACATGTGTATATCTGAATCTTTTTATGAATTATCTATGAATATTGTCGTGTGATCTACCAATCATTTGGATGCATAGACATGCTAAACTTGTGTATATATTAATCTATTGAGTTGTTGACTGTGAATGTTGGCTATGAATATGAACGTGTCTTGTGAACCTGAGTTTGATACGAATGTTTACCTTTTCTGTTGTACTTGTGTGTGAACTTGTTAGTATGCCTATTGTGGGATTTGTGACGTGTGGGTGTCAACGGCACACCTTCTTCTCGAGAAGAATTGCACCTGCTTTGTTAGCGTAGCAATGGCGCATCAGCTCTTTTTAATCTTTTTGCTCTATCTCCCGCCCTCCCCCGCTCAACCCCTGCCGTAATGTTTTCGGCCCCAAAAAAACATAGTACAGCATTGTTTTTGGGGCTTGATGAAAAATCGAGTGCTGGTTTCTGTAGGTTGGCCCGCCTAGCAAATGGGCTGCTGGTCCACCACAGACTGGGAGGCTAAAAATACAAGTTGTATGGTGCAGAGGCAAGTAAAAAAACGCCATCGAGAGCCATCCACTGACGAAAAAAATCGCTCCTGATGTGCTTCTTCAGTCGCGCCGCTGGCCCCCTCTTTAATCCAGTTCGCTCAGGGATCTAGCTGGTATCATTTTTTTCTAGAGGGCGAACAAGTATCAGCTAGGCCTAGGTTTTGTTTTTTTAACATGCGTAGCCCACGACATACGGAGACAGTGGTTTCAACTTATTTTTTGAGGTGCATACCGGCCTATGGGCTTTTTCTTAAAGATCGGCAGCCCAATTTTTCTTAGTAAAACGCAGATCTCTGTTCTATTTATCTACATATAAGAATAATAATGTTGTCTCCAATTTTTGTTTTCTCTTCTAACCACATTATATATATTTATATTATTACTATTATCATATATTTTATAGAGACTTATATATACATTATAAAAACATCCCATGTGTTATTAACTTATAAAAGTAAATGTTTAACAGAAGTTGGGAAGGAAAATCCTGGTTGTTTTTGACTCACAGGCATGGAAAATCCTGGTGGTTGCGTACAAAAGCTTGAGAAGATTTTAAGGACCAATGTAATAATAACACACTCATTTTTATTTTGAGCAATAACTCGCTAATTTGACAATATTATATATAAAAAATGTGTCGCTCCGGTTGATTTTTTGATATTAATTACTCCTTCTAACCTAACATTATATATCGAACAAGCCCAGCTAATTCGTATATTTCAAGAAAGTGCAAATTGGCTGGGATTTCATAGAAAATATAAATGGGTCGCATTGACGCGAAATTATTTGTTCACCCAGCCCAGCAAATGGACAAACCATTGGTTAAATATATTCCACAGTTTTGCAGGCTGACATGTGGGCCAATAGGTCGAAGCCTACGCAGGGCGTTGTCAACTTGGTCAACAAATGATTATGACATCCAAAGCCATTGGATTTATATCCAATAGTCGGCATGCACCTTCAATCTCTCGTCTTCTTCCTCCAGCATTGCCGGGGCCGCCTGGTCCGGCCTCCGGCGGCTAGCGGCTCTGCTTAGCACGCATCGATGTGAGTGCTACCCCACCGCCGGCCAGGCTATCCCTCCACCCTCCACACCTCCTGTTAATCTCCACCGACTGCAGCCCCACGCCGCACCAGAACCAGTTATAACCCTTCTCATCGTCTCAATCTGCGACTCCACTGCCGCGTCTTCCCATCTCCGTGTCGTTCCCGTCAGGGGCCTCGCCATCATCCACCGCCTCGCTGCGCTCGGTGCGGCGTGGTCAACAAATGAGAGTCATCGGAAGAGGACTGTATGTGGAGAGCCTGACGGCTGGAACCCACGAGTTCCATAGTCGCAAGTAAGGAAAGTTCCTCCTTATTAAGGTGAAAAACATGTTTCCTCCCCCTGACAGCTGGGACCTACCGGCTGTATCTTCGCACGGAATGAAGTGCCTCCTTGTGATGCGAAAAACATTATTCCTCCCGTTGACAGCTGGGACCCGTAAGATTTGGTGGCTGACTTGTGGGCCTACTAAGAGGACGTGTACGCAGGGCTTTGTCAACTTAATCAACAAATGATTCTAGCAGCTGGACCGTTGGATGTTAATCCAACAGCCGTGCTCCTTCTTTAACCTCTGTTGTTGCTCCTGTCTCCCATGGGCGGCACCGCGGCAGTGCTGCCGCACACCCCAACCAGTGAAGTTTCCCACTCCTCTCCATCTGCGACTCCACTGGCGCGTCTTCCCCATCTCCGGGTCGTTCTAGTCTGGGGCCTCGCCATCGTCCACCGGACTTGGTGCGCTCGGCACGGTGTGGTCAACATGGTCAACAACCAAGAGTCATCGGAAGATGACTGTACGTGAGAGGCTGACAGTGGGGACGCACCATGCCCAAGGATGCATGCATGCAACTGCATCCTTTTTACCCTGAAAAAATAATGCTTTCTCCCCCTAACTGCTGGGACCCAGCAGGTACATCTTCGCACGCAAGGAAGTGCGTCCATATTATGGGCAAAAAATGATTCGCCCCCTGATTGCTGGGACCCGCCAGTTACATCTTCGCACGCAAGGAAGTGCCTGACAGTCAGGACCCACCTGGTGGAAGCGTACGCAGCGTTGTCATTCTGGTCGCGAACGTGTACGTACATACGATCGGTATGTTTGCAGGCTGCAGCGATGAACCGTGGCCGTGCAAGGAAGGGCACATGTGGTAGTAGAGGCGCGCACGTGTGGTAGTAGAGGTGCGCACATAGCATGTACACGTACGTACAACGGCCAGGGTGCAAGAAAGTAAATACGGCCACGTACGTACATACAGGCGGGGTCTTGAATGCCTAATCGCACATACGTATGGCCAGGGCTGGTGTACATGGCTGTGGCTGGGTCGGAATGGAGAAACTGCGTCATCGTCGTGTTCATGGGGAGGCAACGGAATGCGTCGTGTTCATCGGGAGGCAACGGAACGCGTGCTGTTCATCGGGAGCCAACCGGCTTGGACGGAACAGGCGATGGAAACGAGGCCTGGCGTAACGCAGAACGGAGGAAACGGCCTTGTGTTCGACCGGCCCCGGTGGAAACGGGATCCTGTTCATTGGGAGGGGTCTGGCGTACTGCAAAACGGAGGAAACGAACCTCCTACGGTTGAAACGGGGTCCTATTGATTGGGAGGGGTGTGGCATACCGCAAAACGGAGGAAACGAACTTGTGTTGGAGCGCTACAGTCGAAACGGGGGTTCTGTTCATCGGGACGGGTGTGGCGTACCGCAAAACGGGACTCCACGGGATACTGTTCATCTCCACCGTCGACCTCCTCCAGCCTCCACGGGCTCCAATTCATACACCGTCCACCTCCTCCAGCCTCCACCTGTGACTGTTCATCCACGGGCTCCTGTTCCTCTAGCCTCCACCGCATGCTCCTCCACCGGCTACTGTTCAACTAGCCCTCTCCACGAGGGTCCTGTTCAACCACCCCTCCATGGGCTACTGTTCATCCAGCCCTCCACCGGCTACTGTTCAACCAGCCCTCCACCGGCTACTATTCAACCAGCCCTCCACGGGGTCCTGTTCATCCAGCCCTCCACGGGGTCCTGTTCATCCACCGGCTCGATCGATCAGGGTACTGTTCATCCAGCGGCAATGGCCTCTACTACCACGGGTTCCTGTTCATCCAACCCCCACCGGGAACTGTTCATCCAAACCCCCCAACAACGCTCACTGTTCATCCAGAGGCAGCATCAATCGGCTTCAGTTAGCAGTAGTAGCGAAGGAATCACTCGGGTTTAGTTAACAGCAAGGGATCGATCGATCACTCAGGTTCAATGTAACGCGTAGCCTGCAGTGCAATCGCTCCGGTTCAGTTAGAGCCCAACGCATCGCACCCACGCGCGTACGTGTACGAGAGAAACACGCATCGCTCGGCCCCGACCACCCACCGTAACCGGGAACTCCCCGATATTTTCCGCGCCCTTGCTTCTACCACGGTTTTTTCCATCATGGACGACCAAAAGAATGTCATGCAGCTGCGTCTCCGGCCCGCCCAAGAAGAAAAGCCCATTTTCTGTCATGATACCGGGTTTTGTCACAATTATCGTCATAGAAGTGTCATAAGTATGACAAAGTTTTTTTTCGTTCAGCCCAAAATGTCACGGATGTGTCTTTTTTTTGTAGTGTCTCCCTCCTCTCCCCGTCTCACCGCCGCCTCCTCCTTCCACTCACCCTCTCATCGCCGCCTCATCCTTCCACTATCTCCTTGTCAGTGTCAAAACAGGTGGGTCTAGGATAAGTGGGGAACAGGAAACACAAGGACAGTATTTACCCAGGTTCGGGCCCTCTCGAAGAGGTAAAACCCTACATCCTTCTTGATTGTATCGATGAGTGTATGAGGATTAGAGAGTTGATCTACCACAAGATCAGGTTAACTAAACCCTAGGAGAATAGGATGACAGTTCTTCTTCTGGCCTCTACGGACTAAACCCTCTTGTTTAAATGGACACCAGGGGTATCTAGGGTTACACATGATCGATTCCCATCAGGGAACAAACATGCCGATTATTCTATCTTGACTTGAAGGACACACCAAGACGTCAGAGGTTTCCTTCCCGAATATGGAGCTGCCCATAGTTCGGCCTTCCATTAACAGATCCAGAGTGGCCCATCAGTCCGGCAAGGGTGATAATGAAGAACCCCTCCGTGATCGTTGACCCCTCCGATAGAGTGCCGGAAAAGTCCTCTAGATTGGATCTCGTGGTTCTGGAACTTGCGGCGGCGGAAACTGTTTTCTCTCAACTCCCCTAGGTTTTTTCGGATTTTAGAGTATTAATAGAGCTGATACGCGGTGGATGGGTGCCTATGGGCTCCACTACCCACCAGGGCGCGCAAGGTGCCTAGTGGGCCCACAGGCCCTCTCTGGTGCACTTCTTGGGCCTCCTGGGTAGAAAAAATTCTTCAATAAGTTTTCTGGCATTAGGACTCCGTTTGATATTGATATTTTGCGAAGGAAAAAAAAAGAAAAAAACAACAACTGGCACTAGGCACTATGTGTAGCAATCCGACCACAGACGGTCAGATCTCTGTGCATAAGTATCATCCCTGGATCGGTAATGCTGACACACACAGTACTTGAAGGATTTATAACAGACTGCAATTACACACTTATTACATCGTATGTCTTACAAGAGAACTTATTACAATAATATGGCTTAAGGCCATCTAAATAAGATAACTGCGGAAGCATCGAGGGTAAATGAGTCCATCAACTCCAACGGCATAGCTGAGTGCACAACAACGACCTAGCGCACCATACTCGTCGTTTGAAAAGTCTGCAACATAATACGTTGCAGCCCGAAACGGGTCAGCACATGGAATATGCAGGCAAAATAACACTGTATAGCAATGAACAAGGTAAATACTAACACTACATGCATATATGGCTGGTGGAGGCTCTACGGTTATCATGTTTTTGCGAAAAGCCAATTTTCCCTACAACAAAGGAATATATTTTATTTAACTATCATGGTAGTTGATAAACATTGAGAAGGTTCCTCCAACTCAATCCCAATTAAACAGTATTAATAACCCAAAAAATTAATTTAGAGTGATGAGATCAAATCAATAATTCAAGAACCAGATACTCAAGATGTCCATAACCGGGGACACGGTTAACCATGATTAGTTTGTACACACTGCAGAGGTTTGCGCACTTTTCCCCACAAGACTTGATCTCCTCCATGTGATTTCTCGCACTACATGGTGTTTGAGAAACGGATGACCGAGACACAGTATTTCCAAAGCATTAACTCTTTACTCTGGGTAGACAGTTACACCTACTTTCCCCTACATCTGCTAGCCTACCACTAAAAGAGGTCACACAACATACTCAACTATGCCAGATCCCATAATGGCTTGTGGCTGCACACGGAAGTTTCTAGCATGAATAATCTTATGATCCCTTTGAGCCTGGGTGGCGAATCGTTGGATGATCACATGGGTACTCCGGGATATCCTAGGACAACACTGGATTCTCCAGGTGCCCAGACAACAAATCCACCCATATGTGTATTAAAGTAGCCACCTTAAGTTAACCATTAATTAACATCTGTCATGGATCACTCAAACCAAACCACGTCTACGAGCATAGCATAGTCGTATAAGCATAACGTAGAAGTAACTCCCATGGTTTGATATAAAGGGCAATAGGTTCTACCTCATCATCTACTTCCCAAACCCACATGTTAAACAGATCTTACTCATGCAATCTTTGAGGGTTGAAACTAATTCATAAAAACTGGGTAATAAAGAGGTACCATCAAAGTGTTACTTGCCTTGCTGATTATCTGCAAACCCTAGAGACTCGTAGTAGCACGCATCGCACTCCGGAAATTTTATCGCAAACAAACAATAGCATACCTAAGCACTCAAGAAAATATTCAAGGGTAAAACTCAGATGAGAAAGATCAAATCTGAAAGTTCAACTGAAGAGCTTCGATTTGCAAAAAGAATCAATCAAATCGGAGCTACGAAACTCAAACTACAATCAAAAGAAATTCAAAAACAAATCTACTTGAAACCAAATTTTATATTGTCAAAATCATGTTCAAGTTGATTAACTAGAAAGAGGGGTTCGAGACGAAGATTTTGGTGTTGGTTTCACTGGATTGGGACGAACGGTTGCAAAACTGCGAGGGTTTGAAGATCAGGGGCTAATTTGTGATAAAAATAATCACGGATAGGTCCCTAGCGAAATAAAACAGAAAAAGAAAAATCTATCGGACGAACGTCCGCTAACAGAGACAAACGAACGAACGACGAATTCGTTCGTTATAAGAACTAAACGAACGAACGTTCGCAGAATAGATCTAAACCCAAAAAACTGAGAAAAACCGATCTAACAAAACCGTAGTAGTTCTATGGTTTACCGAAAAAACCGACGAAAACACGGGAAAAAACCGGTCGGAGGTGGCAGGGTCGGGTTCCGGCGACGGCGCGGCGTGGGGCGGCGGCGGCTAGGGTTTCGCGGGGCGCGGCTTGGGCTCGCGGCGGCTTGGGGCTCGCGGCCTCAGGCCTCGCCTTATAAAGGCTGGCGGCGGCGGGGCGGCCTGGGAGTCCCGGCCCGAGCCGGCTCCTAGGTCGGTTCGCGTGTTTTTTTTATATTTTTTTAAATAAATTGCGCCGAAGAAAAATCCTAAATAAATATTAAAAAATTCTAAAAATGCCAAAAAAAATCACCATCTAAATAAAATATTTAGAACAAAGAAAACATTTTTCTGGCCTAAAATGCAATTTTAAAAAAATGCATTTTTTTCTAATTCAAATAAAACCTCGAATAAAACAAAATAAAATATACATTTTGTTTTAACATTTTTCCTCCAATATTTCTTTTATTTTGGATAAGTCCTTTTATCCCCTCTCTTTTATTTTTAATATTGGAAATATTTCAGAGAGAAAAATATTAAAGCCAAAATGATCCTCTTCTCAAATTTGAGAAAAATTCAAATATGAAAATAATGATATCCCCAACTCTCACCGTGGGTCCTTGAGTTGCTTAGGATTTCTAGGATCGCAAACGAGAATGCAAATAAAATATGATATGCATATGATGACCTATGTATAACACCGAAATTGAAAATTGGGATGTTACACTATGTCAATAGGTTAGTCCCAAAAATAGATATAAAGTTGCTAGTAAATGAATATAAAACATCGAAGATTGATAATATAACTGCATGGAAAAATAAAAAATTATAGATATCTTGGAGACGTATTAGCATCCCTAATCTTAATTCCTGCTTGTCATCGAGTAGGTAATTGATAAAAACAAAAAATTTGATGTGGAATGCTGCCTAACATGTTCATCACATATTCTTTTCTTTTGTATGGTGGACATTTGGATTTTTAGATGATTCAATGTAGTAGTCTATATTTGACATGAGGACATCAACACTCGGCATGACAACAAGCAACCATGTCTTTCAAAATATGAACAGTAAAGAAAGTTATCCCTAGCCCATTATGCTCAATCATTGATCCATTCATGAAACACACTCAAATATTAACTATGCCCAATGCACAAGTATGATAATAGTGTTCCCTAGTTGGTGCTTTATAAGAGAAGATGGAGACTCAATAAACATTGCATAAAAGTAAATAGATAGGCCCTTCACAGAGGGAAGCAGAGATTTGTAGAGATGCCAGAGCTCAAAGCTTAAATTCATGCTAGATAGGTCATAGTCGCGTGCCAAACGTAAAATAAAGTTTATTCCTTTTTCCACTATTCTTTCACAATACATGGCTAGCCATATCCACAGGTGCCTTCCATACCAACACTTTCCAAGGAATTTATTATTTAACAACATAAATAAAAAATCATTTCGAGAGTGGGCATGCCTATTACCTTGCCACCCTCTTGTGCAATGACAAGTGAATAAACACTCATCTTGAGAATAAAATATCTAGCGTGGAAAATATTATCCACCAACTACCGCTTCTTGAGCGGTACAGGCAGACAAAAAGGGAATTCATTTTGAAAATTATAGCTGGCACATACAAATTTACTTGAAACGGCATGGAAATATCGCATATAGGTAGGTATGGTGGACTCATTTGGCACAACTTTTGTTTAAGGAGTTTGGATGCACAAGTAGTATTCCCACTTAGTACAAGGTAAGGCTAGAAAATAGATTGAGAAGCAACCAACCAAAAAATGGAAACTCTCATAAACGAGCATTGAACATAACTAACGCCGAATAATGCACCACAAATAGGATGTAACTTCATTGCATAACTATTGAATTTTCGTGCTTGCATAGGGAATCACAAACCTTAACACCAATATTCTTACTAAAGCATAATTACTCACCGACATGACTCACATATTACTATCTCCATATCTCAAAATATTGCAAGGAATCAAGTTTATAATATCCAATGATCATCATGAAAGTGTTTATTGTATCCCTCTTGAATGTCTATCATTTTGGGACTAATTTCATATTTTACCATTGCTACTAACAAAGCTCTCAAATAAATTAAAGTGAAGGCATGAGAGCTCATATTTCGTCAAAACAATTTTCATCTCCCAAAATTATATAAGTGAAGCATTGAGAGGATATTTCTTTAAAATTTTACTAACTCTCAACATAATCTAAGTGAAGCAAGAGATTATTTCTTCAAAAACTAGATCACCACCGTGCTCAAAAAGATATAAGTGAACTACAATTCAATGGCTGAAAATTTTTAAGCGAAGCACACAGAGAAATTCTAACAAATCTTAACATAATTATGGCTCTCTCAAATAAGTGTGTCTAGAAAGGATGATTGTGACAAACTAAAAACCAAAACAAGCAAAGACTCATATAATACAAGATGCTCCAAGCAAAACTCATGATATTTGATGAAAAAAAATATAGCTCCAAGTAAAATTACCGATGGTCCTTAGAAGAAAGAGGGGATGCCCCAGGATGCCTTCTGGGGCATCCCCAAGCTTAATTGCTTGGTTCTCCTTGAATATTACCTTGGGGTGCCATGGGCATCCCCAAGCTTAGTCTCTTTTCATTCCTTATTCCTTCATCCATCGTGATCTCACCCAAAACTTGAAAACTTCAATCACACAAAACTTAGCAAAACCTTCGTGAGATTCGTTAGTATAATAAAGCAAATCACCACATTAAGTATTGTTGCAAACCCATTCATATTTTATTAGTGCATTATAACTACTATATTCTAACTCTATCATGGCTTATACGCCCCCCCCCCGATACAATCCATAGATTCATCAAAATAAGCACACAATGCAACAAAAACAGAATCTGTCAAAAACAGACAGTCTGTAGTAATCTATACTTTAACCATACTTTTGTAACTCCAAAAAATATGAAAAATTAGGACAACGTAGGCAATTTGTTTGTCCATCATGAGAAAAAAATTAGAATTTTATCAAGCTCCAGCGCATTTTAACAATTCTGCTACTAGATGCAAAAGTTTCTGTTTTCCAGCAGGATAAATCAACTATCATCCAACATGATCCTAAAGGCTTTACTTGGCACAAACACTAATTAAAACATAAAAACACAATCATAACAGTAGCACAATTGTGTAAACACACAAGACTAGAAACAAAAAGGGAAAATATTTTATTCATTGGGTTGCCTCCCAACAAGCGCTATTGTTTTATGCCCCTAGCTAGGCATAATGCATAGATTCAAGTGTTGTCATCTTTAGTTTTTGCTCCATAGCTTGCCCTCATGATTGATTCATATGGTGGCTTAATTCTTGTTTTAGGGAAGTGTTCTATACCCTTTCTCAATGGAAACTGAAATTTTATATTCCCTTCTTTCATATCAATGACGGCACCTATAGTTCGTAAAAATGGTCTACCAAGTATTTTAAGGAAATATGCCCTAGAGGCAATAATAAAATTGTTATTTCATATTTCCTTATTCATGATAAAGGTTTATTATTCATGATAGAATTGAATTGATTGGAAAATGAAATACATGTATGGATACATAAACAAATACCACGTCCCTAGTGAGCCTCTACTAGACTAGCTCATTGATCAAAGATGCTTAAGGTTTCCTAACCATGGACATGTGTTGTCACTTGATAATGGGATAACATCATTAGGAGAATGAAGTGATGCACAAAACCCATCTGTTAGCTTAGCATATGATCGTTCAGTTTTTTGCTATTGCTTTCTTGATGTCAAATACATATTCCTTCGACTATGAGACATGCAACTCCCGGATACCGGAGTAATACCTTGTGTGCTATCAAACGTCACAACATAACTGGGTGATCATAAAGATGCTCTACAGGTATCTTCGAAGGTGTCTGTTTAGTTGGAATGGATCGAGATTAGGATTTGTTACTCCGTGTATTGGAGAGGTATCTTTGGGCCCTCTCAGTAATACACATCACAAGAAGCCTGCAAGCAAAGTGACTAAAGAGTTAGTTACGAGATGATGTATTACGGAACGATTAAAGAGACTTGCCGGTAATGAGATTGAACTAGGTATGAAGATACCGATGGTCGAATCTCGGGCAAGTAACATACCGATAGACAAAGGGAATTACGTATGTTGTCATAAGGTTCGACCGATAAAGATCTTTGTAGAATATGTAGGAACCAATATGGGCATCCAGGTTCCGCTATTGGTTAGCGCGCCCTGGTGGGTAGTGGTCCCCACAAAGCCCATCTCAGCATGAGAACGGCGCCAAAAAATCATGTAAATACATAAACCCCCAGAAATAACCCTATGTCAGAAGTTCCGCCGCCGCAAGCCTCTGTAGCCACGAAAAACCAATCTGGACCCTGTTGCGGCACTTTGCCGAAGGGGGAAATCCCGGCGGCCACCATGATGAGGAGGGAGCAGTCCACCCTCGGGGCTGAGGGTTTGTACTAGTAGCTATGTGTTTCATCTCTCTCTCTCATGTTCTTGATTTGACACGATCTTGATGTATCGCGAGCTTTGTTAATATAGTTGGATCATATGGTGTTTTCCCCACTCTATCTTGTTGTGATGGATTGAGTTGTACCCGTGAGATTTCATTATTATCAGATTGAATACTTCTATGGATTAGAGAACACTTGGTGTATGTCTTCGCACTTAACTAGCGGAATCCCGAGGTGATATTTGGGGTAATCTATGCATAGGGGTTGATGCACATTTTTGTCTTTGTTTCTTCGTTCGCAATCTTGGGGTACTCTTTGAAGTTCTTTGTGTTGGATTGAGTATTATGAATCTGGAGTTGTTTGATGCATATTGTATAATCAACTCACGGATACTCGTGGTGACATTGGAGTATCTAGGTGACATTACAGTTGGTTGATGTGTATCGTATGGTGTTATTTTAGTACGAACTCTTGGGCTATTTATAACACTTATAGGAATAGCTCGATAGATCGATGGGAAAGGATAACTTTGAGGTGGTTTCGTACGCTACAAACAATTTCGTCTTATGTTCTCCGCTAGATAAGGACTTTGGAGTGATTCTTTCTCGCACGTTGAGGGATTGGCATATAATCTAACTATGTTGGCATCGTTGAGTGATTGCTCTAGCGAAATTATGAACCCTAGGCCTTGTTTTCAAGCATTGCAATACCGTTTCTGCTCACTTTTTTACATGCTACCTTACTATTTTTTATTGTTACTATTACAAAACTCAATATCTATTATCATTAATACACTTGTATCACCATCTCTTCGCCAAACTAGTGCACCTATACACTTTACAATTGTATTTGGTGTGTTGGGGACAAAAGAGACTCTTTGTTATTTGGTTGCGGGGTTGTTTGAGAGAGAGACTATGTTCATCCTACGCCTCCCATGGAATGATAAACCTTAGGTCATCCACTTGAGGGGAAATTGTTATTGTCCTACAAATCTCTACGCTTGGAGGTCGTATACGAGTCTACAAGAATAGACTTGCATAGTAGACATCATCCCGTTATATTGTTCGATATATATGGGTTTAATCCCCTCGGCGAACTGATGCTACATCACCTCTTCTCTATAGCACATCGGGTGAGCGGCGCCCCAGGCGCAGGCTACATCACACCAGAGATCGCCTGTTATCTGTGCCCGGTGTCGCTCCCAAGATCTATCATTTCGGTCGCGTCAAGCTTGGTATCCATCCCGTCCAGCGGGAGTGTACCCTCTAGATCCGTAGATGGATCTTGTCTGACCTGCTCTAGCGTCAAGGTCGTGTTGCAGGTCATGTGGCTCCGTAGGCTTTACTAGCTCCCTGCCTCGATGTCGAGGGAGTGCGGGTTGGTTTTCGGCATCTCCAGCCATCATGTCCCATCCTGGAGGGGGCGGTCTGGCTGGTTGTCCTGAGCGCATCTGGGGGTGCAGGCTCAAGGGCCTTGTCATTGAACTGTGGCAGCAGTCGTCGTTTTGGGTAGCTCTTAGTTTGGTCTTTCCACGAATTGCCAAAGCCTTCTTCGGCTACTAAAACCATCGTCAACCTTTCATTAAGTGTATTCTGTTCGGCTATTAGCTGCTATTGCTTCTTTTTAGGCTTCTGGTAGTGGCTATGAGTTGCCGCTTGAACTTCTCATGTTCCAGAGGATCTTTGGGGACAATGAAATCCTCAGCTCCAAGGCTTTCCTCATCCTCAGATTGGTGTAGGTAGTTATTGTCATCGGAGTCGTTAAGGTCCTCAGGGTTACGTTGGTCCTCGTGCCCCTCCAGCCATAAAGTTGTTGTTAACGGGTGACATGGTCACCGAGGTCCTTCAAATCTTCTAGGGTTTCATTTTCCCCGGTACCCGTGTTACTTTCCTTGCCCTTACGCCCCGTGGATCGTTTGTGCCGATGTCAGCATTTAGGCATCTCCTCGCCGGGCTCATAGCCATCCTTTCTGGGGGTGTCGTCACCATTTTTCCCAATCATGCCATCTCCCTTATCTTTGTGGCTGTCCACCATGTAGACATCATAGGTGGAGGTGGTTGTCCACCGTCCGGTTTTGGGAGGGGCAGTATAGGCCATGGCGTCGACATCTTCATCCTTGTCGTCAGCCTCCTCAGAGGCGTAGTCCAGCATGTCGGTTAAGTCTTCAACAGTGGCTACTGCTACCTCTTGAGCACTGCGTTGGTTTTCCCTTGAAGAGGAAAGGGTGATGTAGCAAAGTAGCGTAAGTATTTCCCTCAGTTTTTGAGAACCAAGGTATCAATCCAGTAAGAGGCTACGCACGAGTCCCTCACACCTACACAAAACAAATAAATCCTCGCAACCAACGCGATAAGGGGTTGTCAATCCCTACACGGTCACTTATGAGAGTGAGATCTGATAGATATGATAAGATAATATTTTTGGTATTTTTATGATAAAGATGCAAAGTAAAATAAAAGCAAAGTAAAAAGCAACGGAAATAACTAAGTGTTGGAAAATTAATATGATGAAGATAGACCCGGGGGCCATAGGTTTCACCAGTGGCTACTCTCGAGAGCATAAGTATTTTACGGTGGGTGAGCAAATTACTGTTGAGCAATTGACAGAATTGAGCATATTTATGAGAATATCTAGGTATGATCTTGTATATAGGCATCACGTCCGAGACAAATAGACCGACTCCTGCCTGCATCTACTACTATTACTCCACACATCGACCGCTATCCAGCATGCATCTAGAGTATTAAGTTCATAAGAACAGAGTAACGCTTTAAGCAAGATGACATGATGTAGAGGGATAACTTCATGCAATATGATAAAAGCCCCATCTTGTTATCCTCGATGGCAACAATACAATACGTGCCTTGCTGCCCCTACTGTCACTGGGAAAGGACACCGCAAGATTGAACCCAAAGCTAAGCACTTCTCCCATTGCAAGAAAGAAAAATCTAGTAGGCCAAACCAAACTGATAATTGAAAGAGACTTGCAAAGATAACCAATCATACATAAAAGAATTCAGAAGATTCAAATATTGTTCATAGATAAACTTGATCATAAACCCACAATTCATCGGTCTCAACAAACACACCGCAAAAGAAGATTACATCGAATAGATTTCCACGAGAGAGGGGGAGAACATTGTATTGAGATCCAAAAAGAGAGAAGAAGCCATCTAGCTACTAACTATTGACCCGAAGGTCTGAGGTAAATTACTCACACTTCATCGGAGGGGCTATGGTGTTGATGTAGAAGCCCTCCGTGAGCGATGCCCCCTCCGGCGGAGCTCCGGAACAGGCCCCAAGATGGGATCTTGTGGGTACAGAAGGTTGCGGCGGTGGAATTAGGTTTTTTGCTCCGTATCTGATCGTTTGGGGTATGTAGGTATATATAGGAGGAACAAGTACGTCGGTGGAGCAACAGGGGGCCCACGAGGGTGGAGGGAGCGCCTTGGGGGGTAGGCGCGACCCCCTACCTCGTGGCTTCCCTGTTGGTTGCTTGACGTAGGTTCCAAGTCTCCTGTATCATGTTCGTTCTGAAAATCACGTTCCGGAAGGTTTCATTCCGTTTGGACTCCGTTTGATATTCTTTTTCTGCAAAACTCCAAAATAGGCAAAAAAACAGCAATTCTGGGCTGGGCCTCCGGTTAATAGGTTAGTCCCAGAAATAATATAAAAGTGAATAATAAAGCCCAATAATGTCCAAAACAGAACATAATATAGCATGGAGTAATCAAACATTATAGATACGTTGGAGACGTATCAAGCATCCCCAAGCTTAATTCCTGCTCGTCCTCGAGTAGGTAAATGATAAAAACAAAATTTTTGATGCGGAATGCTACTTGGCATAATTTCAATGCAACTCTTCTCAATTGTGGTATGAATATTCAGATCCGAAAGATTCAAGACAAAAGTTCATATTGACATAAAAATAATAATACTTCAAGCATACTAACTAAGAAATTATGTCTTCTCAAAATAACATGGCCAAAGAAAGTTATCCCTACAAAATCATATAGTCTGGCTATGCTCTATCTTCACCACACAAAATATTTAAATCATGCACAACCCCGATGACAAGCCAAGCAATTGTTTCATACTTTTGACGTTCTCAAACTTTTTCAATTTTCAAGCAATACATGAGCGTGAGCCATGGACATAGCACTATATGTGGAATAGAATGGTGGTTGTGGAGAAGACAAAAGGGAGAAGACAGTCTCACATCAACTAGGCGTATCAACAGGCTATGGAGATGCCCATCCATAGATATCAATGTGAGTGAGTAGGGATTGCCATGCAACGTATGCACTAGGGCTATAAGTATATGAAAGCTCAACAAAAGAAACTAAGTGGGTGTGCATCCAACTCACTTGCTCACGAAGACCTATGGCATTTTGAGGAAGCCCATCATTGGAATATACAAGCCAAGTTCTATAATGAAAAATTCCCACTAGTATATGAAAGTGATATCATAGGAGACTCTCTATCATGAAGATCATGGTGCTACTTTGAAGCACAAGTGTGGTAAAAGGATAGTAACATTGTCCCTTCTGTCTTTTTCTCTCATCATTTTTTATTTGGGCCTCTTTTTTTTATGGCCTTTTTTTCGTCCGGAGTCTCATCCCGACTTGCGGGGGAATCATAGTCTCCATCATCCTTTCCTCACTTGGGACAATGCCCTAAAAATGATGATCATCACACTTTTACTTTCTTACAACTCAACAATTACAACTCGATACTTAGAACAAAATATGACTCTAGGTGAATGCCTCCGGCGGTGTACCAGGATATGCAATGAATCAAGAGTGACATGTATGAAAGAATTATGAACGGCGGCTTTGACACAAATACAATGTCAACTACATGATCATGCAAGCAATATGACAATGATGAAGCGTGTCATAGTAAACGGAACAATGGTAAGTTGCATGGCAATATATCTCGGAAATGGCTATGGAAATGCCATGATAGGTAGGTATGGTGGCTGTTTTGAGGAAGGTATATGGTGGGTGTATGATACCGGCGAAAAGTGCGTGGTATTAGAGAGGCTGGCAATGGTGGAACGAGGAAAAGTGCGTATAATCCATGGACTCAACATTAGTCATAAAGAACTCATATACTTATTGCAAAAATCTACAAGTTATCAAAGCAAAGTATTACGCGAATGCTCCTAGGGGGATAAATTGGTAAGAAAAGACCATCGCTCGTCCCTGACCGCCACTCATAAGGAAGGCAATCAATAAATAAATCATGCTCCGACTTCATCACATAACGGTTCACCATACGTGCATGCTACGGGAATCACAAACTTTAACACAAGTATTTCTCAAATTCACAACTACTCAACTAGCATAACTCTAATATCACCATCTTCATATCTCAAAACAATTATCAAGCATCAAACTTCTCATAGTATTCAACACACTCATAAGAATTTTTACTATTCTTCAATACCTAGCATATTAGGATTATTTAAGCAAATTACCATGCTATTTAAGACTCTCAAAATAATCTAAGTGAAGCATGAGATATCAATAGTTTCTATAAAACAAATCCACCACCGTGCTCTAAAAGATATAAGTGAAGTACTAGAGCAAAATTATATAACTCAAAAGATATAAGTGAAGCACATAGAGTATTCTAATAATTTCCGAATCACGTGTGTCTCTCTCAAAAGGTGTGTACAGCAAGGATGATTGTGGTAAACTAAAAAGCAAAGACTCAAATCATACAAGACGCTGCAAGCAAAACACATATGATGTGGTGAATAAAAATATAGCTCCAAGTAAAGTTACCGATGGAAGTAGACGAAAGAGGGGATGCCTTCCGGGGCATCCCCAAGCTTTGGCTTTTTGGTGTCCTTAGATTATGTTGGGGGTGCCATGGGCATCCCCAAGATTAGGCTGTTTCTATTGCTTGTTCCATAAATCATCAAATCTTTCACCCAAAACTTGAAAACTTCACAACACAAAACTCAGCAGAAAATCTTGTGAGCTCCGTTAGCGAAAGGAAACAAAAGATCACTTCAAGGTACTGTAATGAACTCATTCTTTATTTATATTGGTGTTAAACCTACTGTATTCCAACTTCTCTATGGTTTATAAACTGTTTTACTAGCCATAGATTCATCAAAATAAGCAAACAACACACGAAAAACAGAATCTGTCAAAACAGAACAGTCTGTAGTAGTCTGTAACTAACGCAAACTTCTGGAACTCCAAAAAATCAGCCAAAATAGGACGACCTATGCAATTTGTTTATTGATCAGCAGCAATTGGAATCAATATTTTATCACGTTCTGGTTATTTTTAACAATTATTTTCGTGAACAGAAAGTTTCTGGAAATTATAGCAAGATCAAATAACTACCATCCAAGAAGATCCTATAGGTTTAACTTGGCACAAACACTAATTAAAACATAAAAACACATCTAACCGGAGGCTAGAACAAATATTTATTCCTAAACAGAAGTAAAAAGCAAAAAAACTAAAAATAAAATTGGGTTGCCTCCCAACAAGCGCTATCGTTTAACGCCCCTAGCTAGCCATAAAAGCAAGGATAGATCTAGGTATTGCCATCTTTGGTAGGCAATCCATAAAATGGCTCTCATGATAGATTCATACGGTAATTTTATTTTCTTCCTAGGGAAGTGTTCCATGCCCTTCTTTAATGGAAATTGGAATCTAATATTCCCTTCCTTCATATCAATAATTGCACCGATCGTTGTAAGGAAAGGTCTACCAAGAATAATAGGACATGAAGGATTGCAATCTATGTCAAGACCGATAAAATCTACGGGCACATAGTTCCTATTTGCAACAATAAGAACATCATTAATTATTCCCATAGTGTCGGAGTAAATGACCACGGGTAGCCTAACCGACTCCCACTGGTTCTTCAAAAATTATCAGGCCGATCGAGCCTTCAAGCACCCAAAGCACGGGGCCGCCTTCCCCTGACCGGCTATCTCACAGGCCGACTACGGGGAGGCGGCCCGACCTTGAAACCATCCAAGAAGCTGGCCACAAGAAGGCCGACTCCAAGAAGCCGGCCACAAGAAGACCGACTCCCGGCAAGCGGCCAAGATTGCACCCTCAAGGACTGCACCCACATGACGGTGACAAGACCGGGCGTGGCTACAGTAAAGTCTGCCACCCCCGAATCCCGGAGCACGCATGGCCATAGTGCGCCGTACGGGTCGGCCATCCCCCGTCCGGTGCAGCACTGTAGGCATGTTGACCATGACGACACCCACGACAGGTTGTCAGTACGGCCCACGGGCGGCGGGCCCCTTCAGCCAGAGAGACGCTCGAAAACGGCCAAGCCCCCCCCCCCCAGTCGGCCTGGGGTGTAGCCGGCTCCCAACGGCCGGCTACCTCACTCCCTCGAAGTATGTGCATCATTAAGAAGACAAGACGAGGTAAGGCTACGGTGAGGGTCCGCCGGACGGCGGCACTGTAGCCATGCTTACCTCAACAAAGCCCTCGTCATCAGGGGCGAGGCTACAGTAACCAGCAGCCGGCGGGACCCACCTGTCGGCGGGCTCCAGTGGCCGGTAGAGAAGCCGGTAGATACAGACACTGACGGCCTGGACCCGCATCCAGCCGGATTACCATTGTACCCCTGGGGGTAGGCCTATATAAACCCCCAGGGCACCCATGCAAAGGGTTGATCTCTTAAAGTTTTAGACAGCACGTAGAGAGAAAAGGAGAGCTAGCCTTGCCCTTCTTCCTCCTCTAGCCAAACCGCTCAAGGAGCCACTTGTAGCCACTCGTGTTGATCTAGTGATCATGCGGAGACCCCGTAGAGTAGGACTAGGAGCCCCGAACCTGGGTAAGATTCGCCGGCGTGCATGTCTTCGCCTTATCCCGTTTCCAGGCACCGGCGATGTCTTACTGGCTCCCACAATGATAAGCCACCCATTGGCATATGTCGCACCTACCACCCGACACATAGGTTTTTTAATAGTGGAATCTGCAAGGTGCAAGTTTAAAGAGCAATCATCAAAATCACGGAAACCTAGCAAATCGCACAAAGTTTTTGGAATCATGGAAACACTAGCACCAAAATCACACAAAGCATAGCATTCATGATCTTTAATCTTAATTTTAATAGTATGTTCCCACTCATCATAAAGTTTTCTAGGGATAGAAACTTCCAACTCAAGCTTTTCTTCGTAAGATTGCATCAAAGCATCAACGATATGTTTGGTAAAAGCTTTATATTGACTATAAGCATCAGGAGAATTTAGCACGGATTGCAACAAGGAAATACAATCTATCAAAGAGCAATTATCATAATTAAATTCCTTGAAATCCAAAATAGTGGGTTTATTAATATCTGGGGTTTTGATTTCTTCAATCCCACTTTTATCAATTTTAGCATCACGATCTAAAAACTCCGAATTTTTGGAACGCCTTCTAGGTAATGGTGGATCATATTCAGTCCCATCATTATAAAGATTCGTATTGCAAAAAGATTTAATAGGGGACACATCAATAACTTTTAGATCTTCATCTTTATTTTCATAGAAATTTGAAGAACATGCTTTCATAAAGCAATCTTTCTTAGCACGCATTCTAGCGGTTCTTTCCTTGCACTCATCAATTGAAATTCTCATGGATTTGAGAGACTCATTGATATCATGCTTAGGAGGAATAGATCTCAGTTTCAAAGAATCAACATCAAGAGAAATTCTATCAATGTTCCTAGCCAATTCATCAACTTTAAGCAATTTTTCTTCAAGCAAAGCATTGAAATTCTTTTGCGAATTCATAAACTCTTTAACACTAGTCTCAAATTCAGAGGGCAAATTATTAAAATTTCCATAAGAATTGTTGTAGGAATTACCATAAATATTAGAGGAATTACTAGGATAAGGCCTAGGATTAAAGTTTCCTCTATACGCGTTGTTACCAAAATTATTCCTACCAACCAAATTCACATCCATAGATTCATATTATTCTCAATCAAAGTATACAAAGGCATATCATTGGGATCAGAAGAAACACTCTTAGTAGCAAATAATTTCATAAGTTCATCCATCTTTCTACTCAAAACATTAATTTCTTCTACCGCATGCACTTTTTTATTAGTAGATCTTTCACTGTGCCATTGAGAATAATTAACCATAATATTATCTAGGAGTTTAGTAGCTTCTCCTAAAGTGATTTCCATAAAATTGCCTCCCGCGGCCGAATCTAAAAGATTTCTAGAAGCAAAATTCAATCCGGCATAAAATTTTTGTATAATCATCCACAAATTCAAACCATGAGTAGGGCAATTACGTATCATTAATTTCATCCTCTCCCAAGCTTGTGCAACATGTTCATGATCAAGTTGCTTAAAATTCATAATATCGTTTCTAAGAGAGATAATCTTAGCGGGAGGAAAATACTTAGAGATAAAAGCATCTTTGCACTTATTCCATGAATCAATACTATTTTTAGGCAAAGATGAAAACCAAGCTTTAGCACGATATCTAAGCGAAAAAGGAAATAGCTTCAGTTTAACAATATCATTATCAACATGTTTCTTCTTTTGCATATCACACAAATCAACGAAGCTATTTAGGTGAGTAGCGTCATCTTCTCTAGGAAGGCCGGAGAATTGATCTTTCATGACAAGATTCAACAAAGCAGCATTGATTTCACAAGATTCAGTATCGGTAAGAGGAGCAATCGGAGTGCTAAGGAAATCATTGTTGTTGGTATTGGTAAAGTCACATAATTTGGTATTATCTTGAGCCATCGTGACAAGCAAGAAATCCAACACACGAGCAAACAAGAGACTGGCAAAAAGAGGCAAACAGAAAAGAGGGCGACTAAAACGGCAAGGATGAAGTCGGGTAGAGGAAAACGAGAGGCAAATGGCAAATAATGTAATGCGGGAGATAAGGGTTTGTGACGGGTACTTGGTATGCTGACTTTTGCGTAGACTTCCCCGGCAACGGCGCCGGAAATCCTTCTTGCTACCTCTTGAGCACTGTGTTGGTTTTCCCTTGAAGATGAAAGGGTGATGCAGCAAAGTAGCGTAAGTATTTCCCTCAGTTTTTGAGAACCAAGGTATCAATCCAGTAGGAGGCTACGCGCGAGTCCCTCGCACCTACACAAAAAAAATAAATCCTCGCAACCAACGTGATAAGGGGTTGTCAATCCCTACACGGTCACTTACGAGGGTGAGATCTGATAGATATGATAAGATAGTATTTTTGGTATTTTTATGATAAAGATGCAAAGTGAAATAAAAGCAAAGTAAAAAGCAACGGAAATAACTAAGTGTTGGAAGATTAATATGATGAAGATAGACCCGGGGGCCATAGGTTTCACTAGTGGCTTCTCTCGAGAGCATAAGTATTTTACGGTGGGTGAACCAATTACTGTTGAGCAATTGACAGAATTGAGCATAGTTATGAGAATATCTAGGTATGATCATGTATATAGGCATCATGTCCGAGACAAGTAGACTGACTCCTGCCTGCATCTACCACTATTACTCCACACATCGACCGCTATCCAGCATGCATCTAGAGTATTAAGTTCATAAGAACAGAGTAATGCTTTAAGCAAGATGACATGATGTAGAGGGATAAATTTATGCAAGATGGTAAAAACCCCATCTTGTTATCCACGATGGCAACAATACAATACGTGCCTTGCTGCCCCTACTTTCACTGGGAAAGGACACCGCAAGATTGAACCCAAAGCTAAGCACTTCTCCCATTGCAAGAAAGATCAATCTAGTAGGCCAAACCAAACTGATAATTCAAAGAGACTTGCAAAGATAACCAATCATACATAAAAGAATTTACAACATTCAAATATTGTTCATAGATAAACTTGATCATAAACCCACAATTCATCGGTCCGAATAAACACACCGTAAAAGAAGATTACATTGAATAGATCTCCACGAGAGAGGGGGAGAACATTGTATTGAGATCCAAAAAGAGAGAAGAGGCCATCTAGCTACTAACTATGGACCCGAAGGTCTGAGGTAAACTACTCACACTTCATCGGAGGGGCTATGGTGTTGATGTAGAAGCCCTCCGTGATCGATGCCCCCTCCGGCGGAGCTCCGGAACTGGCCCCAAGATGGGATCTCGTGGGTACAGAAGGTTGCGGCGGTGGAATTAGGTTTTTGGCTCCGCATCTGATTGTTTGGGGTACGTAGGTATATATAGGAGGAAGAAGTACGTCGGTGGAGCAACAGGGGGCCCACGAGGGTGGAGGGCGCGCCCTGGGGGGGTAGGCGCCCCCTACCTCGTGGCTTCCCTGTTGGTTGCTTGACGTAGGGTCCAAGTCTCCTGGATCATTTTCGTTCCGAAAATCACGTTCCCGAAGGTTTGAATTGTACTCCAGAACAGATGTAGCCAACCATTAAATTTGAATTGTACTAATAATGTTGTATGAATGTATGTCCAGTCATGTTTATGGTAAGTTGTTGTTAATTACAATGCAGTAGTATTTGTTTGTTACATGGCTGCTTTTCTGAGAGGGGGAGGCCGCCACTGTCGGTTGCACTACAAAAGAAATACACTTTCGTGATGATACGTGTTTGTCACAGTAGGTCACGTTTTCTGTCATGCATGTACATCCATGACAATTTTATGACAGAATCAAGATAGTTATACCTGTGCTATCGTAGAAGTGTTCCATGACATTACCAAAATTACCATCACGGAAGTGTCCACTTCCATGACGATAAATGGCGCGTCATGTAAGTGTTTTCGTCAAGGGTAACCAACACATGGCATCCACCGTAACGGGACGCCGTTAAGCTATCGGGTCCGGTTTTGGATCCGATAACCCGTTAACAGCCGGAACCAATGAGGATTTTCCATGTGTGAAATTCTCATTGGCCGGAGGAAACACGTGTTGGCTCACCGTTGGGACAGATTTCATCCATTCATTGGACAGGAGGCACCTATGATACGTCGACACATGGCACGGCCAAACGGAGGCCCATTCCGGTGAAAAGGCCGGCCCATTTGGCTTGGTCAAAAGGTAACGGGCCGGCCCATGGAAAGCTTGTCAAGGGGTTGTTCATATATAGCCCATTTACGGCCCGCTAACTCACGGCCCATTATGACCTATCAGAATTAAGTCCAGTAGCTTCATCTGGGCGGTCCAATATGATTCCAGCCCGTTGTAACTTCCGGCCCATGTATGGCCCATGATGTCTTTCGGGCCATATGAGGCCATTTGTAACTCTTGGCCCATTAACGGCCCGTGGTGAAGCTGGCCCGCTATGAAGAGTGTACCGCTTTATACCCATTAACGGCCCATTATTCCATTGGGACATTTCCAACCCGTGTTATCTTTCGGCCTTCTTAGGGGCCTTTTATTCTGTGGCTCATTTCCAGCATTTGGCTACTTACGGCCCGTTACTGGCCTTTTCTGTTTGTGGGCCAAATTCAGCACGTGGTTACAATCGGCCCGTTTGCGACCTGTTAATTTGCTGGGCCGTTTTCATAGCGTCATCAAATATGGCCGATTAACGACGGCCCATTATGGTCGACCCCTGAATGGATGATTCCAAATTAGCCCGTTTACGGCCCATAATGCGGTCTGTTATTGGCCCATGTTTGGCCGATCGATCATACGGCCCGTAGAAGGCCCATTGGAGCCACGGCCCGTAGAAGGCCCATTGTTTCTATGGCCCTTAGAAGGCCCATTGTTTTTACGGCCCATAGGAGGCCCATGGTAACTACAGTAAATATGTAGCCCATGGTTATTGTGGCCTAGTTTTAAAAAATAGGTTATTGCGGCCACTAGCAAACCGCGGAAAAAGAACTGCACTGACTACAAGCAAACAAATAAACAAGACAACAACGAAATAAATAAGCAAGCAACTTACGCTAGGCTACACGACTATTACACATATTACATCCACTGGGCATTAAATTTTGCCACCAGTGCAAATATAGGGAACAAAGCAGCATATCATATACACTGGTTGTCAAAGTTGGCGACCAGTGCAAATAAACGGCACAGCAAAACAGGTCCAGAACTGAAAACCACTTCAGAAGAGCTCAAGAAACAATATCCTCGGTACCCATAATGCTGACAAGATGCTTAGCGAGCTTATTAACTTTCTCTTGTTTGGCGCTTAAATCCTTCAGCGCTTGTTGTTGCACCAGAAAGTATGCACGTGAATTCTACAGGGACTTACTCAGTCCTTCAGCTTCCTGTCGCAGCACATCTGATCGATGTCTTTCAACTTGAAGTTGAGACTCAAGAAGATGAACTGATTTGGGCAGTGAGTTCGAAGAGATTATGCCAGCAGTAGTGGCCAGTAACTCGAACACTACATCAAGACAAGACTTCTGGGTTCTCTCACTGTCGTCAAGATAGTTTTTATCAACTTTCTGTGAGAACAACAGGGATGTCTCACTATGTTGAACCTTATCTGCATTACTTCCTTTACCATTGCATAACGGGGTACTGTTCTCCAATATTTTGTCCGCATTCTAAAAGAGAAACAAGCAGACACATCAAAGGTTTACCATGTTGTATATGAAACACATTTTGGTAAATCAGTTCAGTAGTAAAGTGGACAGGATAACAGCATGAAACAAACATATATCTATGTACCATGGTCAGTTCATGGTCTATATCATTCTAGTTTTTGTTGCCAAGTCAAGATAGAGACACAGTTCAAATACTATTTGTTCAAGACAAAGCAGAATAGACAGAATATAAGTGTGGGAAACTACGGAGCAATAACAACACTTGTAATGTGCATGACATGAGAACATAACTGTTTATTCAATTGAAACTGAAATCAACATAGAGCAAGTTACAACATCAAACCATTTAAATAAACAGGTTTAAAACATACCTATTCCACCATTGGAGTTTCAATTCCATCCTCAAATTTGAAAATAGTTGGTATGAGTAAATAAAGTGATGCAAGAGCAAAGGAGTATGAACCATAGCTATAGAACCTGACCTGAGAACAATTCTTCTTCTGCTTTAAGCGTTGACTTGGGGTTCAGAGTGGTGGTCCTCATGCTTTGGGCACTGCAGTTCCCTTACTAACTCCTCGTGTCTGGGTGCTCTGTGGTGGAGACGGTGTTGTGTCAACTAGAACTGGGTTATTATCTGCTGGAGTTGGGGTTAGAAGGGGTGTAGCTGGTTCTCTGTCCAACTGGGTAGGGGTACAATCTATGAGAGTCTGGGTTATGTGTGGTGGGGCTGGTTCTTGGGCAAGTACAACCGTGGTTCTATCTGCATCAACTAGTAGCACCATCTTTTCTGAAGACCATGTTGTTACTCCCTTAGATACTGCCATCACCCTCTCCAATACAAATGGCTGATAAATAAGAAAAATAATTGAATGTACAAACGTTGTATGATAGACAGGTGCAATGGATAGTGGGGAATAAAAGAGGGCATGAAATAATTCACATTTATGTTGTCTAATGAAACTGGATAGCATGACACAATTCCACATATATGATGGCTAACAAAAAAGACGGAAGACATAGTTCAAAATGTGATGACTATGTAAACATTATGACATGATATAACTATATAATGTGTTTATTAAATAGGTTGGCATGCCATAGTTCACATACATGCTGCCTATGGAAACATGATTGCTTGATATAATTCATGAATAGAATGACATAATTCAAACTATGATGACTGTAAACACTAAACAAGATGAGATGATATAACTATATGATGTCTTTATTAAATGGGTTGTCATGCCATAATTCAGATAGATGCTGTGTATGCAAACATGATGGCATGATATAATTCAAATATATGATTTATATAGTAAGCGAGTAAGCAGATGGCAATCCATATATGATGTAAAAACTAAGCATTGCAAGACAACATGCATGACATGAGTAATATAACCCTGCCAAGTTTGAGCATAGACCTCAGGGGGGAAATAGGACTGGTCATCAGTCTCTGAATCCTCCTTTGAGGAGCTCTCTATAACCAGCAAGATGTCTGCTTCAGCAGGTAACATTGTCTGCTCTGAATACCTTATTTACACTCCAGATACTTCCATCGCCGCTTCGAATGGCTGATGCACAGGAAGAGTAGTTGAATATACAAATGTTGTCGACAAATGGAACACGTAATACAAAAAAATGATAGCATGATATAATTCACATACATGATGATTGGCTAAACAGCATGTCATTGCATAATTGACATATATAATGCCTTGCAACAAGATAGCATTGCATAATTCACATATATAATGTCTTGCAACTAGATGGCAATGCGTAATTCACAGATATGGTAATTAGACACTAAACAGGTGGCATTCACGCAAAGCATGTCTAAACTAATTAAATGACGTAGCACTGCAAGATACCATACGCACGATATGAGCAACATAACCCTGCCAAGTTAGAGCGTACACCTCGGGGGGGGGAATAGGACTGGTCATCTGTCTCTGAATCCTCCTCTAAGGAGTTACCCGTAACAAGCGAGATATGCGCTTCGTCAGATAGCATAGTCTACTCTGAAGACATTGTTTTCACTCCAGAATTTTCCATCACTGTGTCAAATGGCTGATGCACACGAAGAGTAGTTGAATGTACTAACATTGTTAACAAATGTAATACGTAACGAAAAAAGAGGATGGCCTGATATAATTCACATATAAGATGAGTGGCTAAGCAGCATGGCATTGCAAATTCACATATATGATGCCTGGCTAAACAAGATGGCGTTGCATAATTCACACATACAATGAAGAAACTAAACAGATGGCATTCACACAAAGCATGTCTAAACTAAGCAGATGACATATTTGATGTATAAAGTAAGCAATGCAAGGCACCATATGCATGATATAACCAACATCAGCATGCCAAGTTAGAGCAAAGACCTCAGGGGGTAAATAGGAGTGGTCTTCTCCTTCTGAATCCCCCTTAGAACAGTTATCTTCCTCTCGATTACAATCCGAAATGGGTGGAGGGGGGCTGCCTTTGCGCCTACCATGGAGCAACGTCTGCATGAAATTTTATTGCCACACAAGGCTCATCTATTTTGCTCTACATGTTCAGTTCCATTGTGTACAATAACTGACATGCATAGGAATAAAACATAGTGAGATTATGTAAGGAGTGCTTGCAGAAATCCATAGTGATGGTAGCAAACTGTGGATAGACCCAAAACCAATGATAGCAGGCAGATAATGGCTTCAGGTAAAAATACAGATAATGGCTTCTTTACTGTTTGTTTCCCACCCAACATGAAACTCATAGTAGACACTAGAGATTAACCAGATAGTAGGTAGATACTATTGATTGCGGCCCCGATATGTACCCCACAATCATTTAAAAACTCAAGTTTGACCATTTGTTTGGAGCTGACTCGGAGTCTAATCGATGGACAGGACGATAAAGTTGCATGTAATATTAAGCGATGCATAACGTAAGCACACACGAAAGAGTGCGACCTCTCTTGCGGACCCGTGTTGTCCTCGAAGTCATCTGCTCAGTTGATGATGTTAATGAAGTTGTCGTGGCTGCCGGCAGCAGGGAAGAAGATCTGAGGCGGCGAAAGACAGTCTGGAGGCCGGATCCTTGCTATGCTGGACCCTTCTGTCATTGGAGCAGCTGAGCTGGGGTGGACAACGGTGCAGCAGGAGCGGGACAGACCACACAAGGATTTCTTTGACAACTATATGTAAGAGAAGTAATTCTGTAAGGGCTCGTTTGAATTGGAGATTCTAACAACGCAGGGATAGGAAATACACAGTAATAGGATAGGAATGCGCATGCAAAACAGAGAATTTAAAAACACACCGGATTTCTGCCAATCTGTATGTTTGGTTCACAAGCATTGGAAGATCATAGGATGCAAAGAAGCATGGTGAGATTAAGTCAAACCACAAGAAAATGCTATTATGCTACAATCTCTTAGTTTTGTGCTTCATGAATAGGAATTTGAAAAGGAGGACAAGTGGATATTTAAATTCCTACGGTTTTTCTTTCAAGTAGACACTAAAGGAACAAATCCTACAGTTTTACTTTGCTCCATTCCTTTAAACCAAATGCATGAATAGTAGTAGCATAGGAAATTTTCGAATTCCTATGTTTTCCTTCAGTTTTCCTTTCAAGCACTGGCGATTCTAGTAGGCAGGCACGAGCAGGGAAAAACCTACACTCAAAAAATGTTTCTGTGCTACTTCTACTACTTTGGACCCAAGCCACTGCCCTACAAGCTCAACTCCCAGGCTCATCTACAAATGCACAACTCAAACACGCAGAGATAAATAATGATGGCGTTCAAGAGAGTCCATCACGGACTAAGTTGCTTGGTACCTCACTGCTTGTCATATAGTAGGAGAAACTAATCGTATTTCACGTTACTACGTGTGCTCAGTGGACAGTATATATATATATATATACATATATATATATATACATATATATATAACATGTAGAGTAAAAAAGCAATACAACAAGTGTACAACCTCTTTGACAAAGCCATGTCGATCTCAGCGTGATTTGGTTGGTTGGTGAGAATGCTCCGGCTAATTTGGCTGTCGAAGGACGGGAAGAAGATCTTAGGCGTCTGCAGATGGAGCCCAGGGTACTGCACCACTGTGATGGAGGGTTTCATCGTTGCAGCAGCTCCAGTGAGTTGTACGACGGCGAGGCTGAAGCAGGACAAGAGAGACAACATTAACCTGAGTGGAATTCTAATAGCATCTCCAATAGGTAACGTAAAATACATAATCACAAAGTGCTAGATGTAAAATACATCAGCCGCCCATCCCTGAACTTAACTGTCGAAACTGAATTTAACTGTCGAAACTGAATTTTCCTGTTGAAACTGAATTTTACTATGAAAACGGAACGCACTAGTAGAAGAAAAGCAGTAGCAGCAGTAGTGCGTGCGAGAGCCGGGGCAGTTGGTCGTGTCGCGGCATCTTGGGTAGCAGCTGCAGGGGCTCGAGGGAGAGCAGGATTTGCTGGTCATGCAGCAGCAGCGCGCGCAAGAGTAGAGCAGCAGTGCAAGAAAGAGCAAGAGCGGGAGCAGCAGCGCAAGCAAGAGCAAGAGCGACAGAAGCAGCGCGATCAAGAGCAAGAGCAAGAGCAGACTAGGCAGGGGACCGAGAGCAAGAGCAGAGCAGCACCGCGAGCGAGAGCTAGAGCAGCAGCAGCTCCGACTGATGTGGATGTATCCGCCGAGAGTGCGACGCCATGGAGGAAGTGGCCGGCAACGCCACCGTGGATGGAGCCGTGCCATGTCGGCTCGGGACTGAGCGCCGGCAGCACCGTGAGATCGAATCAAGAAGAAAATGCGGCGATTAGTGTACAACCTCTTTGGTGGTGCCGATTAGGCCTAAGATTCATCCGAGAAACGGTGATGATGCTGCTCTTCCAGTGGTGCAGGTGAAGACGGTGGTGTGGGAACGGAGGTGGCGCAAAAGACTAGGGGAATGTCGGGGCAACTCCTTGGAGGTGGATGACGGGGTGGCTGAACCGGTGGGAGGACGAGATCGACGATGGATCGTCATCCGGGACGGTGTATGAGGGACATCGAGGTGTTGCCGTTGACGACGTTGTCGGGCAAGAAGCTCCGGCTGGGTGGCAGATGGAGGAGGGTGTGGGGCTTCGCGGGCTTTCGCGGCCTCGGTGTACGAACGGGTGGGCGGATGGGATGGGAGTGGGGTACCATGGCTTAGGGACGCGCTTGTCTGAAATGTGGGGTAAGTTACGAAAGTACCCCCACCAATTTGACCTAGGCGGTTCATTCGGTTTAGGGATATCACGGGCATTTCGCATGTTGGGATTTCGCAGGACGTGGGAGTTTTCGCGCGCGTTGTAATTTTGGGATAGCAAGGCGCGGGTTGAGATGGAGGGAGTTTTCGGAGCACAACGAGACAAAGATATATCTTAAATATTTCGGGGTAACAAGGCGCGGGTTGAAATTTCCAAATAAGCCTAACGTGTACTGTACCAAATCAATTCACACTTCCGTCGACGAAAAACAAAAAGAAATCAATTCGCACCACACAAGAGAGTCTAGTCTGGTGTACTGTACCAAATCAATTTGCACTACAAATATCATTCAAAACTTTGAAATCATGTTATGTTCAATTAAAATATTTCGCTACTCAAATGAACGTTTTAGTGCATTCCAAACGTATATACTACCGCTTCAATATGAACTAAATTTGAATTTGTTTCTCTATTTGAATAAGATCTGCAATCATGATTGTTGTGAAGTCAGACCATTTGAATTCCTTTCTCTATTTTAATAAGATCTATAATCATCATTATTGTCAAGTTAAACCATCAATGGTGTATTATCTTCACAGCACACCACATGACTACCGTCGAGTTAGACATATGTGTACATATGAGCTTCAACTCGATTTTTCAATCCACTTTATGTTGATTTCAAATCACAGTACATTTCAAGCTCTAGCTAGATCTTCATAATCTAAACCATGTCTCATATGTATAATGTGTTTATCATATAATATATGGTGCCCCGCCTCCGGCGCCTACAAGTATTTAGATGTGAGTTGCAAACGCCACACATTACCACAAATTCAAATAAAATGTGAGATTGTTCGATATATAGTATTGTTTAGATTGTTCGATATTTAGTTGTAAGCTGCAAACGCCACACATTATCACAAATTCAAATAAAATGTGAGATTGTTTGATGTATAGTATGGTTTAGATTATTCGATATTTAGCTGTGAGTTGCAAACACCATGCACTATCACATTATGGTATAACATGTGCAAAACCGTACAGCACGTGTATCACCGCTATATTCATGCATGCATATGTTTATAACACTATGATCTCCTATTCAAATATGTGAATCCACTTTCATATCAAATTATGGTCTTTGTTAGTCTCTTACACCCACACAATCCTCTAACCTTTGTAGCTAGCACTAACTTTCTCTCGTGCATGCACACACCCTCCTCGCCATCCCCCTCCCTCAGCATTCTATTCATCGCGCGCAGTCATTTTTTTCTTTAGGTCGTTCTCCCACAGTCTCCACAACTCCTTTTCGACACACACCGATCGATAAACCTCTCCAGCGATGTGTGCCTAAAACATGCACACGCACCTTCCATCTCCTCCTTTCTGTGTCCGTGCCTCGTGTCTCTCATACAGTCCCACACACGTGTAAACTCTCGCCCCTCTTTTCGTCGTTCTCACAATCGCACACTCCTCCCCCTATCTAGCTAGTAGCTAGGCCTCTCGCACCACCTCCTAGCTCCATTCTCTCTATCTATCCGTCTCGCTGGGCCTTATTTGCCTCTAACAAATGGATGTACATCGACCGATCTCCCCCTATACATATAGCTAGCTAGGTCGTTTTTCCCCACGCGTCGATCGATCTACGTCATTAGTTATGTCTCTCCCTTCCTCTAACAAACAACAATTGATCTACCGATCTAGTTAGGTTTGCTTACCAAACACATGGTTCCCCTTCATCATCCATACATGCGTTCCGAAACATCTATCATGCACACGCACACACAGAAACTCATCCCCACTCTTATTGATAATATTGCAGTTCTACCCTCAGTTTGTCTAGTAGGCCTCTCCAACTATCTTCGAGAAGCAACTCCATCACCCATCCAGCACTCTACCCCTCTCCCTCCCTCTCTCTCTCTCATCTCTTTGTCTCTGTCCCAACCTATTTCCCGTCCTTCACTTATGTATGGATGTTGACCGATCTCCCTCAAGACATAGCTGGGTCTCTCCTTCTCAACACATATACGAGTCATTCTACCTCTCTAGTTAGGTCTCTGCCTCCTCCCTCCCCCACCACACACACACACCGATACATCGAGTGCTCTAGTCATGTCTCCCTCCCACACACAAACTTGCCTTGTGCCCTCTGACGTTCCGGTAGGTCAGTCGCCCTATATCTTTGACTTGCACAGACACAATTTTGATGGCTTTCTTCATCGATCTCGCACCCACCCACTTGACCCTCTCTTCGACTCTATCGATATGTATGACCCCTCCCTCTCTTCTCGTGGATTGCCCCCTCTATATATGATATAGATAGGCCTCTATTTCACACACATTGCATGTGTCAAATTTTTGTTTGGGATATCATCGACACATATTCCCACAAATACATTAACGAAATCACACCCCCCCCCAACAAAAAACACTCACCAATGCACACGCCATCTGTCTAGGTTTCTATCTGTCTCACACACACCCACGTAGGTGGGGGACATGCACGAAGAGAAGAGGTGCACGTACTCCCGTCTCTTTACCAACCACACCCGCGCGGGTACATGGTGGAGCTCATTTCGGTACGAAAAGGCAGCTCACTTAGTAATTTGACACGTGTACTAGTTGTCCACTTGATGGAGGATTGTCTAGGATAGGTGAACAAACAAATTGTGACTTGACGCGTTATGTTAAAAAAGAGGCAAACCATGTGGGGCCTACCTTAGAGGCAAGGCTCTATACACTGGAGATGCTCTGTACGTATTACTTTTGATGTGTCCCGTCAACTCGTAGAACGAGGAGAAGCTTGCTTAGTACGCCGTCTCCCCCGCCCACGGGCGTGGTGGCTCGCAGCATGATGTGAAGCTTGCTTGCTACGCCTTACGCCCGCTCCCTCGCCCATGCGTGCGGTGGCTCGTAGGACGAGAAGAAAATTTTACTACTCCCTCCATTTACTCCTTGTCCCTGCCTTGGTTAGAGAGATTATCATATTGTTTGAAATATATCTACTTTAGTAGATTTCAATATGAACTGCCAGTACATACTCCAAACACTGATGTATATAGACGTATTTTAGAGTGTAGATTCACTAATTTTCTCCGTATGTACTCCCTCGCCCCTCGACCCTCGCTCGACCCTCGCCCACGTGGTGGACGTGCAGCAATTCCTTCGGACTCAGATAGCCAGAAAGATATATACTGCAGTGCCATTATTGCTCGACTTCCCGAAGAGGCGAAGAGCCAAGCGCAAGGTTAATATTTTGGAGATGCCAAGCACAAGGTTTGTAGGAGAACGAGTAGTAGTACTAGTAGTACGTACAAGTGGTACGTACTGTACGAGGAACAAGGCAACAAGATGTATGTTTTGCGTGACAGTGTCTTTTTACAGGATGTGCTAGACCTAGTGGACCTCGTTGTTGCAATGGGACTACTCCCTGTCATAGATGGCACGATTCAGAGTGGTGGGCAGCAGGCATAATTCGGAGCTGCTTAGTCTGAAACCCCATGAAGACGTCCCATCGAAAGGAATAGCCATCCTCTGCACGTGCTCCTATGTAAAATGAGTAAATGAGACAAAAAGAGAAAGAGACAAAGTAAAAAAACACCAGCCTTAGACCCAGCCCTATTGTATCAGTGAATGATATTTCTACATCGTGATTGACATGGCTATATTATTAACCATGCTACAGAGGTAGAAGCGGATTTTTATTTATTCGCGGAGGTAGCAGCGGATGGATATTCAACGAGGAGTGAAATGATGGCTGCTTCGTCGGTCAAACATAGAGAAAGGTGGGCCTCGTGATTTCATGGCTTATTAGTCATTATTACTGCCTATACTCTTTGCCCATATATAATAACCGCGTGGTAGTACAGTAGTGCGATAACTTTTAATAACCATGCTCGAAGAGAAGAGGTGCACGCACCCACGCACGTAGTTTACTAGTAGCACTCTTTGCGTCTTTTGCGTCTTCCCCAACCACACACGTGACACGGTGGAGCTCATTTATGTATGATGATGCAGCCCACGTGATAATTTGACGCGTCTAGTAGTAGTTACTGACTTATAAATAATGGAGGGTCGGGAACCACGCATGAACGGTGCTGCGTCATTTATAAATAAAGGTTTTTTCTTCAGTGGCACGTACACAATATAAATAGGTTCATGTGGAGAGAAAAGGAAACAGCTCCACTATATACATAGCCAGGACGAGCCTACACGGTTTCTTGTTGGGGTTGCTCTCTTCGCACTCTCTCGCACAAAACGACTATGGCCACATCTCTAACATCCGGGCAGATCACATCCACCGGTGGAAGGGGTGGATGCTTAGTGTAGATGCGGTCGCCGTCGCCGACGGCGAAAACCCACTGTCGGCACGTCCCGATCAGGGGTCCCCGCCGTTCTCTCATATAGCCGGTGAGGTTGCCTTTGTCCCTTGCTCACTGCCGCGACATGGGCAGTTGCTGCCTCCAGCCGCCCTCCTCTAGGTTGAGCTACGTCCCGACATCCCTAAGGTACAACTTCCTTACAGCCGGCTTGCACCACTGCCCCAGTTGCCCACATCACTCCATGCGGATATTTGTCTACTTCTTTGCCCCGCACGTACCTCCACTGGCTTCTACGTACTGTATTTGTGATGAGTTTATTTCTCATCAACTAGTCCTAGTAATCTTATTCTAATCATGCTTCTTTAATTTCTTTGCCACAGGGATGCTCCTCTCGAATTTGGTAAAACTGCACAAAATGATCCGATGGTCGAAGGGTTGCAAACTTCATTTCTTGGGAAGCTCCAACATTGCCAGCAAATTAAAGCCTGGTTAGGGTTTACGGTTCAAGGGCTGGGACTGCATGGATCGTTTTGTTCTTTAGCTGTCTCTGTTCCAAAATAAGTGTCAACTTTAGTAGTAGTACAACTTTGTACAAGTTTGCATAAAGTTGAGACACTTATTTTGGAACGGAGGGAGTACATATTGGCTATGATCTGTCAAGCATTGAGATGCAATAGCATACATGTTAGTCTCCTTTGTATTTGATGAAATGTTGCAACGTGGCAACCTTGGATGCAAGATACATGAAACATAAGCTGGAAACTTCATAGCATTGTACAAATTTATCTCGCTGAGAAATTACAGTATGTACTATACTAGTACTATGTAAAGAGTTAGGTGTCGCACGGTGTGATGCCCGGATAATTAAGCTACAGTGAACCCCTGCTAATGATGCCACGTCACCTCGGTTACTGTTGCTAATCTGGCGTTAGTCAAAAACCATGTCAAATTCAAATTTCAAATGAAGAGTTAAATTATTATTTCCTCAAACTATAAAACTAAAATGTTCAGATATTAATACAAATCCCCCTGAGCAATTGTCGTGTTGAAACCAACATCATTTGACTCATCGGGTAATCCCTAGTAAAATATAATAGCATATAAAATAGCCATTTCATTTCGAACAAATAATTTTACAATTCCATTTGACCTCAAACTTTGTGGGCCTCTTCAATTTATTGCCTATTATTTATGTCCTAATTTTCACATTTGACTAAAGTCACTTGATGGCAAAAACTAAATAGAAAACAACAACTAAAATGTAAGCAGTTAAATAAATATATGAAAACAGGCAGGACCTAATCTACTGGCCACTTTGGCCCTTATAGCTCAGTGGCAGGCCCAACCCACCGAACCTCCTGTCATCCCCTTCCTCTGTTCACCTCAACCCCCGTGGACGCAGAGCGATCGTCCACGGCACCGATGGCCACAGGGCGGCCATCCAGGCCCCCTGGTGCCCTACTAGGTTGCCCCCGCACGCCCCGAAACACTAGAGCTCTCATGCCTTTCCCCTGGCTTTCTCCCTCCTGAGATCTGCCGCATCAAACCACCCGTCGCCATGGGGAAGCTCGCCGGCATGGCTACCCTCCTCCTCGGCTCCTGATTTCGAGTCCCTCCTCTCCATCGTCATCCCCTACGTGGCTTGAGGCCGCCCGTTGGAGCAAGGAACCCCTGCATCGAGCCCTGCATCATCTTCGTCGTCCTCGGACCCGTCGATCTTTCTCATCATATAATTTCGCCTCAAACAACAAGCTTGATTCTGAGTTGGTGTCGTATCCGTGGTTCCCATAATCTTTTGCTGCATCAGTCCTTTTACTTGATGTAGTCGCTGTTCGATTACTTCTTCATGAAATCTCTCGACAAAATGTGTCATGATCATCGTCAACATCTTAACTTCATCCGAGGTAAGTGCCATCCTCGTCCCTTGGTAATTTGAGTTGCCATCGACAACATCTTTACCTTCCTTTCATCACAAACTTGTTCATGTTATGGATGCAACTTGCTATCCAATTTGTATTATGTTCTACCTTGAAGTATTACTGGCCTTAAGTGTTAAAAAAAGTATTACTGTCCTTTATGTCAAGGATGTTGAGAGAATTGCTCCAACTATTAATTCTTGATATAGTAATACTTCTCGCCATCCCCATTTATTTCTTGGTCCCGTGTTGCTTCCAACCGGAATACTAATAGGTGAATGGTGTTGTTTGGATTCTGCCCTTCTAGCAACCCTATTGCTACGAAGTTAATGGTCGATAATTCATTCTTAGACCATTGGTTATCAAATCACCATTCTAACATTGATCATGCTACCTAAGCCCATATTTCGGGTGCACCTTTCAACCAATGTTTAACTGTGTATGTTTTCCTCGAACATACGTCATTATATTATTTGATCTGACAATTGTTATCTCCTTGTTCACATAATTGTGGAGATCCATCATTTGTTAATCTCGATAAATTGTTGTTGAACCCATCAACCACATCCTCTTCCTCTCCTTGGTTTAATGATGAACTCTTGTTTCGGAACTTGATTCCATAGATCATTTCCCGAGAATCTTGCAATGGCATCTCGTCAATTTGTGTTGCACCTTTCTTCTCAGGCATCCTGGGTCTGAGGTATCCTCACACCAATCAGATCTGAATATCGGTCAGATACAATGGTTGGAAAATATTTCCAAGAGTTTTAACATGGGTCTTTATATGACCCGGTAAGGTGATGTCATGCCAAGCACACCTGGCCCAAGGCCCTATTGTTATAGTTTCCTTTTTAGCGAAGTTAACCATTCTTCAATGAGGAATTTGTAAGACTTATTCTATAAGTTGTTCCTAATGGATCCTTTGGGTATCCAGAGTCCGACCTTTGTTTGAAGACCATGTCAATGCTATCTCGAAGCATGTTTGTGGTACTCCGACTTTCAATAGGAGCATTTGAAGCACAATGCTAAATTTTCTTTGTCCATTGTCCAAACACCGTTATATGGGTAATGCCATGAAATTCCTCTCCTATTACCTAAATGGTTTTCTACTTTATATCCTTCATGGATATCATGCCTTACTTGTCCGTGGGAAGGATATACCCCTGGAATATGTGTTTTAACACATTTTCCTTTCCATTGTTCTTTTTAATCTGATAATCATATTTTCCTTTCCATTGTTTAGTTTAACCTTTCTTGTGATCTATATGATCTAAGCACTAATATTCTCCTGCTTATGTAAACACCTCGTTGTACAATTCTGTCAGTAAGACCCTGTTACTATTGTTGATGACATTCTGGTAACCACCGATGGACGAGAACCTTGCCTGTTGGCCCGCCTTGTTTCAACGAGCAGGAAAATGGTTCTCTGCGTCCCTCGCCCTTGGTACCTACTTTGCTGCCAACTTAATTGACACGCTATCCTCTGACATGGCTTGCTTACATGATCGTGCAAGACATCACCGCCTTCCTACTTTTAACCCACATGGTGGGCCCATAACCCACATTTCCACATGATCGAAACCTGACTCTGCTATACACCCCCTGTTCCCAAAGTTATTCCTCGCGTATGGCCTCGTAAGTACTTCACGAGCCACCTTCCGAGGGATCGTCAATTCTGGTATCAGACACAATACTTATTCCCATTGCTTTGAACCCCTTTCACGCCCTGTTTCACGCACCGAACGATTGCCTGCCTGCTCGAAAATTCTCATGATACCTCCTTACTTTGCTCTCGACATTTTCTTAAGTTTCAATTCGAGAGTTACTTTTCTCCACCTTCCCCAATGTTATCGACCAGGTAGTCAACCTTGCAGAGGCCCGTTCTTCCAGAATAACCACCCTTTATTCTTTCGTAAGTACGATGGAGTTCCCGAAGAAAGGATGTCGACTTCATCATGATGACCTGAAGCAGAGAAATAAAGACATCAACGAAGAGGATCAACTACTTCAGGGAGAGCAAACATGAATGAGAAGATCCGTTAGAATTTCGTAACCAGACGTTTCCCCCATTTTACACCTCTTAAATCTCGGGACGAGATTTCTTGTAGTGGAGGAGAATTGTGATGCCCGGATAATTAAGCTATGGTGAACCTCTGCTAATGATGCCACGTCACCTTGATTACTGTTGCTAATCTCGCGTTAGTCAAAAACCGAGTAAAATTCAAATTTCAAATGACGAGTTGAATTATTATTTCCTCAAACTATAAAACTAAAATGTTCAGATATTAATACAAATCCCCCTGAGCAATTGTCCTGTTGAAACCAACATCATTTGACTCATCGGGTAATCCCTAGTAAAATATAATCGCATACAAAATAGCCATTTCATTTTGAACAAATAATTATACAATTCCATTTGCTCTGTTCACCTCAACCCCCGTGGACGCAGAGCGATCGTCCACGGCACCGATGGCCACGGGGCGGCCATCCAGGCCCCCTGGTGCCCTAATAGGTTGACTCATCGAACCACCCGTTGCCATGGTGAAGCTTGCCTGCGTGGGCACCATCCTCCTCCGCTCCTGATTTCGAGTCCCTCCGCTACACCATCATCCCCTACGTGGATGGAGGCCGCCCGTTGGAGCCAGGATACCCTGCATCATCTTCGTCGTTCTCGGCCCCATCGATCGTCACCATCGATTCCGGCAACGCCGAGCCATCCCCGAGGCCGCTGAGATGCTCTACGCATCCGCTGTGAGCTCCCTCTCAATTCCCCTCTCTGCCCCGCTCGGTTTGATGCCCGTAGTCGCCGTTCCCGTGCTCACCCATGGTCGCCATGGCAGTGCCTGAGCTCGCCCTCGAGCGCCCGCCCGCCTGCGCCTTGCCTCGTTCGGGCCGCGCCATTGTGCGCCTGCGCCTGCGCGGGGCCACGCCCTGCCTCGTCCCAAGGGCCATGCTCATCGCTGCCGCTGCCTGTTACTACTCGGCGCTGTTGCGCTGTTGCTGGCCGTAGCCGCTGCTAGCTGCTGCTCCCGCTTGCCGTAACCACCGCCGTTGATGCTTCCGCCAACAGTCGCCTACTGCTGCTCCTGCTAATCTGATGCGCTACTGCTTGCCTCCCGCCCCCACGCTCCCGCGTCGTCTGCACCCCCCCCCCCCCCGCCCCCGCCGCTGCTTGTGGCTGCTCCAGCGTGCGCCGTCGACGCCTCCGTCCGCGCCTGCCCCGTCCGGCCTCTGGATGCGGCTGCCGCCTCACCGCAGCCGCCGGCGCCCCGCTCCCTCACCTAGTCTCCCCGCCGCCATGTTCCGACCGGCGCCCGTGCGGTCCCTGGTCGCCGGCGCCCGTGCCTGGTTCCCTCCCCATCGTCGCTCGGGCGGGCTGCGCTCGCACCCAGGGGCTCCGCCCCGATTCGCCCGCCTAGCGCCTGCTAAGGCATGGCTGGGCCAATGCCAAAGGGGCCGCACGGGCCCCTTTTCTTAACAAAAAAGTAAATAAAATGTAAAAGAAAAAGTATATAAAATATAATTAATTAATTAACTAATTAACTTAATTAATTGCCTATTTAGCTAACTAATTAATTAGTTAACTTAGTTAAACTAATAACTAAACCTAAACAGTCAATGACATGGGCCCCACCCCTGTTGACCAGTCAAACATTGACTGGTCAACTGGGTCCCCCCTGGCCCACATGTCAGCCTTTGTGTACATTCTGTGTACACAGGGCTGGGTACCCATAGCTTTTTATCTATTAAATTTGAATTAATAATAATTTTAGAAAATGCATAAAACTTTGAAAAATCATATAAAATAAACCGTAATTCGGATGAAAAACTTTGTACATGAAAGTTGCTCAGAACGACGAGACGAATCCGGATACGCAACCCATTCGCCCACCACGCATCCCTACCATAGCAAACACGCAACTTTCCCCCTCCAGTTCATCTGTCCGAAAACGCGAAACACCGAGAATACTTTCCCGGATGTTTCCCCCCTTCGCTGGTACCACCTTCTACCGCGTTAGGGCACACCTAGCACCGCGCATTGTAATGTCTTCCATCGTCATGCTTATGTTTGCATTATATTTATTGTTTCTTCCCCCTCTTCTCCCGATAGACACCGTGACCGACGCCGCTTCTACCCAGTACGACTACGGTGTTGATGACCCCTTCTTGCCAGAGCAACCAGGCAAGCCCGCCCTTGATCACCAGATATCGCCTATTCCTTCTCTCTATTGCTTGCATTAGAGTAGTGTAGCATGTTACTGCTTTCGGTTAATCCTATTCTGCTGCATAGCCTGTCATTGTTGCTACAGTTGTTACCCTTACCTGCAATCCTAAATGCTTAGAATAGGATGCTAGTGTTCCATAAGTGGACCTACACTCTTGTCCGTCTGCCATGCTATACTACTGGGCCGTGATCACTTCGGGAGGTCATCACGGGCATATGCTATATACTTTATACTGTTACATTACTTATGATACTGTTCGGAGATGGGGGCTGAAGGGGCAGGTGGCTCCATCCCGGTAGAGGTGGGCCTGGGTTCCCGACGGCCCCCGATTGTTACTTTGTGGCGGAGCGACAAGGCAGGTTGAGACCACCTAGGAGAGAGGTGGGCCTGGCCCTGGTCGGCGTTCGCGAATACTTCAATTAACACGCTTAACGAGATCTTGGTATTTGATCTAAGTCTGGCCACTGGCCTATACGCACTAACCAACTACATGGGAACAGGTATGGGCACTAGACGTCGTGGTATCAGCCGAAGCCTTCGTGACGTCAGCGACTGAGCGGCGCGCGTCTGATTGGACCGGAACGCCTGCTAGGCTAGGTCTGCTTCCGGCCGCGTTCGCAACGCGCAGGTGAGCAACAGGCGATGGGCCCAGACCCCTGCGCGCATAGGATTTAGACCGGCGTGCTGACCTCTCTGTTGTGCCTAGGTAGGGTTGCGACGTGTTGATCTTCCGAGGCCGGGCATGAACCAGGAAAGTGTGTCCGGCCAAATGGGATCAAGCGTGTTGGGTAATGTGGTGCACCCCTGCAGGGAAGTTTATCTATTCGAATAGCCGTGATCTTCGGTAACAGGACGACCCGGAGTTGTACCTTGACCTTATGACAACTAGAACTAGATAATTAATAAAACACACCCTTCCAAGTGCCAGATACAACCCTGTGGTCGCTCTATAACAGGGCGATGAGGAGAGGATCGCCGGGTAGGATTATGCTATGCGATGCTACTTGTTGAACTTACCATCTACTCTCTTCTACATGCTGCAAGATGGAAGCTGCCAGAAGCGTAGTCTTCGACAGGACTAGCTATCCCCCTCTTATTCTGGCATTCTGCAGTTGAGTCCACCGATATTTCCCCTTTACACAAATACCCATGCATATGTAGTGTAGATCCTTGCTTGCGAGTACTTTGGATGAGTACTCACGGTTGCTTTTCTCCCTCTTCCCCTTTCCATTCTACCTGGTTGTCGCAACCAGATGCTGGAGCCCAGGAGCCAGACGCCACCATCGACGATGACTCCTACTACACCGGAGGTGCCTACTACTACGTGCAGGCCGCTGACGACGACCGGGAGTAGTTTAGGAGGATCCCAGGCCGGAGGCCTGCGCCTCTTTCGATCTGTATCCCAGTTTGTGCTACCCATCTTATGGCAACTTGTTAAACTTATGTCTGTACTCAGATATGGTTGCTTCCGCTGACTCGTCTATGATCGAGCACTTGTATTCGAGCCCTCAAGGCCCCTAGCTTGTATTATGATGCTTGTATGACTTATTTATTTTTAGAGTTGTGTTGTGATATCTTCCCGTGAGTCCCTGATCTTGATCGTACACGTTTGCGTGTATGATTAGTGTACGATTGAATCGGGGGCGCCACACACGGCATCCAGAAAATATGGTGATAGTGAGAGGTGGGCCATGTAATCACTGAGCCTGCATGTTTTCACTGCTTTCGCACTCCTCTGCTGTAAGAATGGAGAAAATTATAATCTAGTACATACCTCCTTTCGCCGAAGCGTGGGACATCTAGCAGTCGTACCACCTCAGTAATAATGACCAATGAGCCGTGAAATCACATAGACCCAGCAGTAAGTTGGACGGATGAAGCAACCATCACTCTTGAATCCGCTACTCCTTTCAACGCAGCCGCCAGTGAGAGGTCGCGTCCGCTCTGCCCTGGCATGAATGCGGCACCGATTCTTCAGAGCGGCGCTGACCGTTTTGGGCGGGAAGCGCGCGCGGGCGATGGAGGGGCTTTTGGTGGGCCAGGCTAGCGAGGAGCGGGCGTGGCAGCAGTCCCGGCCGGACGCCCGGAAATGAAAGGATGCACCTACTCTCGTGGCTAAATCGTACAATACACAACATCTCTCTGTAAGAGTACGTCGATGTGTCGCTCTCTCTAACAAACACATGTTGTTAAACACACACACACATGCACACGCACACATAGGTTCATAGAATAGGAATATCGTGCGAGTGCAAAGCCACAGGAAGTGAGATACAAATGGAGTACGTACAAGAAGAGAAGAGGTGACGAATATTCCATCAAACCTGGACTGAGGAGTAGTACTCCCTCCGTCTAGGTGTTAAGTCATCTGACGAAAATCAGATATTCCCATAATGTTTCGGCGTCGTCCATTAACTTCACATCTCAATCCCCACCTGGCCTCGTTCCTAGCGAGTCTTGTTACTTACTCTACCTTGTTATCTCCCCCGAAACCCAATGCATGGAGCGCAACTACACGTTGATCAGTCAAGAAATCAAAGTTGGCTTGCATGCGAGTTAATACGTGTCTGTACATGGTAGCTAAAACAACATCTCTTAGTTTTTGTGATTATTGTTGCGTTTAGTTACAGAAATCAGGGCTTTGATTGGAGGAAGGACCGGTCAAGTTTCTCCTTCCCCTCCAATCTGCATGCACCTTGGTCCCGCTGCACCTTCTAACTTGACTTACAACTAGACGGAGGGAGTAGTACGTACGAGACACAGTGGCACACTGACTTAGGTCGAATACAAGTGCCCAAAATTATTGGAAGCGAGCAAAGTGTACAAACTAAATAATTAAAAGAGTAAAATGCACTGCTGGTCATTGAACTTATCGTATAAGTTCCTTTTGGTCACTATACTCAATACGGTCACTATATACGTGATGAGGTGATTATACGGTCACCGCGAGATCATATAGCTCTATATTCATCCATTTTAACCACTCAAAGAATCCTCCTGGCGCCTTGTCAGATCAGTTTTCTCTCTCTGTCATGCGGGCCCTACCTGTCATTGGGTGGAAGAAAGAAGTTGAACGAAAATAGAAATAAGCACGGGGGTGTGGTTCGAACCCTAGACCTCACGCTTTATATGGGCAAACAGGCTAACCAGCTACACCAACCTCCAATTGTGATTAACTAGTGGCAAATATAGTTTTCTACCTTTAGTAGCGGCACATGCATGCCACGCGCAGCTTGCAGTGCATGCACACGCACTAGCACGGACTCAAGTCGCACACTGGCCTCTATTGCCACAAGTTCGTGTAGTACCTCGCCTGTTATCCACCGCTCCCATTGTTGACCCTGCCAGTTGAGGTCATCGACCCGTTGCTCTACCACTACGCCAAGTCCGAGCTCTCACTGCTTGTGGCGCAATGCATATGAACTCCATCTGCGTGAGATGACATGGCCATCAAGGATGATTATGATGACACCCACACTAGGTCGCTCTACTCGCCTTGTGCGCACAATTTCCATGCGGCTGCCAAAGTACGACCCTACGGCCTCAACTTCGTCGGCGGTCGCGGTGTGTGTGTGTTGTGTGCTATCTAGTGTGTGCCTGCCCGCTGTGTGCTAGTGTGCAAGTGCATGCATGCGTATTGTGTGCATGTTATAATAAGGATTCACTTAAAATAGTACGTGAGCGACAGTGTTCACGAGCAGTAGCGAGATGTGTGAGCTAAGATACACTGCTAGCGCTTTTAATTTTTCTTATTAATTTGTTTGTTTCACCCTCTGTGTAGAGGGACCCAACGTACTACGTGGAGAGAGGTAAGGTGACTAAGGCTGCATTATTTCTGTACTACCAACACTGCTTTAAATCCCAAAAGACCTTACCACCAAAGCCACATGACACGATTATGATTTAAATCCCAATGACTCCCATGAAAAAAAAATAGCATGCTTGTCACACGAATGCAGGAATGTATAAAAGGTTATTTTCCTCTCGTTAAACATAATGCGAGGGTGGTGTAGCTGGTTAGCCTGTCCGCTCATCAAACTTGAGGTCTCGGGTTCGATAACCGCACGTGAGCATAATTTTGTTTTTGTTCGAATTCTTTGTTCCACCCAATGACAGGCAGGCCCGCATGACAGAGAGAGAAAGTGATCTGGGGCGGTTCCATGAGGATTCTTTGACTGGTCCAAATGGATGGATACGAAGCTATACGATCTCGCAGTGACCGTATAATCACCTCATCACGTATACGTTGCAGCCTCGGCGCTTGTTTTCTAGGGTTTGCACTCTTCACACTCTCTCTCCACTATATATAGACACGCTGGAGCCTTAGCACTTGTAGTTGCTCTCTTCACACTCTCTCACCCTCTCCTGATCTAAACCAGACTTCGTTGGCCTCTCTCTCTCCCCTCACTGCTGGTCAAAGAGCCGGCAGGATCCGTCCGGCGGGAAGGGAAGGAGGCTTAACACTGTTGTAGTCGGCAAGGGAGGGAATCCACTACCGGCGCAGCTGTTCTCTTTGACCCAGCAGCGCCGCGGGAGGGCCTCCGACCCCTTCTTCCTCGCCGCCATACATAGTGTGGGCAGAACAGTCTCCAGTCGCCCACCGAACCACACCCCAAGAACCTTAAGGTATAATTTACTTATTCCACATGCATTGCTCTAGCTGCATGTGGACTTTTTCTGCTTCTGCACTCGAATCTAGGTGTTGGATCAAACAGGAAAGTAGTGGGGAAAGTTGTATAGCATGAGTCTAGGACGTGGTTCAAAGAGGAAAAGAAGGGGGGAAAGTTGTGGGGAAAGTTGTATAGCATGATTCTAGGACGTGGTGCAAAGAGGAAAGGAAGGGTGGAAAGTACTAGTACAGGCTGGCTATGAGCACCTACTTTGGTCAAAAAGGGAAAACACTGACAAATGCAGTACGCACATCTGTAACGAACTGATCTTTTTGTTTTAGGGGCAATGCTGTAGAGTTTGAGCAGGACTAGATTTGCTGCCCTCACATAGGGAAAGATGTCTAAAGATAACAAAACTGGGACCAACACAAATATGCTCCTTGGTTGTTTGTTCTTTGTTGCAACAGACTGTCCATCACCCCTTTATACATCGATAGATGCACATGGTGCTGGTGCGTCCACTGTCACATGCAACTCTTCAGTTGTTGTTAATCTAAGGCCCTGTTTGGTTAAAAATTCCTAGGACTTTTTTTATTCCCATCTAAAAAGTCCCTAGTCCCTACCTGCTTGGTTCCAAGGACTAAACATGGAATAGAGGTTATTAAATGACATGCTAAAAGACCATGTTACCCCTAGTAATGAACTAATAGAGATAAGGTGCGATGCGGGGCAGGGGCAACTATTGGAAAAAGTCCCAAAAACACGCCCTCAGGGTCATGCCCACTTTTAGTCCCTAAAAGTCCCTCCTGTTTGGTTTAGATGGGACTGAAAGGGACATTTTTTTGTCCCTACACCAAAAAGTCCCTTAAAACAAACACCCTCTAATAATGTCACTGGAAAATTGATGCAATACCATAGTTAAACCTGGTGATTGTTTCATACTTTTGATGTTCTCAAACTTTTTCAATCTTCACGCAATACATGAGCGTGAGCCATGGACATAGCACTATATGTGGAATAGAATGGTGGTTGTGGAGAAGACAAAAAAATGAGAAGATAGTCACACGTCAACTAGGCGTATCAATGGGCTATGGAGATGCCCATCAATAGAAGAAGAGACAAGCCAAGCAATTGTTTCAAACTTTTAAAAGAAGAAGAGACAAGCCAAGCAATTGTTTCATACTTTTGATGTTCTCAAACTTTTTCAATCTTCACGCAATACATGAGCGTGAGCCATGGACATAGCACTATATGTGGAATAGAATGGTGGTTGTGGAGAAGACAAAAAATGAGAAGATAGTCTCACGTCAACTAGGCATATCAATGGGCTATGGAGATGCCCATCAATAGATATCAATGTGAGTGAGTAGGGATTGCCATGCAACGGATGCACTAGAGCTATAAGTGTATGAAAGCTCAACAAAAAAAACTAAGTGGGTGTGGATCCAACTCACTTGATCACGAAGACCTAGGGCATTTTGAGGAAGCCCATCATTGGAATATACAAGCCAAGTTCTATAATGTAAAATTCCCACTAGTATATGAAAATGACAACATAGGAGACTCTCTATCATGAAGATCATGGTCCTACTTTTGAAGCACAAGTGTGGTAAAAGGATAGCAACATTGTCCCTTCTCTCTTTTTCTCTCATTTTTTATTTGGGCCTTTTCTCTTTTTTTTATGGCCTCTTTTTCTCCCTTTTTTTATTTTTCGTCCGGAGTCTCATCCCGACTTATGGGGGAATCATAGTCTCCATCATCCTTTCCTCAATTGGGACAATGCTCTAATAATGATGATCATCACACTTTTATTTACTTACAACTCAAGAATTACAACTCAATACTTAGAACAACAATATGACTCTATGTGAATGCCTCCGGTGGAGTACCGGGATATGCAATGAATCAAGAGTGACATGTATAAAAATTATGAACGGTGGCTTTGCCAGAAATATGATGTCAACTACATGATAATGCAAAGCAATATGACAATGATGAAGCGTGTCATAGCAAACGGAACGGTGGTAAGTTGCATGGCAATATATCTCGGAATGACTATGGAAATGCCATAATAAGTAGGAATGGTGGCTGTTTTGAGGAAGGTATATGGTGGGTGTATGATACCGGCGAAAAGTGCGCGGTATTAGATAGGCTAGCAATGGTGGAAGGGTGAGAGTGCGTATAATCCGTGGACTCAACATTAGTCATAAAGAACTCATATACTTGTTGCAAAAATCTATTAGTTATCGAAACAAAGTATTACGTGCATGCTCCTAGGGGGATAGATTTGTAGGAAAATACCATCGCTCGTCCCCGACCGCCACTCATAAGGAAGACAATAAATAAATAAATCATGCTCTGACATCATCACATAACGGTTCACCATACGTGCATGCTACGGGAATCACAAACTTCAACACAAGTATTTCTCAAATTCATAACTACTCAACTAGCATGACTCTAATATCACCATCTTCATATTTCAAAACAGTTATCAAGCATCAAACTTTTCTTAGTATTCAACGCACTTATAAGAAAGTTCTTACTAATCTTGGATGCCTATCACTTTAGGACTAATTTCTCAATTTAAGAAAATTACCACGCTGTTTTGTAGGACTCTCAAAATAATATAAGTGAAGCATGAGAGAACAATAGTTTCTATAAAACAAAACGACCGCCGTGCTCCAAAAGATATAAGTGAAGCACTAGAGCAAAAACTATATAACTCAAAAGATATAAGTGAAGCACATAGAGTATTCTAATAATTTCCGAATCATGTGTGTCTCTCTCAAAAGGGTGTGTACAGCAAGGATGATTGTGGAAAACTAACAAACAAAGACTCAAATCATACAAGGCGCTCCAAGCAATACACATCATGTGGTGAATAAAAATATAGCTCCAAGTAAAGTTATCGATGGATGAGGACGAAAGAGGGGATGCCTTCCGGGGCATCCCCAAGCTTTGGCTTTTTGGTGTCCTTAGATTATCTTGGGGTGCGATGGGCGTCCCCAAGCTTAGGCTCTTGCCACTCCTTGTTCCATACTCCATCAAATCTTTACCCAAAACATGAAAACTTCACAACACAAAACTTAAACAGAAAATCTCATGAGCTTCGTTAACGAAAGAAAACAAAACACCACTTCAAGGTACTGTAATGAACTCATTCTTTATTTATATTGGTGTTAAACCTACTGTATTCCAACTTCTCTATGGTTTATAAACTATTTTACTAGCCACAGATTCATCAAGAAAAAAACAACACATGAAAAACAGAATCAGTCAAAAACAGAACAGTCTGTAGTAATCTGTAACTAACGCAAACTTCTGGTACTCAGAAAAATGCACCAAAATAGGACGTCCTAGATAATTTGTTTATTGATATACTGCAATTGGAATCAGTATTTTATCACGTTCTGGTGATTTTTAACAATTGTTTTCGTGAACAGAAAGTTTCTGGAATTTTCAGCAAGATCAAATAACTATCATCCGAGAAGATCCTATAGGTTTAACTTGGCACAAACACTAATTAAAACAAATCTAACCAGAGGCTAGATCAAGGATTTATCCTAAACAGAAGCAAAAAGCAAAAAACTAAAAATAAAATTGGGTTGCCTCCCTACAAGCGCTATCGTTTAACACCCCTAGCTAGGCATAAAAGCGAGGATAGATGTAGGTATTGCCATCGTTGGTAGGCAATTATTCAATAAGACACCTATAACCCTTAGGGGTTTCTTTATTTTTATTAATTATCAAACTTCTAGGGACGAAATCTAAAAAATCATTTGTAGCAAATGGTTCCTTAATGATAGCAAAAAGATTGGGATGAACACTTATTGATTTGAGATCCGCAGTTTCCTTACTAGAGGATTCACCCTTATTTTTAGGAACATACATAAGCTTGGCAATTTTGGTAGGAGGATTTGGAGTATTCTTTACGGAAGAAAAGGCGGTCCCCAGGTTGGTAGTGATACCCTCAAGTTTAAGGATTCTAGTGGAATAATTTATTCTTTCATTAACTATGGGTTCCTTTTCTTTAAAAAAATTCAAAGTGACTCCTACCTTAGATCCATATTGGGTGATTTGGTTGTGGATCTTTTTATCCAAATTTTCAATTAACTCTATGGTAGGAACTTTATTTTCAATAATTTCAAGTCTTTGCATCACATGCTCGAAAGTTAACATAGTTCCATTAACCAAAAGAGGTGGTGGGCCAATCAAATCTATCATAGCATTATAAGAATCAAAAGTATGGCTACCCAAGAAATTTCCTCCGGTAATGGTATCAAGAATGAATCTATTCCAAGGAGTGATGCCCACATAAAGATTGTGAAGAAGAACGGAAGTAGATTGCTTCGTAGTAGATCTATTTTGCGCATTCAAATTCTGTACCAAGCATATTTTAGATTTTCTCCCTCCCTTTGTTTAAAATTAAGAACTTCATTCTCGGGAGATAAAGGAGTGGATAAAGGACTAGCCATGACGACAGAGCAAGCGGAAAAAAAGAACGGAAAGAGAGGGCGAATAAAACGGCAAGGGTGATGTGGGGGAGAGGAAAACGAGAGGCAAATGGCAAATAATGTAATACGAGGGATAAGAGTTTGTGATGGGTACTTGGTATTTCTTGACTTGTGCGTAGACTCCCCGGCAATGGCGCCAGAAATCCTTCTTGCTACCTCTTGAGCACTGCGTTGGTTTTCCCTTGAAGAGGAAAGGGTGATGCAGTAAAGTAGTGTAAGTATTTCCCTCGGTTTTTGAGAACCAAGGTATCAATCCAGTAGGAGACCACGCTTGAGTCCCACGCACCTACACAAACAAATAAGAACCTCGCAACCAACGCGATAAAGGGGTTGTCAATCCCTTCACGGTCACTTACGAGAGTGAGATCTGATAGATATGATAAGATAATATTTTTGGTATTTTTTTGATAAAGACTAAAAGTAAAGAAAGCAAAAAAACGGCGCCAGAAATAGCTTGTTGATGGGAGATTAATATGATGGAAAATAGACTCGGGGACCATAGGTTTCACTAGTGGCTTCTCTCAAGATAGCATAAGTATTACGGTGGGTGAACAAATTACTGTCAAGCAATTGATAGAATTGAGCATAGTTATGAGAATATCTAGGTATGATCATGTATATAGGCATCACGTCCGCGACAAGTAGACCGAAACGATTCTGCATCTACTACTATTACTCCACACATGGACTGCTACCCAGCATGCATCTAGAGTATTAAGTTCAAAAGAACAAAGTAACGCTTTAAGCAAGATGACATGATGTAGAGGGATAAACTCATGCAATATGATATAAACCCCATCTTTTTATCCTTGATGGCAACAATACAATACGTGCCTTGCTGCCCCTACTGTCACTGGGAAAGGGCACCGCAAGATTGAACCCTAAGCTAAGCGCTTCTACCATTGCAAGAAAGATCAATCTAGTAGGCCAAATCAAACTGATAATTCGAAGAGACTTGCAAAGATAACCAATCATACATAAAAGAATTCAGAGAAGATTCAAATATTGTTCATAGATAATCTTGATCATAAACCCACAATTCATTGGTCTCGAAAAACACACCGCAAAAGAAGATTACATCGAATAGATCTCCAAGAGAATCGAGGAGAACTTTGTATTGAGATCCAAAGATAGAGAAGAAGCCATCTAGCTAATAACTATGGACCCGAAGGTCTGAGGTAAACTACTCACACATCATCGGAGAGGCTATGGTGTTGATGTAGAAGCCCTCCGTGATCAATGCCCCCTCCGGCAGGATGCCGGAAAAGGCCCTAAGATGGGATCTCACGGGTGCAGAAGGTTGCGGCGGTGGAATTAGGTTTTCGTGGATGCCTCTGATGGTTTGGGGGTACGGAGATATATATAGGAGGAAGAAGTAGGTCGGTGGAGCCACGAGGGGCCCACGAGGGTGGAGGGCACGCCCCCCCGACCTCGTGGCTTCCTCGTCTGTTGCTTGACGTCCACTCCAAGTCCTCTGAATCACGTTTGTTCCGAAAATCACGTTTCCAAAGGTTTCATTCCGTTTGGACCCCGTTTGATATTCCTTTTCTGCAAAACACTGAAAAAGGCAAAAACAGCAATTTGGGCTAGGCCTCCGGTTAATAGGTTAGTCCCAAAAATAATATAAAAGTTTATAAATAAGCCCATTAAACATCCAAAACAGAATATATAATAGCATCGAACAATCAAAAATTATAGATACATTGGAGACGTATCAGTGTAATCCTTTTTGTTCATGTTCTTTGACGAGTCCAAGTAAAGAGTGTGGAAGTATCGGGGGTAAAGGATGATGAGGATGACGCGCCCACCGCTGCGCAAAATAAGTACACATCAAATTAATTAGCCTCCACCGTGCAAATGAATGTTTGAAATCGAAGGAAGGATATCCGTGCGGATGACTTACAAGGGATGATAAGGCACGAGAATCGCCTCCTTGTCCATATTGGCAACCATGAATTGGCGATGTAGTCCCTTGCGTATTCACGGTGCTCTATGCAGACTGCCAACAAGCCCTCGTGCATGAAGTACGGGTCAGCAACACATAGATAAGGTATCTGCTCAATCCTGATGATGTAGTTCATGTACAAGGCATAAAGGCGGACAAATGTAACATCCAGATTCTTCAAGTGAAACATGTCGAAGATGTAATCAAATCGAAGGAAGAACTTGTCCGTGGGGGATGTGTGGACGTACGACCTTTGCTATGGCACGTTAACCACGTAGAGTGGGTATCCTGGATTTTCCGAGGCGATGAGGATTTTCTCTCTCCGCAAAACATCCTCATGAAGTCTCCTTAGATCGCCGTGTGTGGCCTCTACCGCTACCTTAGGTAGGATTGGTTCACCGGGGATATGCCATTCTACCGCTGTCTTGAACCCGAGGTTGCGGAGGTGGCTGGATCATAGAAGCATCTTTGTTGCCTTTCCTCGGTCTCTCCCTGTGCTTCTTTGGCACCGGAAGGTCGTCTATAATACGTTCAGCCTCCGAAGGCGGCAATTCAGGCACCGACTTATGACGCTCAAACCCTGAGTACTCATCATCGGCGCCAGTATTGAGATATTTTCATCCTCATCATCCTCATCCTCATCTATGGCGATGTCATCAGTGACTAATGGAGCCTCTTCTCACCCCGTCCGCTATCACCCAGCATGACGGCCAACACTAATTGGGTAGGTGCGGTGTTGATGTTGATACCTTGCTGAGGCTGCGTGCTCCTGGGTGTGCTCCCGGCTGCCTCTAGACGAAGTAGACTCTTTGGACACAACAGGAACCACCCATTGCAATTGCCAAGCCGCCGCAGGGTCTCGTCGTCATCCCCCCTAGTACCGGAGGAGCCAAATTCTCATGGCCCGGTTTGACACTGGCCATGGAAATCTTGAAGACGTCACGGGGGATCGGCCGGGTGTGGAACAATGGTTCCTTTGGCTTCAATATCGTCGCCTTCCCCACGTCCACCTTCTTGTCGCCAATGGTGTACAATATGGTGCACGGGGTTACGTCCGCCTGCGAAGACATGTCTGCGACGTGAGACATCCGAAAGGCAACGAAAACAAGAGATTATACATTCATTGTAGAGGGCCGGTGTGACAGATACCGTGAGGGCGTCGAGCTCTGCCAAAGATGAAGCTCTGCCGAGCACGTCCGAGAGGGAGGACAGGCAGCTATGAGCAGGTGCGGGAGCAGGTGGAGGAGAAGGTGCAGGTGCTGGTGCGGGAGCTGGTGCAGGAGCTGGTGCGGGAGCCGGTGCAGGAGCAGGTGCAGGTGCTGGTGTAACGCTAGTCGAGCTGCTCCCGAAGAAGTCGGCGACGGGAAAGTCCGCTACATTTTTTCTGGATTTTGCCTGCTCCAACTGACAACGGCCGAAACCAAGACACCAGACATATCTGCAATCGCCTGTTTTGCGGCAGCTACCGCTCTTGCGACTGTCTCAGCAGATTTCTTCTCAACCGCAATCTCAACCTTGTTGTCTATGTTTTCTTTAGTTAACCTCCGTCTTTCCTTTCTCTCCTCCGTGGTCTCACGGTAGTACTTCTTCCACGCGGCGCCGTCTCCGACATCGTGCACGCGTCCATACGACGGCCGAGTGTCCACCGGGAGTCCTTTCAATATGTTCAACGCGTAGTCGAATGGATTGTCCCACTTGGGCCTCGCCAACGCCTCAGATGGCGAGTCGCTTTCGGCTGCAATCCTGTGCTGCTCTCTCTACAAAAGGAACAAGGATCATTTACAAATATGATAAAACATGCAGTCGAATTGATCAGAAACTAAAATTACCAGCATTCTCATGAACTCCTCGTGACCGGGTCCGTCTCGAAAACCTTCTTGACTGGGTCCCAATGGTACCGGGCCCTGAGGACATCACGCTCCTGCGGATCGGTGAAGTCCGCCAAGGGGTCTGGGATGCCCAGACTTTCGCGTTCCGTGTCCTCCTTGGCCCATATGGACCTCTTCCCGCCGTAACCACGGCTTCCGAGGTGGTGGCACCCCATGTTCCTCTGTTGAAGCCCCTTCATGTACTTCGACTTTTTTTTTGGCAGCTTCGGCCTTGCAAGCCGCCTTGAATATTTGAAACTGCTCTTCCGTGATTGTCGGATTATCCTTTACAATCTCGGAGTAGGGTTCCTTTTTGTGACGATCCGATGTTTCACCCTTGCTTTCCAGGCGACCAACGCGCCGCTAAACTTGATCATGGCGTGTTTGTTTATCTTCTTCATTGCCGGGTCCTTATCTGGAATTTTATAGTCCTTTTCATCCTGGCCAGGGGACAAGAATATCTGGTGCAGCTTCTTTAGAAGGGAGAGGCCTCATATTATCTCTCTTCTTTAGTTTCTCATTGTTGATGGTGGCGGTTGTCCGTACGATGCAGCCTATTTGATTGCCGTAGCACGTGCACGCTTCCGCGGGCTGTTTTGGCTCAAAAATGCCGTCGTCCACCTCCGTGACCACCATTCTAGTAGTCATGAGCTGGTTTGGGCGCCATTGCCTCTTTGCTTTCGGTTCTATACCGGCTCCGCTAGTCTCGGCGCCGGTCTCAATGCCGGCTCGATGCCGGTCTTAATCTCCAAGGAGACAGGTGGGCCCAGCAAGAACACGCGTTGATCGTCGGCAAGGTTCAAAAATTCGTCTACTGCCCGGTAGACGTCGTCGCAATCTTCAGAACCCTGTCCTTCAAAGTTGCTAGCCATGTTTCCTATGATTAAATCTAGTCAATTAATTCTAGACCTAACAAAATGAATAATGACATAAAAAAGGCCTATGTTTTGAAGGAACGTTGACTCCTTCCCGGTGCGGCAAATCCCGGGCACTCTATATGTCATAGTTTGTAGCACAAGTCATGCCAAAATTCACCGAAATTTTTGGCATGACCTTTGCTAAAAAGAGGAAAAATCAAGCACCTGAAATTTGCCGGAACGGAAATGAATCAACATTACGGCAAAACGTAGGCCACTCTGCTTCATTCCCTGGAAACAACAAAAGGTCACTTGGGCACAATCAACAATAAAAGTCTCGGAAGGGATCATCTTCAAAACAAAACTTGCCTAAATTCTTTTCCTAGAAAAATAGTGGTCTTTTCAAAAATCAAAAACCTTTGCAAAATGACCTCACTAAACACTTCTCTGCCTAGGACAAAACCCAAATTTTGTTCTAGCTATTCCTCTGTCTCTCTCTCACACACACACACATTATTTTCTCTAACCCTTCTCTGCCTAGAACCGAACCGAATTAAATTGCAAAGGATCTCCATTTCTCTAACCCTTCTGACCTAATGCTCTAAAATAAATTTTTGCTCTAACCTAGCGAACCTAGTTAACCTAGCTTGTTAACGTAACGAACCTAATTAACCTAGCTATTTAACCTAGTTAGTTAACCTAGCTAGTTAACCTAGATTATTAACCAAAATAAAATAGTTAACTTAGCTAGTTCTCTGTCAAAGCCGTAAATAAATTTTTGCACTAACCTAGATAATTAACCTAGTTAACCTAGCTAGTTCTCTGTCAAAGCCCTAACTAAATTTTTGCACTAACCTAGGTAATTAATTAACCTAATTAAACTAGTTAACCTAGCTAGCTAGTTCTCTGTCCAATGTTTGTGCTATGCATGAGAGAGAGAGGAGGGGTAGGGGCTTATAGAGGATGGCTCCGGTGGTGGCGAGGGAGGCAGGGGCGTCTCCGGTGACGGCGAGGGAGGCAGTTGTGGCGAGGGAGGGAGGAGCATCGAGGGTGGCTCCGGTGGCGCCGAGGGCTGCTCCGGTGGCGTTGATGAGGCGGTGCGGCTCCGGTGGCGTTGGGGGCGGCTCCGGTGGTGTCGACGGCACGCGGCTCTAGTGGCTCCGGGGGCGTCGACGTCAGTAGGAGATGGCGGCGAAGTGGGGCGACGGCGAATTGGGGAGACGGCGAATTGGGGAGACGGCGGTGAAGTGGGGAGAGGGATTTGGGGGAGAAGTGGTGACCGGGGGGAGGGAAACCACTTTTGGGTTAAGTCAAACATAGCGGTAGCCTGTTTAGTGAAAAAGAGCTATAGCTAAGTTAGCTATAGCGATTTTCACTAAACGCGCTACTGCTATAGCTATGTATTTTCCTTTCCTTTTCTTATTTCCTTTTCTCTTTCTAAAAATGCGCTGCTGCTATATTATCCATAGCGCCTCTTATGAACAGACGCTACTGCTATGCCTTTCTCCTTTTTTTCCTTTTTCATTTATTTTTCTTTACATTTTATTTTTTCCTTTCTCCTTTTTCTGCTTCTTTCATTTTCATTTACTTTTCTATTTTTTTTCATTTTATTTTATTTTCATTAGCAGTAGCGCCTTTCACCGTAAACGCGCTGCTACAATAATCTTAGCGGTAGCACGGTTTTTACAAGACCGCTACTACTATGTGTGGCCTATATGCTTAGTAGTGGGAATTTCAGTAGTAGCACTTTTGAAGGGAGACGCGCTACTGCTACATGTGTATCTGTAGCACAGTTTTCCTGCACGCGCTACTGCTATGTAGCACTACAGCCCTTTTTTAACAAGCGCTACTGCTAAAGTTCTGTGTATAAGGTTTTCCCTAGTAGTGATTTCATGAAACAATCACCAAGACATTTGCATGATTCAACCGCTAGCCACGAACGGTCATCGCGATGAATTAAACCCGATTTTGAAAACACTACAAAACATTAAAAAATCAAATAATGGGAAATCTCCGCAATAATACGTGCCTAGCAAAAAAGAAAAATATTAACTTGAAATACCAAAATTGTCTTGAGCTATTCGGTATGATTTTAACCATTATTTCTTAAATTTTTTACAAAAAAACCCTAAAATTACTACCTCCAAACCTAAAAGAATTACCCTCCCAGCGCCACCAAAATTTCCCTCCACTACCTATCCCACTACCACGTGGGACCTACCTCTCCCTCTCCCACTACCACGAGAGATCCCCTCTCCGCTCCCCAATCTCCCCATTCCCCTCCCCCTCAACCCTAGCCCTTCCATTCTACTCACCTCTCCACCGCCGATGACGTCTCCCAACAACCCACTCCCCGATGGCGAATCCCCTCTCCCCTCTCACCGTCGACGAATCCCCTCTCCAATCTCAGCTGCATGCGACAACGGCTACATGCGATGACGGCTACGTGCGATGACGGCGATAGGAGGGTAGGCGCCTGCAACGATGGCGACAGGAAGGTAGCTGCATCGTGTACAACATCGACGGTGAGTTCTTCCGTCCATCTCCCTAGTTCTTCCATCCTTCTAGGATTAGGGTTAGGATTAGGTCGATCTAGGGTTCTTCATGTGATTCTGTCCGTTTGATTCGGTCGATCTACACTACAAAAAAAAGACACATCCGTGAGGTTTTGGGCCGAACGAAATTTTCTCTGTAATGCTTATGACACTTCTATGACAATAATTGTGATAAAAGCATGTATCATGATAGATGTGGCGGGCCCTACTTCAATGAAAAAAAAATCATTACAGCAAATGGGCTTTTCATCCTGGGCAGGCCGGGGACGCACCTGCATGACATTCTTTGGGCCGTCCATGACATAAAAAATCGTGGGAGAAGTGAGGGCGAGGAAATTTTCGCGGAGTTCCCGGTTACGATGGCTTAGTCGGGGCCGAGTGATGCACTATGGTTTGCGCTTTTCCCACGTACGCGCGCGTGGCGCAAGCCGTTATCTGAACCCGACCGAGAGGCGTTCACTTTACTGAACCGCAGAGATCGCGTGCTGCTACATACTGAAGCCGATCGATTTATCCCTTCGCTGCTAACTAAACCCGGCCTACTCCTTCGCTGCTAACTGAACCCGAGCGATCGCAGCTGCTGCTTTCTGAAGCCGATCGAACCCGCGTGCGAGACGTAGCTACTGGATGAACAGTGCCCATTGCTGCTGCGCGCGCAATACGTAACCAGTAGATACGTGGTGAGTCGAGCCAGTTGGGTTGGCTGTGGATGAACAATTCATGGTGGGGGTTGGATGAACAGGACCCCGACCATCTGTAGGTTGTTGCCGCTGGATGAACAGGGCCCCGTGGTAGTACGCGGTTGTAGCTGGATGAACAGGAACCCATGGTACTATCCCGTTGCCGCTGGATGAACAGGACCCCGAGGAGGCCTCCACACACCCAGCCAGTTGGGGTGGTTGAACAGGACCCCATGGAGGCTGGATGAATCGTAGCCCGTGGAGTCCCGTTATGTGGTACGCCCCACACCCCTCTAATGAACAGGACCCTGCTTCGACTGTAGGCAGTTGAGGGAAGTTTGTTTCCTCTGTTTTGCGATACGCCAGACCCCTCCGATGAACAGGACCTTGTTTCGACCATACGCGGTGGGGGAGAAGTATGTTTCTTTCGTTTTGCGGTATGCATGACCCCTCCTGATAAACAAGACACTATTTCGACCGTAGGCGGTTGAAGAGAACTCCGTTTCCTCCATTTTGGGCTGTTCCGTCCAAGTCGGTTGGCTCCCGATGAACAAGACGCATTCCAACCCAGTCGGTTGCCTCCCAATGAACACGACGCGGTTTCCTCCGTTCCGACCCAGCCGATTGGCTGCCGATGAACAGGACACCATCACTGTACGTGTTCGAGACCCCGCCTGTATGTACGTACGTCGCCGTATTTACTCTCTTGCAGCGTGGTTGTACGTACATGTACACGATTTATACAGGACTGCCTCAACTGCTACGTCACACGTGCCGCTCCTTGCTCGGCCACGGTTCATCCTTGCAGAGAAATCGGTTGACCAGTATGTACGTACACATTTGCGGCTAGAGAGACAACCCTATGTACGGTTTGACTGGGCCAAGCTATCAGGGAGGATAAGGAGGCACTTCCTTATGTGCGAAGATATAGCTGATGGGTCCCAGCTGACAGGGGAGGAATCATTTTTTTCTTGCCCATAATAATGATGCCAAGTTGTAGCTGGTGGGCCTAGCTGTCAGGGGGAGAACACATTATTTTTAGGGTAAAAACGATGTAGTTGCATGCATGTTTCCATGGGCGTGGTGCGTCCCCACTGCCAGCCTCTCCACGTACAGTCATCTTCCGATGGCTCCCATTTGTTGACCACGTTGACCACACCGTGCCGAGCACACCAAGTCCGGTGACGAGGGCGAGGCCCAAGACTGGAATGACCCGTAGATGGGGAAGACGCGGAAGTGGAGTAGTGTGCGGAGAGGAGTGGGAAACTTTACTTATTAGGGTGCGGGGTGGGCCTACATTCGGCAGAGAATAACAGGAGGTGCGAAGGAGTGGAGGGATGGCCTAGCCGTCAGTGGTGTAGCATTTGACTGTGAGACACTTGAAACAGCACCGCTGGACGCCGGAGGCTGGAGCAGGCGGTCCCGGCTATGCTGGAGGAAGAAGATCAGAGATTGAAGAAGAATGCCTGCCGATGGATGTAAATCGAATGCCTAGCTTAGTCTTCGACCTTTGTATTTGTTTTTATGAAAGTTCTTAGGCTTCTACCTACTGGCCGACATGTCAGCTAGTCCATTTGGTGGGCTGGGTGAAACACTATTGTAGAGTCTATGCAGCCCATTTATGTTAGAATTGAAAGCCATTTGCATTTTGTCGAAATCCAAGGACTTGCTGGGCTGGGTGAAAATATCATGTTGGGCTGGACGGAGAAATGTTATAAAAACATAAACACATGATTGCACGTCTATTACTGATTGGTCAGTAAAATCTTTCCAAGCCTACGTACGCAATCACCAGGAGTTAACTTGCCAAGTTATATATAAACAATTATTATTATTATTATTTTGTAAGAACTTTCGTTTTACAAAATAAAATATCATTTTAATTTGATGAGTAAATAGGCCATGGGGTATTATTATTTTTCAGGCTAGACGTGGGAAGTTGAGTTGGTTCTAGGGAAAACTACTAGGAGAAAACTCAGATTACATCAAAAAAGAGAGAGGTGGTTGGTCCCAGATGTCTATGTATGAGACCTGTTGGGCCCACCCGACAAGGGGAATATGTTTTGAGGAAGGAGATTCAAAGCACGACAGCCCATTGAACTGGTTACATACATAAGCAAATAGCCACTCAAAAAAGCAAATAGGTTAATGGGTTTTTAGACGAAATATTTCAGACAAAACAGATAATTACGACACATAGGCTAACACATGAAACACACAGATGATAAAGGTGCTTAAGCAGATAAAGTACATCATCTAGACCTTCCTGGCACGCTTGATCATGATGCTGTGGCTATCTGTGTACTCGTCGGTTATGGGAAGCAGACATGCCCTCATGTCCAAGATCCGCCTATAAATGTCGTAGCATCCGTCTGCGTCCTTGGCCGCGTAAGTTATGTAGGCTAGATTCAGAGGTGCCTCCCACGTGTTCAGGTTCTTGGTATCCACGTCGTCTTTCATGTTTTTGTAGCAGGGCCGATGATGGTCGCGGCAGGGTCAACAACGGAGTCCTTCTCCTGCCCATTGCTGATGATCTTGTATTGCTTCTGGATGTCGACAAGCTTGTTGGACCAAAAGGACGAATCATAAAGGACAATCACATTCTTCCTCCTCTCCACCGTAGCGAAGGTGCAGTCAGCGGTGCCGATGAAACGGGCAAATGCTCCAGAACCTCTGATTGCCCTACTACAGTAATAGACAAGAACCTCGTCCCGCACGCATACCTGGGCTACCGTGATTCGCTGGTCCTTGTCAGAAGACGAATGGATGGGCACAAGGCCTAGTTCCACGACCTTGTGCTTTCTCCTCCTGTAGGTACTGCTTGAAATTGGCGAGGCAGAGCTGCACTGAGTCCAGATCGTTGGTGTACATCACATTCGACTTGGTGCTGTCACGGGTGTAAACGGCGAACTAAAAGGTGAACTCCTTGTTGAAGTCCATATCCAGCAGGCTCACCCCTCAGATTGCCTTTGGAGTCTATTCAAGTGAACGAGTAGGTAGGCGGAGGCAGCGGTTCGTTTTTCAACTCATGGGGAACAGCATTCAACAGTAAACCGAGAGTGTACACGCGACGACAGTTACTACCCCTCCTCGCCCGCTGCACACCCGGCAGAATATGCACCCTCAGCGCATTCAAATGCCTCCATTAAACCAGCGTGGAAGCCGATAAACCTATTCTGGCAACACGTCGTTTGACGAGCGGGTCTGTACTCTAAAAGCAAGTGTTAGTGGTCACTTTACTTAAATTTTATTAGCCAATTTATTCTTAAAACAAGCAAAGAATTAGCTCGTTCTATCAGTGCCACAAGATCAACATGCACAACAATTAGAATTATTATTCTCAGGACGCACACGATCAACTCATTTGCCAAAATTTCACACAGACAATACTACCAAGTTTGAACTGCTTGTTATGGTTGTTGTCCTCTCTGCATCATCATGCCGTGTTTCCCAGCTTGCAAGATTCAAAACCAACCGATAAGATTCAAATAATAAGTACAACAAAGATGCCTACACATCTCAATGATTCCCAGCTTGCAACATTAAAAACCAACCCATTAGAGCCTTTGGATAAAGTGAATCTCAGGATTAAATCCATCTTGGCTAGCCATGTCATACAACCCAAGAACTTGGCGAATGCTCTTGACCATCACAACATCTGTAGTTGAGTATTCCTATTTGCACAGATAATAAAGAGCATGATTACTATAATAGTGGCACTAGTTGAAGCAAACTTTATTTCCAAAACGAGAAAAGATAGCTTTATTTAAAAATATAACTTTAGCACAGTATGACAAAGCACAATCGTGTTGAAAAAGGAGACTACTGACCTGTGTGAGATGACTTTGGGAGAGTAAGTTATTCTTCATGTCCCCCTATCTTGCCATGAAGGCAATTCATTGACATCCATTAACAACTCGGTGTGGCAGTAGAAGGAAGAGCGTCGACTCATTTCAATCACTTTCCTTGTGCAGTTCAACTAAAATTATGGCGCCCGCTAGTTAGAGAGGTGGCCCACGCCACTTCAACGGTAGGCGTGATGGACTCAACTAGTTCTGTGCAGCTATGTGATTGATGCAATGCACTTGGACTTGATTCTGCCGGATAGGTCTTCTGCAAGTTATCTACATTGGAAATGAAATGGTAGCTAAGACAGTAGCTCTATTTTAAATGTCTTATTACTTCATTTTATCAGTGGCAGTAGCAGTGCCAAAAGATTGCCTCAACTTATTAGTGGCATTAAATTAAGATGCCAAAACAATATCATTATTGCTTTCTCATAGTAGTGCCAAAACAGTACCACAAGATCACTAGCTGGATGCAGAGTCAAAATCAACCAAAAAGGAACATACCTAGTCATGGGAACCTTAACTGAGAGAGGGGCCCTACGCAGCCACGACTCGATGTGGTCAACATGCATTTCCACTCGGATGATTCAATTCATGCAACTTTTCTGCAGTTCACCTGAAATGAAGCAAAGATTGCATCATTTAGCTAGCAAGAAGTATTGGCTCTCATGAGCTGACAGGTTCTTCTTTACTACGTGCACTAAATTTGAGCCACATTAAGGTTGGTTGTTGTCGTGGAATAACACGGCCACCTATGGGACCATCGGCCCCTTGTGGTTCGGCAGGGGGAAGAGCACATTGCACAAAGAGAGGAGAACCTAGAGCAGCAAGGCAGCGATGACACAAGCAGTTTTTACCCGGGTTCACCTTGGGACGAGAGAAGCTACGCGCGTACGACTGTACAAGGTTCCGAACCATTTCTAAGGTAGCCACGACCCTCCTTTTGTAGGTTAAGGGGTCACCACAATGGCAAAACAGTCATTATCCAGTGATTAGATAGCCATAGTGCTATCATACCTAACTGTGCAGACAAGACAGAGCACATTAAATCTGCTGCTTAGTGTCACATCATTGGAGTGGCCCGGCAAGCCTTGCCATGCCATTTCGTCACCTTCTCGCCTGCTGATGTCTACTACGCAACCTTCTTCTTGTAGACGTTGTTGGGCCTCCAAGTGCAGAGGTTTGTAGGACAGTAGCAAATTTCCCTCAAGCGGATGACCTAAGGTTTATCAATCTGTGGGAGGCGTTGGATGAAGATGGTCTCTCTCAAGCAACCCTGCAACCAAATAACAAAGAGTCTCTTGTGTCCCGAAAACACCCAATACAATGGTAAATTGTATAGGTGCACTAGTACGGCGAAGAGATGGTGATACAAGTGCAATATGGATGGTAGATATAGGTTTTTGTAATCTGAAAATATAAAATCAGCAAGGTAATAAGTGGTAAAAGTGAGCGTAAACGGTATTGCAATGCGTTGAAACAAGGCCTAGGGTTCATACTTTCACTAGTGCAAGTTCTCTCAACAATAATAACATAACTGGATCATATAACTATACCTCAACATGCAACAAAGAGTCACTCCAAAGTCACTAATAGTGGAGAACAAACGAAGAGATTATGGTAGGGTACGAAACCACCTCAAAGTTATTCTTTCCAATCAATCCGTTGGGCTATTCCTATAAGTGTCACAAACAACCCTAGAGTTCATACTAGAATAACACCATAAGACACAAATCAACCAAAACCCTAATGTCACCTAGATACTCAAATGTCACCTCAAGTATCCATGGGTATGATTATACGATACGCATCACACAATCTCAGATTCATCTATTCAACCAACACATAGAACCTCAAAGAGTGCCCCAAAGTTTCTACCGGAGAATCAAGATGAAAACGTGTGCCAACCCCTATGCATAGGTTCATGGGCGGAACCCGCAAGCTGATCACCGAAACATACATCAAGTGAATCACGTGATATCCCATTGTCACCACAGATACGCACGGCAAGACATACATTAAGTGTTCTCAAATCATTAAAGACTCAATCCGATAAGATTACTTCAAAGGGAAAACTCAATCCATTACAAGAGAGTAGAGGGGGAGAAGCAACATAAGATCCAACTATAATAGCAAAGCTCGCGATACATCAAGATCGAATCACCTCAAGAACACGAGAGAGAGAGAGAGACCAAACACATAGCTACTGGTACATACCCTCAGCCCCGAGGGTGAACTACTCCCTCCTCGTCATGGAGAGCGCCGGGATGATGAAGATGGCCACCGGTGAGGGTTCCTCCCCTCCGTCAGGGTGCCGGAACAGGGTCCCGATTGGTTTTTGGTGGCTACAGAGGCTTGCGGTGGCGGAACAACCGATCTATTCTGTTCCTCGAAGTTTTTAGGGTATATGGGAATATATAGGAGGAAGAAATAAGTCAGGGGAGCCACGAGGGGCCCACGAGGGTGGAGGGCGCGCCCTATGGGGGTGGGTGCGCCCCCCTACCTCGTGGCTCCCTCGTTTCTTTCCTGACGTGCACTCCAAGTCTATCAGGTTGCTTTCCTTCCAAAAATAACTTCTCCAGAAGGTTTCATTCCGTTACGACTCCTTTTGATATTCCTTCTCTTCGAAACACTAAAACAAGGGAAAAACAGGAACTGGCACTGGGCTCTGGGTCAATATGTTAGTCCCAAAAATAATATAAAAGTGTAAAATAAAGCCCATAAACATCCAAGATAGATAATATAATAGCATGGAACAATAAAAAATTATAGATACGTTGGAGACATATCACCTGCCTGCGTGACACGTTCCTTGACGGGTGTCATTTGGAGGTGATTTCCGTTGGAAATGGCTGCCACATGCCAAATAATAGCCACTTAATCACTTGGGAGCTCGATACCGCACCGATAGGTGACTTGCGTTGCTGTGAGGTGGAGCGATGGAGCCTTGGCAGGGTAATCCACCCTCGGCATCCCCAACAAGCTTGCCGGGGTAGTCTTCAGATTTGTCCTTGGAATAACCTCGCCAGGCTCGCCTGCACGGCAAGGGAGGTTTTTCCTTAGTGATATCTCGCTTATTTGGTTGGTCTTGGTCTTCTTGATCCGCCCTTTGATTTCTCAAAGAGCTATCTCTTTTGCTTGGCCTTGTCTTGGATGCTGCACCTTCGCTCTTGAGCCTGTGACCTATCCGGGCAACACACACCAGGGTTTGTTGCACCGACAGGAGCCCCCGGGCCTGGCCCGAACGCGCTGCCGAGCATCATCGGGGTAGGCCCTATCTGGTATTCCCATGCATCATGCAAGAGGTCATGGGGGAGTTAGTGAGCCATGACCCACGTTCACGGGGCGGTAACTGCCATTCCAATTGGTTCACTGCTTCTGGCGTTTTTGCCCTGTGTGCTGCATGCATTGCACAGGGTTGGTGGCGGATGCGGAGGGCGCGGAGATGCGTGCCATGGCAAAAACCAAGACGCCATGGACTTGTGCTAGGTGTCCGCCTTGATTGAACGAGCCGTTGGGGGCATGGGAGGGAGCCCGATTGGCGGAGCGGGGAGGTTGCTTCCCCTGAGTGGGTGCCAGCCCCCAGCCCTGTTTTCCTTATAAAATGGAACAAGGGAGGGGGTGCAAGCCCACACCCATCTGTCCCTTCTCGCTTTTGGTATCGTTTCTTCATCATGGTGAGGGCAAGAGGATGCAGTGGTACTCCAGTAGTGCCGACGAGGGCTTCTGCTCGGCAGCGCCTCCCTCCTCTTATTGGGGAGGCGGAGGCGGGACCCGCCATGAGGGGAGTTAGGAGTGGACGGCGACGTGGCCGCCACGGCGCCCTGGGTCGAGGAGGACTAGGCGGTGTACTGATCGCACCTCCTCCGGCCGTTTAGGGCCCGAACGAAGGCCACGTCGGAGATCAGCCGCTAGAGTTCATCGTCAAGCAGTGCGGGCCTCAGGGAAGCCGCCTTCGGCTCCCCACTCCATTCGCAAGAGTGATGGAGGTTGGGCAGCCGCCAGGGCTGAGGTTGCACATGAGGGGCTGCTGTAATGGCAGCATGCGGGCAGATGTGGAGTTCCCCACTCCTCATGTCATGCTTCTCCGACGCGGTTGGAAGACTTTTGCTCGTGCCCATAGCTTGGCGTCTGGGCACGTCCTGCATTTTAAGTTAATGGAGGCCACCCTGCTCTCCGTGAAAGTCTTCGGATGCTTGGGTGCTCGCTTAGGGTGCTGCGCGGAGAGCTCGACCGATGATGAAAGCTCCTCCTCAAGTGATAGCGATGAGGAGGACAGTGACGGTGATGACAACGGCGCCGGCGGGGAAAACGATGGCTCCGACCCCGGCTGAACACCAACTCTACCATCACGGTCAGGCGGTAGCACCACCATCTACACCTGCATCTCCTTCCCAGCCAGGCGATTTGCCGGGGAGTTGGATGTGGAGGTGCAGATGGGGTCACCGGCTCCTCCAGTAGCCTTACAGCTAGACCACGGGAAGCTTCCTCGTGGGCTTCGGCTTCGTTCGCCCTGCTGATCCTGCTGGCCCTGGTGGTGGTGACCAGGGCGTCGTCTCCGCTGCTCTCTTCACCATCACCTTCGTCCACGCCCTCCCGATCTTGTCAGGCTCCTCACCATGGGGCCTGACGGGGTCAGGCTAGGCTTCGGCCTAGGAGCTCCTTTTGCCCCCTTCACCTCCCACCGCAGTGCCTAGGGGGAGAGTGACAAGAAAGGGATTACGGGGCACTTATCTTTTTCAGTCTAAAATGTGTAGGCATCTGCCAGACTTTAGTCTAAATTATGTAATCTTCTTTATCCATGTTTGTGTTCTATAAGATCTGCACTTGGTGTCAGCATATTAATGAAAAAGACAAACCTTGCGGGGTACTTCTGTATGTATCGTGTCCATGCAGAGGCGAGATGCCTCTATATGTTTAAGTAAACAAGTTTTCCCCGGTAAGTTATCCTGCTGGTGCCTTTAGTTTGTTGCCGTGGGGCTAGGCCTGCCGGGTACAAAACTATAAAAAGGGACCAGCCCCTCGCCGAACCTTCTCCGTCAAAGGCCACTGTGAACACCTTGACCAAAGCAATGTTCGGATCAAAGGATGGGAGCACCTAAGTTTTGAAGGTGAGGAGGCTTTCATATGCACAAGTTTTCAATTTATAGAATAGATATGGATAAGAAGGAACTTATCTATTTGGCTTGTCGGGGGCCGGTATGTAGGTTTGTCTTCATTTCTCCTTTTCGGGAACGGGTCCATGGCAAGAACCCTGCAGTTAGATGCAGAGGAAAACAATTCTACATGTGCCCTCTTCTACATAATCATGTGATGCTCATGTTATGCTTATGCATGCATGCAAGTTTCAGGGGGCCCACAGTGCTTCATTTATCCATCTGGTGCTCAGGGTCTGCACCTGGCTTTGTACAATGGGTTACATGCAACATCGGCAAGGTTTGTACAAAAGGGTGGCTACCGGGCAGGGCCCGACAGCCGCGCCTTACGGGTAGAACTTACGGAGATGCTCAATGTTCCATGAGCTTTGCAACTGAATGCCATCTTTGATCTCCAAACGGACTGCGTTGGGTCTGGTGACTCGTACTACCTGGTAAGGGCCTTCCCACTTCGGCGTCAACTAGTTTGTACCCTTGGCGGACTGAACACGCCTAAGGACAAGGTCGCCTTCCTCAAAGATCTGGGCATGAACCCTGTGGCTATGATAGCGATGCGGGGCTTGCTGGTAGCGTTCAGCACGCGTAGCAGCCTGGAGACAGTTCTCCTCAAGTAGCACAACGTCATCACACCGGTGCTATACCTACACTACTTCATCGTTGGCAAGCACTCAAGGTGATCCGTATATGAGTTCCGTGGGGATCACTGCTTCTGCCCCCATAGACTAGGGAGAAGGGAGTCTAGCCGGTAGCTCGATTTGGTGTCGTATGGAGGGACCAAAGAACCATGGGCAGCTCGTCGATCCATCGCCTGCCACACTTCTGCAATCTATCAAATGTTCTTGTCTTAAGTCCTCGCATCACTTCAGTGTTCGCCCTCTCAGCTTGTCCGTTGCTTCTGGGATGGGCAACAGACGCAAATGTGACCTTCCTTCCGAGGGCATGAACGTACTGCATGAAGGCGCGGCTTGTGAATTGGGTGCAATTGTCATTGATGATTCTGGCGGGTACTCCAAAATGGCACACCAATCCTTTCAAGAACTTTATAGCTAACTGCGTGGTCACCTTCCTCACGGGCTCCTCTTCCAGCCACTTTGTAAACTTGTCGATTGCAACGTACAAGAATTCAAAGCTCCCGGTAGACAGGGGAACGAGCCCAAGATGTCGAGCCCCTAGCCCAAAAATGGCCATGACAAAGGGATAGTTTGGAGCGCTTGAGCAGGTTGATGGATATTATTGGAGTGGAACTGGCAGGCTTCACACTTGGTGACTAGCTCAATTGCATCTTGGAGGGCTATGGGCCAGTAGAAACCTAGTCGTAAAGTTTTTCCACTAGGGCCCGTGATCCAATATGGGAGCCACACATACCCTTGTGTATCTCTGCCAATAGTTCCTTTCCTTCTTCTCGTCAAATGCACTTCAATTTCACACCGTTGGGCCATCTTTTGTATAGCGTGTTGTCCGTGAATTGGTACATGCTGGCCCTCTGGGCTACTCTTTCAACTTCTTCTTGCTCTTCGGGAAGTTCTCCTGTTTGGAGGAAATGGACTATGTGATGTGCCCAAGTTGGAGCCTGGGGCTTGGCAACAAGGAGCAACGTCACCTCCTCGTTCACAGGAGTGCACGCCTCAACTGCAAAGACTAGTAGTTTGGCGGGAGGGTGCAGCTCACCGATCGAAGGGGAGTTGTTCCCGTCAAGCCCTCTGCCGGGAGCTTCAGGAAGCTCTGCCGGGAAAGGCTTGCCGGAGTCCATTTTCCTCCTCTTTCTGGCCATTGTTGCCGGGGATACGGAGGGTTGAATCAGATGGAGAACAAAATTCCCTGGTTCCACACGAAGTTTTTGCGCAGCGCACTTCGACAGATGATGAGCAATGTTGTTTTCCGCACGCGGCATGTGCTCTGTTTGCAATCCATCAAAGTGCTCCTCCATCTTTCTCACTTCCTCTACGTATGCCTCCATTAATGGGCTTTGACTATCCTTGTTTACTTGCCTCAGCACAAGTTGCGAATCTCCATGGATGATCAACTTCTTGATTCCCAGTTCTGTTGCGATCCTGAGCCCGGCAAGGAGTCCTTCATACACTGCAGTGTTGTTGGTAGCCTTCTCACAAGGGAAATGCATTTGAACCACATACAGGACGTGCTCCCCAGTGGGAGCAACAATAAGCACGCCAGCTCCTTCACCCTATAGGGAGAAGGCACCATCAAAATACAGGATCCATTCTTGGGGTGCTTCCTTGCCGGGGATGACTGTCTCTAGCGCTTCTTCATCAGGGGTAGGCGTCCATTCTCCAATGAACTCCGCCAGTGCTCTGCTCCGAATATTGGACGTGCTCTCAAACTTCAAACCAAAGATCGATAACTCGAAAGCCCATTCCACTATCCTGCCAGTGGCCTCGGGGTTTCTCAATATGCGTTGCAAGGGGAAGCGGGTGACTACTGTGATCTCGTGGGTGACTACTGTGATCTCGTTTCCTTGAGGCCATGATGAGGCCAAAAATCAACTTTTGCACACCAGAGTAACTCGACCTAGCCTCCCGCAACAGGGAGATGACGAAGTACACTGGCTGCTGCACCACTTTCTTCCTTGTTGTGATCTTGGAACTGCCTCCGTTGCCCCGCCCTTCCTTGTTTTTCTCTACATTTGACCTTGCCGGGATGAGTTCGTCTTCGTCTCCAGAGGGGACAGTGGTTGCGGCTGCTCCTTCATCTACCTCCCACTGTGCCACTAGTGCTGCACTAACCACTTTATTGGTTGCCGCTAGGTATAGCAGCAACGACTCTTGTGGTTTAGGAGCGACTAAGGTGGGAATAGAGGAAAGATAGGTCTTCAAATCTTGGAGCATAGTGTCCGCCTTCGGGGTCCACACTATGGGCCCTGCCTTCTTCAAGATTTTGAAGAACGATAGGGCACGCTCGACGGACTTGGAAATGAACCTGCTTAGCGCGGCAACATGATACGTCTCCAACGTATCTATAATTTTTTATTTTTCCATGCTATTATATTATCATTCTTAGATGTTTTACAATCATTTTATAGCAACTTTATATCATTTGTCGGGACTAACCTATTGACATATTGGCCAGTGCCAGTTGTTGTTTCTTGTTTTTTACATCGCAGAAAATCAATATTAAACGGAGTCCAAATGCAGTGAAACATTTTGGAAATTTATTTTTGGACCAGAAGACATCCAGTGGGCCAGAGAAGCACCTGGGGGTGCCCCGAGGGTGGCAGAACCTGTCGGAGTAAATGGCCATGGGTAGCCTAACCGACTCCCCCTGGCTCTTTGAAAAATTATCAGGTCGATCGGGCCTTCAAGCATCCAAAACACAGGGCCGCCTTCCCCTGGCCGGCTATCTCACAGGCCGACTACCGGAAGGCGACCTGACCTCAAAAACCTCCCCGAAGATAACCATAAGATGGCCGACTCCCAGAAGCCGGCCATAAGAAGACCGACTCCCAGAAGCCGGCCACAAGAAGACCGACTCCGAGAAGCCGGCCGCAAGAAGACCGGCTCTCGGAAGCCGGCCAAGACTGCACCCACATAACGGTGATGAGACGGGGCGTGGCCATAGTACAGCCTGCCACCCCCAAATCCTGGAGCATGCATGGCCACAGTAGGCTGTACGGGTCAGCCATCCCCCGTCCGGCGCGACACTGTTGGCATGTTGACCGTGACGCCACCACGACAGGCGCCAGTACAGCCCGCGGGCGGCGGGCCCCTTCAGCCAGAGAGATGCTCGAAGGCGGCCAGGCCTCCCCTAGCCGGCTCCCAATAGCCGGCTACCTCCCTTCCTCGAAGTATGTGCATCATTAACGAGACAAGACGAGGTAAGGCTACAGTGAGAGCCCGCAAGGCGGCGGCACTATAGCCATGCTTACCTCGACAAAGCCCTCGTCATCAGGGGCGAGGCAACAGTAACCAGCCACCGACAAGACCCCCGGGCAGTGGGGCCGGCCTGTCGGCCAAGAGGCCGGCAGCCGGCGGGACCCACCATTCGACGGGCCCCAACGGTCGGCGGAGAAGCCGGCGAACACAGACACTGACGGCTGGGACCCTCGCCCAGCCGGATTACCATTGTATCCCTGGGGGTAGGCCTATATAAACCCCCAGGGCACCCATGCAAAGGGTTGATCTCTGAGATAGATTTACACACCACGTAGAGGGAAGAGGAGAGCTAGCCTTGCCTTTCTTCCTCCTCTAGCCAAACAGCTCAAGGAGCACTTGTAGCTACTTGTGTTGATCTAGTGACCATGCGGAGACCCCGCAGAGCAGGATTAGGGGTGCTATCTGCACGGAGGGCCCCGAACCTGGGTAAGATCCGCCGGCGTGCATGTCTTCGCCTTATCCCGTTTCCAGGCACCGGCGATGTCTTACTGGCTCCCACAATGATAAGCCACCCGTTGGCATATGTCGCACCTACCACCCGACAGAACCCAACAGGGCGCGCCTGGGGACCCAGGTGCGCCCAGGTGGGTTGTGCCCACCTCGGAGGCCTCCCGCGCCGCCTCTTCTCTCTATAATTGCCCAAATATTCCAAAATCCCTAGGTGAGTCGACGAAATTTTGTTCCAGCCGCCGCGAGTTCTAGAACCGCGAGATCCAATCTAGGGCCCTTCTTCGGCACTCCACTGGAGGGGGGAATCATCATCGGTGGCCATCTTCAACATCCCGTCGGTCACCACGATGAGGAGGGAGTAGTCCTCCCTTGGGGCTGAGGGTATGTACCAGTAGCTATGTGTTGTATCTCTTTCTCTTGTGTTCTTGAGATGGAGCAATCTTGATGTAACGCGGGCTTTGTTGACATAGATGAATCTTAGGGAGTTTTTCCCCTCTCTACTTCTTGATGAATTGAGTTTTCCCTTTGAATTTTTCTTATCGGATTGAGTCTTTAAGGATTTCAGAGCACATAATATGTGTTTTGCATGAGGATAGCTATAGTGACATTGGGATATCTAATTGAGTTACTTGATGTGTATTATTGTGATCAACTTGCGGGTTCCATGACTTTAGGGCCTATGCATAGGGGTTGGCACACATTCTCATCTCGGGTCTCCGATAGATATTTTGGGACACTCCTTGGGAATCAAAAATCAAATAGATGAACTGAAATTGTATGATGCTTATCGTATAACCAAACCCACGGATATTTGCGGTGACATTGGAATATCTAGGTGACATTAGGCCTTTGGTTGATTTGCATCTTAAGGTGTTATTCTAAAGAATAGCTTTGTGGTGGTTTCATGCCCGACAACAATTTCTATACAACAAGAAATTTTGGAGTGAACTCTACACCGCACTTGAGGGATTTGCATATGATTCAACTATTTCAACATTGCTGCGAAATCACACTAGTGAAAGTACGGACACTAGTCCTCTTTTTCAAGCATTGCAATACCTTTTGTGCTCGCTTTATCGATTGCTACCTTGCTGTTTTCATTTATTCAGATTATAAAAATATATTTCTACCATCCATATTACACTTTTATCACCATCTCTTCGCCGCACTAGTGCACCTATACAATTTTCCATTCTATTGGGTGTGTTGGGGACACAAGAGACTTTTTGTTATTTGGTTGTAGGGTTGTTTGAGAGAGACCATCTTCATCCTATGCCTCCCATGGATTGATAAACCTTAGGTCATCCACTTGAGGGAAAATTGCTACTGTCCAACAAAACTCTGTGCTTGGAGACCCAACACGAGTCTACAAGAACAAGTTGTGTAGTAGACATCAAGCTCTTTTCTCACGCCATTGCCGGGGAGGTGAGTGGTTGTAGGTATATCTTTAGATCTTGTAATTGAATCTTTTTGTTTCTTGTTTTATCACTAATTTGGTTCATAAAAGAAAACTACAAAAAAAAATTGAATTGAGGTTGAATCATATTATTCATCTTTATAATGTCTTTCTTGAAAATGATGGAAAGGAAAATTGTGCTCAATTGGTAGAAGATTAATTCTATAAAATGTTTGACAAAAAATATTTGAATGATGAGCATGATTGCAATGTTGTTGGTATGAACTCTTTGAATATCCATCATGCTAGCGATATGATATGCAAAGCCATAAGCTTGGGGATGCTATATTTGATGAAGATGATATTTTTAGTCCCCCAAGATTTGATGTGCAAATTTGTTATAATGATTGCATGCCTCCTATTTACGATGATTATATTGATGAAAGTGGGTTTGGAAGAGTGTCAACTCTAGGTAATGATCCCACCATTTTGGAGGGTGTTGAATCTTGTTACAATATTGAAAATAGTGGATTTGGAGAGGCCATGACTTTATTTAGTGATGAATCCACTATTTTGGAAGAGGTTTCAATTGACTATGACAATAAAGTTGCTATCTATGATGATATTATGATGACATGTATGCCATAAAGAGTAATAAATCTTCTATGCTTGTGCATCATGAAAAGATTGATGTATGTGATGGTTATATTGTTGAATCCATTCATGATGTTTCTAAAAATTATAATGAGAGAGGAACATATGCTCTTACATATCTCAATAATATTAAGTTTCTACTTTGTGTGTTGATTGTCTTGAAGTTGTACTTGTTTTTCCTTCCTATGCTAGTTGGTTCTGGTTCTCATGGATTTCTTGCTCACAAAATCCCCAAACATAGGAAGCGGGTTAGTCTTAATGCGTTTGATATATTTCTCATGATGCTCCCTTTGCGTTTCAATTCTTTACTTCTATGTAAGCATCATCCAAAATTATCATGCCTAGCTAAAAGGCTTTAAAGAAAAGCGCTTTTTGGGAGACAACCCAACATTTACCCCTAATGTTTTTGTGTGTTCACATGATTAGGCTACTGTAGTAATCATGTTTTATTGCTTTTATTTCAATAAAGTGCCAAGTAAAGCCTTTGGGATAGTGTGGATGCTAGTTGACTTTATTCTGTCCAAAACAGACACTTTTGCACTCAGTACAGGAATTCTCAAAATTCACTGGAACGTGCTTTTGATCTGAATTTTTTACAGTGATAGATATACAAATCCCCTACGTTTTCCTAATTTTGCAGAATATTTGGAGTAGCAGAAGTATGGTTGGACTACAGATTACTACAGACTGTTCTGTTTTTGACAAATTCAGATTTCAATGCATAGTTTGCTTGTTTTCTAGTTTCTATGGCTTATATTACTCAATATAAATTGTAGAATTGATATGATACAGTAGGAATTGTGTGGAAACAATTATGAATCTTGTATTTGACAGTACCAAAGTGAAATGGTTTGCTCGTTATCATACTAATGTATCTCACGAAGTTCCGTTAAGTTTTGTGTGATTGAAGTTTTCAAGTTTTGGGTGAGATGTCGATATAAGGAGAATAATGAGTGGCAAGACCCTGATCTTGGGAATGCCCAAAGAACCCCAAGGTAATATTCAAGGAAGATCCAAGCAACTAATCTTGGGGATGCACTGGAAGGCATCCCCTCTTTCGTCTCCAACGTTATCGCTAACCTCACTTTAGGCTATATTTTTATTCGTCACATGATATGAGTTTTTCTTGGAGCATCATTTTATTTTGTTTTGATTTGCTTTATGTTACTTAGAATAATGTTTTGCATCTTTCTTTTCAATAAAAATGTCAAGGTTAGCCTTTACCATGCTTATTTTGTAAGTCTACTTGTTACTGTTTCAAAACAGAAATTTCATCGCTGTTGCAAAAATTCCCGAGCAAAGTCAGAATTTGATAAAAATGTTGAAACTTTTTTCAACATAAGATGTGATAAATTTTCTACAGTGTGCTAAATTTTTAGAATTTTTGGAGTTTCATAAGTATGATTGTTCTTGCATTCTTTACAAACTGTACCGTTTTGGCAGAATGCTGTTATGGTTGCATTGTTTGCATATGTTTGCCTATTTAATGATTCTATTTGCGGATAGGAGTATTAAATATGCAGAGGCATTTAGTATGCAACGTTAAATAATAATTTTAGTGATTTGCTACAGTAGAGAATGATAAGTTTTCGCATTGATTTATACTAACGTATCTCACGAGTTCTTGTTGAGTTTTGTGTGGATGAAATGTTTAAGATTTAGGGAAACCGTGATATAAAAGGAGTTAAGGAGACACAAAAACTCAAGCTTGGGAATGCCCAGGCATTCGAAGATAATATTTCAAGAAGTCTCAAGCATCTAATCTTGGGGATGCCCCGGTAGGCATCCCACCTTGCTTCATCAACAATTATAGGTTAGTATTGGTTGAGCCTAAGTTTTTGCTTCTTCACATGATGTGTGCTATTCTTGGAATGTCATTTTGCTTTGTTTTGCTGGATTTTTTAATAAAATACTTAGGGCTGAAAGTTTTTAAATAAGAGAGTCCTCACATAGCTACCCATTTACTTAACTACTCGTTTGATCTTCACTTATATCCTTTTGGAGTAGTTTGTTATTTACTCTTGTACTTCACTTAGATTATTTTGAGAGTTGAAAATTTTGAAGAAATACTTATGATCATGTTCTTCATTTAAACTTTTTTGAGCTTATCAAAAGCAACATATGAAACTAGTCCCAAAGTGATAGATATTCAAGAAAGATATAATAAAAACTTTCACGAAGATCATAGGACAAAATAAACTTGATTCTTTGTGATAGTTTTGAGATATGATGATAATAATACGTGAGTCATGTTGGTTAGTAATTATGCTTTAGTGAGAATAATGGTGTTAAGGTTTGTGATTCCCTATGCAAGCACGAAAGTCAACGGTTATGCAATGAAATTGCATCCTACTTGTGGTGCATTATTTGGTGTTAGTTATGCTTAATGCTCGCTTATGAGATTCTTCGTTTCTTGGTTGGATGCTTCTCAACCTTTTTGCTAGCCTTTGCTTGTACTAAGTAGGAATACTACTTGTGCATCCAACATCCTTAAACCCAGTTTTCCCATATGAGTCCACCTATATGCGGTATTTCAGTGCTATTCTAAGAAAATTTGTATGTGCCATTTCTAACTTTTAAAATAACTTCTTTTTTGTGTGCTCGTACCGCTCATGAAACATTATGGGGTGGCTGATACTTTTCCATGCTAGATGTGTTATTCTCAAGATGAGTGTTTATTCACTTGTCATTGCACGAGAGTACGACAAAGGTATTAGGGATGCCCAGTCCCGAAATGAAAAAGAAATTTACTTTATGTTGTCAAATAATAAATTCATTGGAAAGTGTTGGTAGGGAGGGCACCCGTGGATACGACTAGCCATGGATTGTGAAAGAATGGTGGTAAAAGGAATAAACTTCATTTTCTGTTTGGGAACCGCCTATGATATATCTAGCATGGAAAGTGTTGGCAACTACTCGATCGTTTTCGTTGACAGGAAAAGCATGCCACCCAAAATGTTTTTATCTTTCAATTTAAGATTTGGGCTCTGGCACCTCTACAAATCCCTACTTCCCTCTGCGAAGGGCCTTTCTATTTACTTTATGCAATTTTATTTTCATTTGAGTCTCCATCTTCTCTTATGAAGCACCAACTAAGGGGCAGTATGATCGTACTTGAGCATTGGTTGTAGCTAATATGCGAGTGTGTTTCATTAATGGATCAATGATTGGCCAGGATGGGCTAGGGATAGCTGGCTTTAGTATTGATATTTTGAAAGAGATGGTTGCTTGTTGATATGCTAGAGTATTGAAATCGTCATGTCAAAACTAGACTATTGCTTTGAATGATATAAAAGTCCATATGTACATGCTAAAAAACAAAAGAATATGTGATAAACATGATAGGTAGCATTCCACGTCAAAAATTATGTTTTTATCATTTACCTACTCGAGGATGAGCAGGAATTAAGCTTGGGCATGCTGATACGTCTCCAACTATCTATATTTTTTATTGTTCCATGTTGTTATATTATCATTCTTGGATGTTTTACAATCATTTTATAGAAACTTTATATCATTTTTTGGGACTAACCTATTGACATAGTGCCCAGTGTCAGTTGCTGTTTTTGCTTGTTTTTTACTTCGCAGAAAATCAATATCGAACAGATTCCAAATGCAGCAAAACTATTTGGAGATTTTTTTTGGACCAGAAGATATCCAGTGGGCTAGAGAAGCACCTGGGGGTGCCCCAAGGGGGCACAACCCACTAGGGTGCGCCTGCGCGCCAGGCGTGCCCAGGTGGGTTGTGCCCACCTTGGTGGCCTCCCGCACCGCCTCTTTGCTCTATAAATGCCCAAATATTCCAAATACCCTAGGGGAGTCGATGAAATTTTGTTCCAGCCGCCGCCAGTTCCAGAACCGCGAGATCCAACCTAGAGCCCTTCTCCGGCACTCCGGCAGAGGGGGGAATCATCAGCACTGGCCATCTTCATCATCCCGGCGGCCACCATGATGAGGAGGGAGTAGTCCTGCCTCGGGGCCGAGGGTATGTACCAGTAGCTATGTGTTGTATCTCTTTCTCTTGTGTTCTTGAGATGGAACAATCTTGATGTAACGCGGGCTTTGTTGACATATATGAATCATATGGAGTTTTTCCCCTCTCTATCTTCTTGATGAATTGAGTTTTCCCTTTGAAGTTTTCTTATCGGATTAAGTCTTTAAGGATTTGAGAGAACTTAATATGTGTTTTGCATGAGGATATCTGTAGTGACATTGGGATATCTAATTGAGTTACTTAATGTATATTATTGTGATCAACTTGCGGGTTCCGAGACTTTAGGGCCTATGCATAGGGGTTGGCACACGTTCTCATATCTTGGCTCTCCGATAGATATTTTGGGGCACTCCTTGGGAATCAAATAGATGAATCTGAAACTGTGTGATGCTTATCGTATAACCAAACCCATGGATTTTTGTGGTGACATTAGGGCTTTGGTTGATTTGCATCTTAAGGTGTTATTTTAAAGAATAACTTTGTGGTGGTTTCTTTCCCGACAACAAATTCTATACAAGAAGTAATTTTGGAATGAACTCACTACACCGAACTTGAGGGATTTGCATATGATTCAACTATGTCAACATTGTTGGGAAATCACACTAGTGAAAGTACGGACCCTAGGTCTCTTTTTCAAGCATTGCAATACCTTTTGTGCTCGCTTTTATCGATTGCTACATTGCTGTTTTTGTTTATTCAAATTATAAAATATATTTCTACCATCGATATTACCATTTTATCACCATCTCTTCGCCGAACTAGTGCACCTATACAATTTGCCATTGTATTGGGTGTGTTGGGGACACAAGAGAATTTTTGTTATTTGGTTGCAGTGTTGTTTGAGAGAGACCATCTTCATCCTACGCCTCCCACGGATTGATAAACCTTAGGTTATCCACTTGAGGGAAAATTGCTACTGTCCTACAAAACTCTGCGCTTGGAGGCCCAACACAAGTCTACAAGAACAAGTTGTGTAGTAGACATCACAACACATCCAGTCAAACTCCTCATGCCTTTACTGTCTTGGGTGCTTGAATCTACTCAATCGCCTTGATCTTGTCTAGATTGGCCTCTATCCCCTGGTGGGACACGAAGAAGCCAAGTAGCTTGCTGAAAGGAACGACAAACACACACTTCTCTGGGTCCATCTTCAAGTTGATCTTGCGTAGATTTGCAAAGGTCTCTTCCAAGTCCTGAATGAGAATTGATCTATCCTTGGTCTTGACCACTATACCGTCCACGTAGGCTTCAATATTCCTGTGCAGCTGGGACTCAAAGCCAATCTGTACTGCTCTTGCAAAAGTGGATCCAGCGCTCTTTAACTCAAAGGGCATCTGTACGAAATAGTACGTGCCGCATGGGGTTATGAACGCGGTCTTCTCTTCATCTTCCTTGGACATGAAAATCTGGTGGTTACCGGAGTAGGCATCCAAGAAGGAAAGCAGGTCACTCCCAGAGGTGGAATCCATGATCTGGTCGATGCGTCGCAAGGGGAATGGTTCTTTCAGACATGCTTTATTCAGATATGTGAAATCTATGCAAAGCCTTCATTTCCCGTTCGCCTTGCACACTACCACCGGATTTGCTAACCACGTTGGATGCAATACCCCTCTGACTGAACCAGCTACCTCAAGTTTCTTCATCTCTTCGGCAATAAACAGCTGCCACTCCACAGCTTGCTTTCAGACCTTCTGTTTGAAAAGGCCGGGCATGTGGGCAGACAGCAAGGTGGTGCTCGGTTACCTCCTTGGGAACACCGGGGATGTCAAATGGTTGCCAGGAAAGCACATCGACATTCGGCGACAGGAAGGCAACGAGCGCGCTTTCCTATTTGTCATCAAGGGTGGTACTAATAGTAAATGTATCATCGGCGCCAACCAGCCCTACCGGTACCTTCGTCACAGTGGGTGCAGCAAGCTTGGATCTCTTGCTAGTGGAACTCTCTGGCAAGTCATCAACAGGCGCAACGCACTCCAAAGAGGCACGCTTCCCGGATTCCTTGCTGGCATCCTTGCTAGATTTCTTCCCTTTCTTGCCTTCTTTGGCGGGAGCTGGAGCTTCCGCGGCCTCTGCAGTGACTGCTTCTCGGTACATATTATCCACACATATGATTGCGTCCTTCTTGTCTGATGGAATGGAAATGACGCCCTTCGGCCCTGGCATCTTCAGCATGTTGTGAGCATAGTGGGATGCCGCCATGAATTTGGCCAAGGCTGGGCGACCGAGGATTCCATTGTATGGCAGGGGAAGTACAACCACATCAAACACGATCTTCTCAGTCCGGTAGTTTACCTCCCCCCCACCGAATGTTACCAGTAGCATGATCTTGCCCTTAGGACGACTCCAGCCAGGGTTGATCCCTTGGAATGTACCAGTGACCTTGAGTTCTTCATCTGCTATTTGGAGCTTGCTGATGACATTGGGAGAAATCAGATTCAACCCGGCCCGGCTGTCAACCAACATCTCTGTGACTTTGAGGTTACGGATTGTTGGTGAAACCAACAACGGCAAGCACCCTACCGCGGTGGTGCGGTCTGGGTGATCCTCTTCGTCAAAGATGATGGGCGTGCGGGACCACTTGAGCGGCTTCTGAGAATCTGCCGCTGGCTCCACAACATTGACCTCACGCACCCACTGTTTAACCTGGCGGTGACAGGAGTGCAAGGGTGCACCTCCGTCAATGCATAGGGTGTCAGTGGCCTTCTAGAACTCCTGCTCGCTGGTTTCCTCTTCATATCCTTCATCACTCTCGTCATCGCATTCCTTCCTCTCACGACCTCTGGTAGGTTTCCCTTGGTGCTGGGGGGCCTTGCCGTGGTGACCTCCTCTGCCGCCTCGGCCCTTCCTGCCAACACCATCTTAGTCTCTCTCTTTGTCACGCATCTCATATTCAGCCTTCTGCTTCTTGACGAGTTGCTCGACCTGATGACACTCTTGAAGATCATGGCCCTTAGTCGTACGACCTGTCAACCTTCCCAGCCATCTCGGTAGCCGCGGCTTCCCGACAATCAGTGCATCCGGCAACTTCCTTGCCGGGAGCCTCGGTCTTGGCCTTCTTTCCGGTACTAGGAGTTCTCGACACTTCAACAGCCAGCACTGCTCTATCCTTGGGCTTCTTGTTGCGTTTCTTGTTCTTCTTCTTCTAACTCGTGGCGTCGTCGTCGTCGTCTTCCGAGTCAATGTGGATGCCATCTTCTTCACCGGGAAGTCGCCCCCCTCCTCTATTTAGGCACACTTATCCACCAGGGTATACAACTCATTCACAGTCTTGGGCAACCAAACGTTCATCTTGGAACGTATCCTGCGATTGCGCACGTTGGACTGGAATGCGGCTATCGCAGCTGTCGGTGGATGTCTGGAATGTTCCTGTGCACCCGGTTGAATCTCTGCATGCACTTCCGCAAAGAATCTACTTCCTTCTGTGGGAGGAGCTGTAAGTGGTTGGGCTGCCCTGATTCTTGATGGCCGCCCGTGAAGTCGCCAACAAACTCATGGCACAGGTCAGCCCAGGTCGAGATGGAGTTCTCCGGCAAGTGGATTAGCCGTGACCAGACTTTTGGCTTGAGTGCCAAAGGGCAGTAGTTGGAGAATACCTTCTCATCTCTTCCTCCAGCAGCTTGAACGCCAATGGTCTAGATGCTCAATCACTTTGTCAGGTTCAATCTTGCATCATATTTTTCTGGTATCTCAGGCTTGAACGTGCGGGTAGATGGCCAACAGACATGCCGTAGCTCACGAGTGAAGGCGGGGCACCCAACCTCGAAAGGTAGGTACCCGTTCTCACCGGGCACGGGCTCGTCGACGTCGGCCCCATTGCGCTCGTTGGACTGGCGACGGGTTTCACGGCATTGTTCCATGGTGACGCGCGCGTCCTCCCTCCGCCTGTCTTCCAGGACTCGCCGCTGGTCTCGACGTGCCCGATGATCGGATGAAGCCATCAATACATCGCCGGGTTCTTGGTTGCGTGGCTCTGGCTGCGGCCCCTGCGCTGGCTGCCGTGGAGGGGATTGCACCGTGGGGGTGGCCCCTTCGGTACGGCCAGTGGCTCGGGCCGTTGTCGCTACCTGTGGTGGCCGTGTTGGGCCCGCTCGTTGTGATCCTCCTGCCTCAGCGAAGCCAATGAAGCTCTGAATGGTGGCTCTCCAATCATCCATCTGATCGGCCGCCAGTGGAAATCTTTACAGGAGTTGGGCCCGCTCCATGGCTTCTAAAGCGGTGCTCGGCATAGAAGATGACACGGACCGCGACGTTGCCTGTGTCTTGATGGTGCCGGTAGTGACGGCACCGTGCTCTCATCGCCGTGATCCAGTCTCCAGGGTGGCGTGACAACGAGATGGATGCGCTTGGGGGTTGCCGACCCCATCAGGCGCATCATCTTGGCTAGCTTGTCCTGGGGTTGGCGCTGTAGCCGCACCCACAGCGAGGGCGGCTAGAGCATTGCGGTTCGCCCAGACCAAGCTTCACCACTGCGGCTGCGTCCCTCAGCAGGGTGGAGAGGTGGAGATGGGTAATCTCTCCACCTGCATCTTGTGGAGTGCGGCCGCTGGGATGTTGTTGACGCTGTCCTTCTCTAGCGCCTCCCGCTCCCGTTTTGGCTGCAAGGGAATGGCGACGACGCCACCTGCGCCGGCCACGTCCCCCGCAACATACATGTTCCCGTGCACCCCTGTAGCCCCCTCGGCAACAGCGGCCGCATATGAAGGGTCCTTTGAGGTGGACGGATGAGCCGTAGCACCGGGCTTTTTTTAGTCACCATGGATGATGAAGCCGCTGATGAAGAAAAGGATGAAGAAGATGATGCACTGCTTACACCCTTGGGTTCGCGCAAGTGCTTGCCTTTACCTGGCGCGTGAAAGATGCCGTGGAATAACACGGCCACCTATGGGACCATTGGCCCCTTGTGGTTCAGCAAGGGGGAAGAGCACATTGCACTAAGAGCGGAGAGCGTAGAGCAGCACGGCGGCGACAACACGAGCAGTTTTTACCCCGATTTGGGCCGCCGCGAGGCGTAAAACCATACTCCTGCTTTGGTGGACTGATGAAGGGACCGTGAGGAGACGCAGTGCTCTAGCCCGCAAGGTCGCCTTGGGACGAGAGCAGCTACGCGCGTACGAGTGTACAAGGTTCTGAATCCTTTCTAAGGTAGCCACGACCCTCCTTTTATAGGTTAAGGGGTCACCACAGTGGCAAAACAGTCATTATCCAGTGATTAGATAGCCATAGTGCTATCATACTTAACTCCGCGGACAGGACAAGGCACATTAAATGCGCCGCTTAGTGTCACATCGTTGGAGTGGCCGGCAAGCCTTGTCGTGCCATTCCGCCACCTTCTCGCCTGCGTGCGTGACACGTCCCTGGACGGGTGTCATTTGGTGGTGATTTCCTCTAGAGATGGCTTCCACGTGCCAAATAACAACAACTTAATGACTTGGGGGCTTAACACCGCACCGATAGGTGACTTCCCTTGCTGTGAGGTGGAGCGGTGGAGCCTTGGCGGGGTAATCCGCCTTCGACGTCCCCGGCAAGCTTGCCGGGGAAGTCTTGAGAATTGTCCTTGGGGTAACCTCGACCTCGCTGGGCTCACCTGCCCGGCAAGGGAGGTTTTTCCTTAGTGATATCTTGCTTATTTGGTTGGTGTTGGTCTTCTTGATCTGTCGTTTGATTTCTCAAAGAGATATCTCTTGTGCTTCGCCTTGTCTTGGATGATGCAGCTTCGCTCCTGAGCCTGTGTACTGTCCGGGCAACACACACCAGGGTTTGTTGCACCGACAACTGTCCTGCTCATGCAAGGTGCAACTATAATTTGCTTGTCCTTTTGTTCAGTTAAACTAAAGTAAAGTGCCATTGTGGTGATAGCGACGACTTATCTTGCAGATGCTAATAAAATGTTGCACGAGATTACCGGCAGAGCTTGACGGAGATATTGGAAACTCTTATCACCATTTTGTGCATTTCCACCAAAATTGTGAGACATTGCCCACGTGACATTTTAGTTGAACTACACAAAACACTCATTCCAAAAAAAGTGTTTTGTGTAGTTCACCAAAACATCACAATAGCAATGAGGTGAAATGGATATCCCTATACGCACAAAAAGATAGAAAGAAAATAGTTACTGGTCAATAACAAGATATGGAACATACACGAAACAAAAAGAAGCATCTTCATTATGTTCATGGCAATCATGCAAGGATAGTAGAAATTTTAAAAAGGCAGCATTGCTTCATGTTACCGGAAGCATTACGATCGACAATGACATTCGTCAAATATGGGATTACTGTAATGGTCACATTGCTTGTTTACCCGATACATTAGATCAATAGCAGCCAAAGAGTTGGTTTAAGGGCATGGGACAGTGGGGACACTAGGACACTCAGCAGCATAAAGAAGCAACTTATCATACTAGGAAAAATAGTAGGAGTACCATTTGTAACACAGTTTAATTGCATCGTATTACGGGAGGCATTAGATTAACAATAACATTGGTTAGACACGTCCTTACGGTAACAGTGTGATTGCTTCATTTTACATGCGCCCTTACATTAACAACTGCAAAAAGTTGTATAAGGATATGCGACAGTGGACGCATCAGCACAATGTCCCTACAAGGAGGCATAAAGTGGTGATGCCGAGTTTGTTCATACTCTGCGAGGTCAGAAAATCTAATCCTGGAAACCTTTTACTATGTGAGGGCAACAAACCTAATCCTGGACATATTCTGTTGACTTGTCCACCAGCCGCCACTTTCTATCCTTTTTTCAACCAATAATAGATTTGTTCCTTATCTAGTTTGTACTGCCTTTTCCCTTTATTTCCCTTTTGGGTATCCAGTCACTACTACTTTCCCCCTGTTATTTCCTCTTTGAATCAAGTCCTAGATTCATGCTACAACTTTCCCACCTTCGTTGTTTGCACCAAGTCCTAGATTCGACTGCTTGAAGTAGCTTTACCTCTAATAATACTAGAAATTTAGGCGGCTTTGGAAGAGCTGATGGAAGTACAAAAAGATCAACATGCACCCTCGTGGGGTGCTGGGGCAGTAGAGCATGGCCGCTTTCGAAGGAACTTATACCTAAGGGTCGTCGAGATGTGGCTAGGAGGGTAGCGGGAGGTCGGATCTGCCCACAACATGGCAGGGAGGAAGAAGGGGTCCGAGGACCTCCCGAGCCAGCGCTGTGTCAGAGAGAACGTCACGGGCAGAGGATCGGGACCTACCGGCAACAGTGGGTTTCCTCCCTCACCGCCGATGACCGCATGAACGATGTACCTAGTCCCCTACACACATCGGCCGTAGAGATTCGGCCGGATCTGTGACCAGCAGTGAGCAGAGAGAGAGAGTCGGTACCACTGTCTTGTTTAGATTTGGAGAGGATGAGAGAATGAAGAGAGCAACTCTAGTAAAGCAAGTGCTTAGGCTCCTGCCTATATATATAGTGGAGTGATTATCTTTTTCTCTCCATAACAAACGTTTCAATTTGTGTACGTGGCATTAAAGAAAAGAAACTCAATATTACGTGACTAACTACACGTCGCACTTTGTACTGTACTACTCCTACTTACTAGTAGTAGTACTAGTAGTATTGTTCACTTGTGCTACCCGACCCTCTATTCATTGAGCAACCCCATGGGTGAATAAACATATAGTACTAGTACTATTTATATAGAAGAAACAAGCTCGAACTATTTTGGCTTTGAGATATCGACGGTACAGTTTGACCACATTGCATCAATGGACTCAGAACTTTGAATTGAGCTTGAACTATATTTTTTACATGTACCACCCTTTTCTTTTGGTTTTCTGCTCCATGGCATAATTCATCGATTCAAAATTATACTAGGAGTATTTAAAAGTTGAGGGCAGGGATTTTCCCGGGCAGTACGCGCGGCAGTTTTCGCGTAGCCGGTTTGACCAAGAAGCGAGGAGGGTGAGGGACTAGCAGATACAACTTACTGCTGGAAAGGCAGGGCTGTGTTATTTGACGGCTTGTTACTGCCAGAAAGATGGGGTCCTGTGATATGACTGCTCATTATAGTGATTATTACTACGGCGCTACAACCGGGGTGATGCCCCCTTTCGTTCCCCACTCTAATCTTGTGCATGACACGTCGACCTGGGTGCTGGCTCTCCTACATGTCGGCGAAGAATCATGCGGTATATTGGTCCCCATTATATTTCGTGTCAAATTTTGACTATAGATTGAGCTAACAAAATGTTCATGCATGTTAGCAAAAAATATATCATTCAAAACTATGTTCAAATACGAACCCAACGACATAATTTTTTTGACATGCATTAACATTTTGTTAGCTAAATCTTTGGTCAAATTTTGGCACAAACTACAAAGGTGACCACAGAAAACAATGTGGTGATATGGCCATAACAATGCACTACAATCCAGTCTCTAGCATGTACTACTCTTCTTCCTCCTCCTATCGGTTCATTGCCATCGTACTTTCCCCATTCCTATGTTTTCAGTATCCTGCAAGTCAAAGAGACCCTTATACTGGTTTAGGTCCGGTCGTTTTTTTCAATGTGTTACGTCCAAAATTTAATGAACGTGCTCCGGTTTCTCTACTCCCTACTCTTATAAAAAACAGAGTTGGTGATGATGGTGTGCCTGCCATCCAGAAATATAGATCGTCCGATCTATATCTGACAGATAGAAAGCAAACTATGGCAATTTTGCAAAAAGTTACCCGCATCCCTCTCCACATTTGCAGATAAGGCATTCCCTCGTTCATCTTCGTCTCCCACGAGATAAATAGCTCGTATAAATGCATATTGATGTTCCGTGCAACGCGTGGGCCTCTTGCGAGTCCATGAAAATAATCCGGTTTGCATGTAGTAATTCATTCATTTATTTATTCTTCTGTGGGGGGTTTGCATGTAATTCGTCAGGTTTGAAATGTAAAGTACGCCGGCATGGTTGCATATGCTCCGAGTCATGCATGCACTACGACTAAGATGCTCTATGTCCCACATGTCGGCGAAAGGAAGCACGTGGAAATAGCCTAGGAGTACATATAGGAGAAAAAATGCGTGAAATATTATGTACTATGAAGCGTAGCTGCGGTTCGAAAAGGAGACCTAAAGCGATGATAGGTATAGGTCGCACACACCCAACTAGTGGTACTAGACATACGAGTAATCAGTACTCCTATTCTATCAACACGAGTCCCATCTGACAAGAGCATCCGTGCTACAGCTAGCTCTTCCTCGTTTCTCCCTTCTAATTCTAACTCAGTCGACACGGGGTGGGCGGGGCGGGGATTTCCCGATAGTCGTTTTGCTCAACTGCGGCCCCGCCTGATAGTGAAAATGCTAAGACAACAAGCATTCCCTAGCATGAGTGGCGTGCCCGACAGACCATGTGGGGGTGCGACGTGAACGCGGCAGTCTTGTTGATAGTAAATGCCAAGCCAATGCGCGCTGAGCGGCGGGTCGGAACAACAGTGTGGGGTGCAACGTCAATGGCATAGGCGTGTTGTACTTGTTCCACTTTCTAGTTTTGAACTCGTGATATGTAGTAACGCTCAATTTTGAATACTCCGTATATAAGTTTTGTTGTCGCGGCAATATATATACTCCCTCCATGTAGGTTGGGTCTCATACTTACTCCCTCCGTCTGGTGAAAAGTGTATATATAGAAATTTTAGGACAACTTATGGAGTGGAGTAAAAACGCATTGGAAAGATGCAAGCCACCATTAATTACAAAAGGTCTTAATAAACTAGGACGTAGGTAGTAAACCCGGACAAAGACAGTGATATTACATACACTGGTGTGCGTTGGTCCTAAACAAACGGTTTTTAACCCCTTTCCGCGACGGCATCTGGAACCGTCGCCAAGTGAGTGTGGGCGATAGGGGGGGTCCTTCCCACACAAGCCAGAAACCGTCGGGGATATGCCCTCCTGGCACACACGTTCGGCAAAATGAGGTCGTGTGCAACCGGCGAGCGCTCAAATACGGAAATACCTACAGTACCGCTAAAAAAATACAATTATACGACAAAATTGTTTCCGGTCGCAAGTACATCCCACACAATTAGTCCCCACTAAACGTTTCCATTCGTATGTACATCCCACACAGTCGCTCCAAGGAAAATGTTTCCGTTCACAGGTACATCACACGCAATTTTTCCCGTTAAATCGTTTGTGATAGCATTGCCATTGCACACAATATTAATAATTTTATCGTTTGCGTTATTGAATGCATCACACACGGTGCGTAGAAAGAAACTGTGTGGCAAAGGCTGTCAAGCACACACACTTTTTATGTGATAAACATTTGCGCAAGGTCGCCTAACTCAAACAATTTTCCAAAGAAAGTCGTCCGTAGTGGAGATTGATCGCACACGTAGTGGATCCTAGAAACGTTTCTGATCTCCACGTATATCGCAGACGTTTCACTTTCGCAAACCGTGTGCAGTGTAATCCCTATTTAATCCATAAATTAATCAAATTAATCCCTAATTTAAAATCACATGTTATGAATTTGAAAGTAGGCAATCACTTATTTCATATCCAACCATGTTTATTACAAATATAGGTTCAACCACGAATCCATAATTCAATGCACAGGTACATATACTGAAGAACTACAGAAGCACCATGTAAAGAATGATGAACCACACTTGTACTAAAGACTGTAAAGAGAGAGGCGAAAGACATTCTGGTAGCTGGAGAAGGTGAAGCGGAATGCCCATATTGTGCCCTCCTCCATGCGTAAGGTGCGCACGACTCTAGGCCAACCCCTTGTGATGGCTGCCCGTCCATCCTTCACTGTCTTCACTAGGACTTCTCGATGCTCATTGTAGTCTGGATGAAATAACTTAACCTTCATTGCGTGTCCACCAATCATGTAATTTGCGAGGTAGTCTTGAGTGAACTGCTTCGGGAACCACTGGGAACTAAAAAGGTTCAGACATTTCTGTCTAACAACTCATTATGGGCAGTAAAAAGAGAAGGCTGCAGAGTTTGTAGTTACCATCCTACAGCTAACTGTTGTGTTGGATAGAGCATAAACAAATAATTTGCTTGCCACAATTCATACTTTTTGCTAATAATCCTTATCAGTTTCCTCACTTGATGTTTGTTCATCAATATCTCATTGCCCCATACGCAAAAAGGGTCGATGCATGGATCCTTGCCAAGGGCATATGTACCTACAAGCAACAAGTCAATATTAGAAGCTAACTAGTGTCCAGGCCTGGATCTATATGCACTACATTACGGAACGACGGGGGGAGTACAAACAGATGGATGAAGCTAACCTCGGCGGAAAATGGTGCCCACCGCCGTTGTTGTCCTGCATAAGTAGTGGAAAGGCATGATAAGTACAACAATCTTAACATCAAACAAATATAGCAAAGGTAAACAACATCATCTCCAAATGATAGCTTGAATGTGTTGGTTTCAGCATGCTATTAAAGCAGATATAAAATGGAAGGCAATGTTATCGACAGCAGGCTTAACGGCCATCAAATGTTGCAGTTCAAACTGTTATTGTTGAAAATGAATAGAACGTAGGTAATGCTTAAACATCACACTGGATAAAAGAGTAAAACTTAAATAAAGGGCATGTGTTAACTATAACTGGAACCAAATATAGCCGTTCAAACTGGTATTGATGTAGTCGAGCAGCACAGTTCCGACTTGCTCATAATGAACCACACATTGTGAATGACTGAAATAAATAAGGCGTAAATGACCAGTATAACAACCAAATATAGCCATTGAAAACTGGAGAGAGTCTCACTGCAACCAACCTAACAAGCAAATATAGATAAATAGGGCATATGCTTGAAAACTAGACAAATGCTCACTGCAACCATACTAACTAGCAGATGAAGATAAACAAGGCATCTGATTGATAACTGGAGAAATGCTAAAAAAAGCAACCTAACAACAAAATACAGATAAACAAGGCATCTCCTTGATAACTGGACAAATGCTAAAAAAAGCAACCTAACAACCAAATACAGATAAACAAGGCATCTGCTTGATAACTGGACAAATACTCACTGGAACCAAACTAAGAACCAAATACAGATAAACAAGGGATCTGCTCGATAACTGAAAAAGTTCTCACTCCAACCAACCTAACAACCAAATACAGATAAACAAGGCATCTACTACTATAAACAACCAAATATAGGCATTCCTGAAACTGAAGTGGACAATTCATACTTAAACATCACATAGACCTATTGAACAATAAATTTTTGCATAACTGAAATAATTAAACACGACACAGTTAAAGCACCGCACGACAAATGCTACTACAACAAAGGGTACGGGTTGACAAGCTAGAAAAGGTAATATTTTCTGATAGAATGTTGCCTCACATTTCCTGGACGGGATCCTTCCAGTTGGAAGAGCACAGACCCATGGTGCGCTCTCAGATGTCACATTTGGGTTGTTTCACCTTGGAAGAACCATCGTGGGTGCCCTCCTCGTGGTCGTGGTCGTGGTCGATGAGATGTGACTTGGACATTGAGGATCCCAAGCCACCGCCATAGAACGTGTCCTTCAGAAGTGACAAAATGGGCTCGATGGCATATAAAGCTCGCAAATCCTTGACCGCTTGGCGGAGGAGATCAGCGGTAGGGTCGTTGAAGAGATCGACGGTGGTTGAACTAGAGGGGTTGGGGATGGACCACTTAACCTGTGACATGGCCCGCGTGAAGCCGTCCTGGTCCTCAATGACATGTATTTAAGAAGGAGGCATGCATGAAAAAAAGTAAAAAAGGAGGCATGCATGACAAAAAATAAAATAAAAGAAAAGTTTTATAAGATATAAATAATGATGAAACAGCGACCAATACTTATGACATGTATGGCAAGAAATAATGATGAAATAGGGGCGGAAGTACCTGCATCCACACGAGACCATACGAAAATGTTCTTTTCCAGACAAAAAAAATATATTTTTATGAATAAAAAATCCTATATCTTTTTAACAACCTGTTTAACAACTCTTCATGTATTTAAGAAATATGCATGTGAAAATAAGTGTTCAAGAGTTACCCTAAGTTGCTGATTCATAAACTGAAAACTGCCATTGATGCACACATGTCTCCGTAGTGTGCTAATGTGTCATCGTTTGTTTTTGTCGTTTTTCTTTACTCGCTCATAACAACACCCCATTCCGAACATGACATGAATAAATGCATGAACACTTGCCCGTTTCTTTGTACGGATTAAATCTACAGGCAAGCCTTGTTGAAATAGAACACCTATAGAGTCTTAAACTGCGCTTTTATTGGTTAAGACCATCTTTGTTTGGGCCGTAGCTAGAAATCCTCAGATTATAGACATTTTTTTGTAAATTAAGAGTATGTGGTGTTTTTTCTCCCGTTGCAATGCATGGGCCTTTTTGCTAGTTTATATAAATGCAAGGAGTAGGGATTGTTATGCAACTAGGATGCACATAAAGCTATGTATGTATGAAAGTCTCCCATGAACTAGCGAGGTTCATCCAACTTGCCTACTCATGAAGACCTAGAGCTCATTTGAGGAGCCTCATCATTGGAATAAAAAGCCAAGTATAATGTGAGGTCCTCACAAGTATATAAAAATAATTGAAACTCATGAAATGTACAACTACTCAATGCATGAAGTTTTGCTACTTTGAAGCACATAGGGCATGTTTGGTTGACCACATCCCCCCCCCCCAAACCAAGCCCTGGGGATGCAAAAATTGTATGTTTTTCTTACCTGCACTGCACCGAAATTCTGGCGCGCACAAACCTTAAAGTGATGTTGGGCAAGGCTGAGGAGGAGCGCTCAAATCGATCGTTCCCTCTCAGCTAGGCCTGAGCGAGCGCACGAGTGTCTCTGACGATGGGCATCTGGTGCACTATTAGTACGTTTGCATGTATCTCATTTAACTCTCGTCCTTAATCTTCTTCACATAATTCCTTCTGATCTACTTATCTATAGAACGGTGTTTCAATTTGAGATAAGCTCTACACGAAAAAGATGCACATCAACGTTGTGGTTCCATTCATGTGATCGGCTCCTAATATCATGGATGTAAATCTTCAATTTCGTGTTTATTATTAGAGATTTCTTACACAACTTTTGTCAAATTCGTGGTACATGGTCGACCGTTTGAAATTTCCTTTGACAAGTATATTTGTGTTGTTTCACATGACTTTTGTGTTGTATGTTTCTCCACAATCGTAGATGAGTTGATCTATACCTCCCTAGTGGACTGACAAATGTGTTCGTGTATGCATATATTTCTGAAGAATTTTGATAAATTCTTTGCAGACGGTTAACCCTTTGAAATTTCCTTTGAACACTAATTTCATCTCATTGTTCCAAACAACTATCATGTTGTAAAGTTTTTATTTCAATGCTCATAGACAAAGTTGTTTAAGTGCAATGGTATGAGATAAATACACCACATGAGAATGAGGTGAGAATGAATCATCAATTCGCATATATCCAAACAGTCACACGTTGTATCTAGGGAGAGCTGGCATGCAACCAAACAATATGCTAGTGTTTCTGCTCTAATGTAGCCTGGAGTTTTATGGGCAACAAAACAAACTGTAGAACATTGTGTGGAGGCTGTACTAGCTGAGCCTGTCTTAACTGGGTCATAGATACGAGGACGCCAAAATGGTTCAGGTAACCAAATAAGCCCTTATTTTACTTCCAATACATCGGGCTACTTTGAAGCACTTATAAATTTTCTTTCATTGCATGGTGCTGCTTTGAACCACTAGCTATGCATGGTGCTACTTTGAAGAACATTGTGCATTCTAAAAGGAAAATGGGGTCCCCGGGCTGCCGGTCCATCTCTCATGGGCCGGATAGTTGGGCCACTATTGATCCATCATTGGAAGGCCGAGCTATAAGCGGTTCCTTATTCTGGCAGGAAACCTCCGAAGCCTTATCGTATCCTCCAAGTCAAGATAAGGGAGTTGGCATGTTCCTGATGTTAACCGACCATGTGTAACCCTAGGTACCCCTAGTGTCTATATAAACCAGAGGGTTTAGGCCATAGAGGCTAGAACCATCATCCTACTCATCTAGTGTTTAGTTCATCCGATCTCGAGGTAGATCAACTCTGCAACCATCATATACATGCATCAATATAATCAAGCATGACATAGGGTTTTACCTCTTTGAGAGGGCCCGGACCTGGGTAAATATCGTCTCTGCGTTCACTGTTACCCATTGATCCAAGATCTACAGCTCAAGACCCCCTATCCGAGATCCACCGGTTTTGACACCGACATTGGTGCTTTCATTGAGAGTTCCACTATAGGATCACCGAAGGATCAATGGCTCGCTTAGTCATCAGCAAGGGCGTTCGCATCGGGGACACCGTTTTCCCAGGCCAGCACTTCGCGTTCGGCAGCATTGTTCTACACGCCAATTCAACAGGTCACCTTGGCCAGATCGACAGCTTCGCCCTTGAGCAGGAAATCAGGTTCGGCAACCTGGAGTACGTCCCTAACGCCCGAGGCGATCTGATCTTTACTGGGTTCTCAGCTTCACCTGAGGAACCTGTTGAGGATATAGACCTTAGAGTCACCCGCCAGGAGGGGCCGGGTTACTCATATGGTCATTGCCAGAAGCCCGGCGCCGAGCTTAAGGACGGTGGGCCAAAGATGGGCTTAAGACCCGGATATGGCTTAAGGCCGGAAGTTACAATCATTATTATGGTAGAACTTGTAGTGTAAGGCAAGAGTAGTCGAGAGTCCGAGTCGGACACTCTTATGAGCCGGCCGGGACTCTGAGAACTGCTGGGCGTCAGCCTTGCTATATAAAGGGACGACCCGGCAGCGGTTTAGGGACGAGAACAATCTCATTGAGAGCCGGGCATAGCAGTTTAGCTCCCTGGTGATCGTAACCCTAATCAATACCACCTCAAACTGGACGTATGTCACATCCCTAGCTTCTGACATTGCACTAGGCTAACTTCATGTGTGCATCATGTTTAAGCTTTGAAAGAAACTTGAAATGGGGATTGCCTAAACCCTAGCATTAAAGGAATTCACTAGGTTCAACCAAAATATTTCTAGTAAATCCAAATGGCTTTAAAAAAATGTTCATCACTCTTGGAAAATGCTGGAAACAGTAACCAGAGGTGATGCACATTTTTCCATGACATATTTGGGCTCTGGATTAAATCATACTCTATTTGCATTTGGGCATTTAAATGCTATTAAATATTTGAAATGCTCAAATAATCATAAACTAAAATGTTTACTGTTGGATATATTCTAAACAGTAGCCCTGATTAGTTTCATGATTTTTTGGAAATGCCCTGGCATTTTTAATAAAGCCCAGAACACAATTACAGAAATAGAAAACAGAACAGAAATTATGGAAAGACAGAAACCTCACCTGGGCCTTACCTGGCAGAAGAGGCCCAGCCCACCAGGGGCTGAGTGGTCTTCTTCCTCCTGCCAGGAGGACAGACAGGTGCGTGGCGAGCGCGCCGACGACGCCTTGCCACCTCCTGCTTCAGCCGCACGACCCCGACCCGTCCAGACGTGCCACGGAGACGCCCCGCAGCCCCTCGCCTCTCCCCCTCACTCTCTGCTCTCTCCCGAGCACACCCGAGCGGAGCTCGTCGTCGCCGACGCAAATTACCGCGGCCACCGTCCATCCCGTGCCTCCCCGATGGGTCCAGAGGAACCGCCATCGCCTTCTGCGTCGTCAACACCAACCCATTCGACCGCGGGAGCCCTCTAGCGTCTTCCCCGAGCTCATCCCCAACCTTCGGCCGCCGGCAACCTCACCGGCGATTCGCCGCCGTCTCCGCCTCCCCGAGCACGCTGAGCTACTCATCGACCTCACTGTGAGCCCCTGTTGCTTTCTCCTCGCTCTCCCCCTCTGTTCTCGTCCCCTAGCCCCGTCTTCCGACCGAGCCCGAGAGCTCACCGCCGCCGGCCATGACGCCGCCGTGGCCACTATCACCTAGAGCTGCAACCGAGCACATAGCTGTGCTCAGCGCAACGCCCGAAGCCCAAACCCCCTCCAGCTGCTCCTGCCGTGCTTCGCAACACCGAAACCGCCGAGAACCGAACTCCGGCCGCCGCATTCGTGCTCGCCGCCGTCGACTCAGACCACCCCAGCTCCTCCCGCTTGGCCTACTAGATGCGCGCGAGCCCCAGCTACGCGTAGGACCAAACCGCGGTCGATTTGGTCGACCGTGGGCAAATCCCGAGCCCCTCCGCCGTCCCGGGTTTCACCGGCGACGAGCCGTGGACCAAGTCCGCCGGGTCTGACCCTGCTTGACCGGGGTTTGACTTCCCCCCTGACCCACTGACGTGTGGGGCCAGCCCCTATTAAAAGTTAGTTTAGTTTAAACCTAAACTTACTTAGGCACTGAGAGACTGACACGCGGGACCCACTGGTCAGGTTTGACCTGGACCAGCCGCTGTTGACCAGCTGACGTCACAGCGACGCAGTGCTGACGCAATTAATCCTTTTCTGGATTTAAAATAACTCAGGAATTCCAGAAAATAGTATAAACTTCTAAAAATCATATAAAATCAACCGTAGCTCAGAATGAAATAATTTATATATGAAAAATTATCAGAAAAATGCAATCTATCCATCTGTATCATTCTCATGCATGTCAAACTAAGTTATACCTGCGGTATGGGTGAAAACATGATAATGCACTATTTGAATTCATAGTTTGAATTTGAATTTGAACCCTGAGTTCAAATCAACCCAAACCTTTCTGTTGCTAGTTGCATTAGGCCAAATCACGTCATATTGCCATGTCATGATCATGCATCATATTGTGCATTGCATTGATTGTGTTCTTCCTTGTTTGCCGGTGATTGTCCCCTCTCGATAGCCGTGATTCCGACGTTGTGATCGTTGACACTAATGAAGACTCAATGCTATCTTCAGAAGTGCCAGGCAAGCATAACCCCCTTGTTCATTCCGATACCATCCCATTCCCTCGCTCCTGCTCTCTTCTACTGCATTAGGACAACATCGATTCAACTGTTACATGTTGCGGTAGCTGAACCCCTTTTCCTCTGCATGACCTGTCATTGCCACAGTAAATAGATGAAACCCACTAGCATGAGTAGGAGTTGTTTGAGCCCTGATGTGCCTACTCATTCATGCTTGTTTGTCATGCCTGCTACTGCTTAGAGTTGAGTCGGGTCTGATTCGTCGGGGATGAATTGGAATGGTGATGAACATGTCCTACTGTGTGTGAGCTAAGTGTGTGAACACGATTTGGTAAAGGTAGCGGTGAGAGGCCATGTAGGAGTACATGGTGGGTTGTCTCATTGCAGCCGTCCTCAGGAACTGAGTTCTGTGTTTGTGATCCATGATATAGTTACTACCACGCATTGGGCCCGAAACCAATGGACCCTCTCGGCTTCTTAATCACCCTTGTCCTCTGTCCAGGAGTTGCAAAAAGTTTCTGGTGTTTGTAGTATGCTGGAGGCCGTGGACAGCGCTGACCGAGGGGTGGGCTGTGATGCGGTAGGCACGTGGCACGGTGTACCGGGCGCCCGTTTGGTGTCTCGGGAACCCTGCACACATCGTTCGGGGTCGTATGTGGAAACCTCGGCCGGACTCCCTGCGGATGGAACCTGAATAGGCGATAAACCTGGACTAGAGACTTGAGTGTTTAGGTAGGCTGTGGCCGACTCCCTCGCCAGGCTTCCGCTTGAAGGTTGCCGAGGTACACGACGTGTACATGGTGGTAAGTGGCGAGAGCGTGTGTGACGAAGTACACCCCTGCAGGGTTAATATGATCTATTCGAATAGCCGTGTCCGCGGAAATGGACTTCTGGGTTGCCTATAACAGTTCATAGACAAGTGAAAGTGGATACTCTAAAATGCGCAAGATAAGCGTGAGTGCTATGGATGGCGTTCTCGTAGGGAGACGGGAGCGGATCCATAGTGGAGTATTGATATGGTGAATATGTGGACTCGTGTGCGCCCCCTCAAAAGAGTTGCTTGCAGTCATAGTTCAGGATAGCCACCGAGTCAAAGCTAGCTTGCTGCAGTTAAACTCCACTACCCCTTTTGTTGATACCGATGCATATGTAGATAGTTCTGATGTAAGCCTTGCTGGGTACATTTGTACTCACGTTTGCTTATTTTATGTTTTTGCAGAAAGACGCCAGTCTCGCTAGTAGTTCCGTGTGGTCTTCGACGTTTAGCTTGATACCTCAGCTACGATCTTGTGCCCTCGGCAGGATCTAGTAAATAGTCAGGCTTCTCAGCCTTTTTCATTTGTAGATGTCTGTACTCAGACATGTTAAGCTTCCGCATGTGCTTTGACTTGTATGCTCTGAATGTTGGGTCATGAGACCCATGTTTGTAATATCTGGCTCTTCGGAGCCTAATGAATAAATACTCTGAGTCGTAGAGTCTTGTTGTGATGCCATGTTGTATTTGCACATATCGAGCATATTGTGTGTATGATTGAAATGCTTGGTATGTGTGGGATCCGACAACCTAGTTGTCTATCCTTAGCAGCCTCTCTTATGGGGAAATGTAGTCTAGTGCCTCCTTGAGCCATAGTAGTCCGCTACAGCCCGGTTCACCGGAGTCCTGCTAGCCCAGCACTACTGCTCTGGGCACTTGACTGGCCGGCATGTGTTTCATATCGTTCCTGTGTCTGTCCCCTCGGGGAAATGTCACGCGGTGACATCCGGAGTCCTGCCTAGCCTGCTACAGCCCGGGTTCCCGGAGTCCTGTTAGCCCAGTGCTACAGCCCGGATTCGCACGTTGCTGACCGACACATTCGATGTTGATTCATGTATGCCTGTCCCCATACGTTAGTGCCGCTTTGGGTTCACGACTAGCCATGTCGGCCCGGGTTCTCTGTCATATGGATGCTAGCGACATTGTCATATACGCGAGCCAAAAGGCGCAAACGGTCCCGGGCCATGGTAAGGCGACACCCGTGGGAGTACCGTGCGTGAGGCCGCAAAGTGATATGAGGTGTTACAGGCTAGATCGGTGTGACTTGGAATCGGGGTCCCAACAACGTAGGCTTTTACCTTCACCGTAAGGGGCCGAACCAGTATAAACCCTCGTGTTCCTTGTCCCGCATTAACCCCTTCAAGCTTCCTAGCTGCGATGGCTCCACGACTAAGTCCTAGCTCGAGGACATCTGCCGTGACAATTCCACGACAGTTGGCGCCCACCGTGGGGCCAGCGCACGGTGGATTTGAGTTCTTGAAGGGCAGCTTCGAAGGGCTCAAGGGATACGCTGTGGGCCGGATGACCAAGAGTCATCGCGGCAAGCTCTACATCGATGATGCAAACTTGGGCCCCGATGCCGGCTCAATTGAGTACGGGTACCGGGTCCCCTTTGGCGGAATTCATGTTTTCATTGGCAAGATTGGTGAGCCGGGCCTTGAGCCGGGTCTCTGCGCCGATCTCGTCGAGACGGCTCAGCGTGCACGACCCGCCTGGGCCCGGCCTGCCTTAAGGCATGCTTTTGTGGGATGTATCCATGGAGGGCCCTCTGATCGATCTGGATCTGGTGATGAGGCGGCCGCCAGCTCTGACGGCGAGTCGTCCACCGACGAGTTAAACTCGTTGTATCAACTTCAAGATGGCAGGCTCATGGGTTATTCCGATGGTGACAGTATTCCGGACTCGTTTGAGCCGCCAAGTCAGGTTGGAGTCTTTATGGCCGATGCACAGTCTGTTCAGAACCCCGCTGCTGGAGCGGGAAACCCGGTGCCCTCGCCGGCTCAGGTACTAATGGATCTCACGGACAAGATGACGGCTCTGTTAACCGCCACGGTTGACCCGACAGATCAAGCTCAGCATGATGCGGAGGTGGCGCAGTTAAAATTGGATCTAGTGAAAGCTAAGGAGGATCTGGCAGCAGAAGGGATCAGGATGGCTGCGGAAAGGGTAGCTCTCGACGCCCAAACCCAGTTGATTCAAGCGCAGTCCTTCCGGCTCATGATGGATCAAAACGCGTCCAATGAGGTCTTGAGAAGGAGGCATCAAAAGGCCCAATCTCGACTCCCTCCGGTTTACGATCCACGAAACCTCTTCAACACGCCAGGTGCAGGATCTAGTAACCCGCCAGGGGTCATAGTGCCCGGGTCTGGGACCCCTATTCAGCCACAAGTGATGGGGCCTCCCCAGGTGCCCCCAGCCTCGCCTCAGTACGTGCCAATACCCCTGGGTCATTATAATAACCCGCTGGAGAACATGGTCGCCGCGGCGGCACGGCTGGCGGCTCTCCCAGTTGACGACGACTCTCCAACGGCTATTGAAACCCGCTGGGTCAGGGAACTCCTTCAGACAGCACTGGCGCAGCAAGAGGCGTACTCCTATAGCCGGGACAGGATCCACTCGACCCCTCGCCCAGGCCGGAGCCCGAGTTACAGCAGGCACATGGTCTCAGCGACCGGCTCAAGTAACGTCCGACGCCATGACCCGCCCCCTGGCCATAGCCCGGCTCATAACGGAGCCTTTCACGCGGCAGACCAAGACAGAGCACGGCAAGAGGCGGAGCAGGTGCCCCAGCTGACGGCTTACCAGACTCCCCCAGCTTATCCGACGGCTTCCGTCGACGTGGGTATCCCTACCAGGACTGGGGGTGTCCCTTGTTTAGTGCCAGCTATCCGCAACGAACGTCTACCCAAGGACTTCAAAGGCCCTAGGAAGGTGCCTAATTAGACAGCAGACTAACAACCCGCAGCCTGGATCGAGAGTTACGAGATGGCTATGGAACTGCTGGAGGTCAGTAAGGCGGCCATGGCTAAGTACTTCACCATGATGTTAGATGGGACTGCCCGCACTTGGTTGAAAGGGCTACCACCGAATTCCATTGGGTCTTGGGCTGAGCTGAAGGCCTGGTTCATCCAAAACTTCAAGGATACCTGTAGGCAATCTATGTCAATCGTGGATATGACTAACTGCAAGCAGCAGGAGGGTGAGTCTACGACACATTGGGTTCGCCGGGTTAAGGAGATAATACATTCCTCGGATAAAATGGATGCCGGCTCTGCAGTCTTAATGTTGGAACAGAATTGTCGTTTTGTGCCCCTGAAGATGAAACTCGGGCGGCTTAAGCGCGACTGCAATGATATGGGTACACTGATGGCGGCTCTTGTCAAGTACGCCGATTCTGATGGTACCAAGGACCCCGCTTCAGATGATGAAAGGACAGGGAAGGGAAATAGGAACGGCAATGGCAAGGGTCCTCAGCATAACCCGGGAAACCAAGGAGGAGGCAAGCGCAAGGCCGATGGCAGCCTAGAGTTTGTAGCCAACGCCAGCTCACAAGGTAATGACCAGCGACGCAAGGGGAGGCCCCCTCCCCGAGGCGGCGGGTCAGGCCCGACGCTGGAACAACTGTTGAATGAGCCTTGTCCAAGGCATGGCTCTAGAGAGAAGCCAGCAACTCATCTATGGAAGGATTGTGCAATCATGAAGGCCTTTAAGAATTACAATGGCCCGGGCGGCGGCTCAGGCGCCGGTGGCTTTCATGGCCCGGGCGGCGGCTCAAATTCTGACCCTCAGAACGGTCAAGGGGGCTTTAATCAGCAGTCTGGCCAGGGTCATCAACAGCAGCAGGGAGGTTATCAGACCAATCCAAAGCAGCTTAGCGGTGGGCAGTATCATGTGTTTACCACCAGTCTGTGTAAGCGAGATCAGAAGCTTCATAAGAGGGCTGTGAACGCTGTTGAGCCGGCGGTTCCACGCTACTTGCGGTGGTCAGAGCAACCTATAGTGTGGAGTAGGGAGGATCACCCTCCCCGGGTGGATAATCCGGGTCACTTGGCCCTGGTGGTGTCTCCTCAGGTGGAAGGATATAAGTTCACTAAGGTACTCATGGATGGAGGCAGCAGCATCAACATCCTCTATTATGAGACATTTCGTCGTATGGGGTTGATTGATAAGAATCTCAGCCAATCAAACACTATTTTCCACAGTGTGGTACCTGGTAAGTCGGCTTACCCAGTCGGCAAGATCGAGTTGGAAGTGGCCTTCAGAGATGAGAACAACTACAGGGTGGAAAAATTGACCTTTGAGGTGGTCAAGATAAGAAGTCTGTACCATGCCATATTTGGGCGGCCGGCTTACGCCAAGTTCATGGCACGGCCGTGTTACGTATATTTACAGCTCAAGATGCCGGGTCATAATGGGACCATTACGGTTCACGGCAGCCGGAAGGTGGCCTTGGAATGTGAGGAAGGCGATGCAGCTTATGCAGAATCTGTTTGTGCAACAGAGGAGTTGAAGTTTTACAAAGACAACGTTGACCCAATAGATACGACCTCTCTGAAAAAGCCGACTACGGAGCATGAGCCGGCAATGAAATTTAAGTCGGCTGATGAGACTAAACTTGTTGATTTCGTTCCAGGAGAATCATCTCAGCAATTCAGCATCAGTGCCAATCTGGATCCAAAATAGGAAAGCGCGCTCATCGAGTTCATCCGTGAGAATAGGGACATCTTCGCATGGAAACCTTCTGACATGCCAGGTGTACCTAGAGAACTCGCTGAGCACACTCTCAATGTTGGTCCGAAATTTAAGCCGGTCAGGCAGTTCCTTCGGCGGTTTAATGAAGAGAGGCAGAAAGCCATTGGCGAAGAGGTGGCCCGGCTCTTGGCGGCCAGGTTTATTGTTGAAGTCTTCCACCCAGAATGGTTAGCTAACCCGGTGCTCGTACTCAAGAAGAACGGCACTTGGCGGATGTGTGTGGACTACACGGACTTAAATAAAGCGTGTCCGGCTGATTCTTTTGCCCTTCCCCGTATTGATCAAATTATTGATGCTACGGCCGGTTGTGCGCGCTTAAGTTTCCTGGACGCTTATTCTGGATATCATCAGATTAAAATGGCAGTTAAGGACCAGGAGAAGACGGCGTTCATCACTCCCTTTGGAGCCTTCTGCTATGTATCCATGCCGTTTGGACTCAAGTGTGCACAGGCGACTTATCAGCGTTGCGTGCAGAACTGTCTTCATAAACATATCGGGCGCAATGTTCATGCTTATGTGGACAATATTGTGGTTAAATCCATAAAGAAGGAAACCCTGATAGATGATTTGAGAGAAACCTTTGATAATCTCCGGGTCTACAAGATGATGCTTAACCCGGCCAAGTGTGTCTTTGGTGTCCCTGCAGGCAAACTCTTGGGTTTTTTGGTTTCTGACAGAGGCATTGAGGCTAACCCGGAGAAGATCAAGGCCATCACCTCCCTGGCTAAGCCGGCGTGTATAAATGACGTTCAGCGTTTGGCGGGTCGCATCGCTGCTTTAAGCCAGTTTATAAGCCGTTTGGGTGAGAAGGCCATGCCATTATATCAGTTGATGAAGAAAACTGATAACTTTGTCTGGAATGATGCAACTAATACCACTTTTGAGGATTTGAAGAAGCAGCTGGCAGAGCCCCCAGTCCTTGCTGCTCTGGTTGATAAGGAGCCCTTATTACTGTACGTGGCAGCGAACACACGAGCCGTCAGTGTGGCTGTGGTGGTGGAACGCAAGGAAGAGGGTAAGGAGCATCTGGTTCAGCGGCCGGTTTATTATGTCAGCGAAGTGCTTATCGAGTCCAAACAGCGGTATCCACATTGGCAGAAGCTTGTTTATGGTGTGTCATGGCAAGCCGGAAGCTTAAGCATTATTTCTAGGGTCATCCCATAACCGTGGTCAGTTCTGCCCCTCTTGGTGATATCATTCAAAACAAAGAGGCCACAGGGAGAGTGGCTAAGTGGGCTATCGAGCTCGGACCTCATGGTCTCAAATATGTGCCACGCACTGCTGTTAAATCTCAGTCCTTGGTGGATTTCATCAATGATTGGACAGAGTCACAAGTGCCCGAGCAAAAGCCGGATAACACATATTGGACTATTCACTTCGATGGGTCCAGGCAGTTGGAGGGCTCGAGGGCTGGAGTTGTATTGGCTTCCCCTAAAGGTGACAAGTTCCAATATGTGCTATAGTTGATGTTTCCTTGCACTAACAATGCGGCTGAATACGAGGCCTTGCTCCACGGTCTTCGGATGGCTAAGGAGATGAGCTTGAGGCGGGTAAGGTGTTTCGGTGACTCAGACTTGGTGGCTCAACAAGTATCAGGCAAGTGGGACTCTAAGGACCCTCTCATGGCGGCTTATCGCCGCGAAGTTGATGCCATTGCTGGGCATTTTCAGGGCTACCAAGTAGAGCACATTGATCGCAGGAAGAACGAGGCGGCTGATGCTTTAAGCCGGCTAGGCTCTCAGCGAAAGCCAGTGCCGCCTAATACTTTCCTGGATGTCCTGTATAATCCTTCTGTTAAGTTGCCTACAGAGGAAAACTTGGCTGTCCCCGACCCGGAGGCACGACTGGTGGCGGCTCTCCATATCATACCAGACTGGACAATGCCCTATCTGGCTTACATGACCCGGGGCGAGTTGCCTGAGGATGAAACTTTGGCCAGGCAAATAACCCGGCGGGCTAAGTCAATGATTGTTATCAATGGCGAGTTGCACCACCGCAGTGTTACGGCAGCGTTTCAGCGTTGTGTTTCCCCTGAGGAAGGGCAAGAGATCTTGTGTGAGATCCATGAAGGGGATTGTGGCCATCACGCCGGCTCAAAGTCTCTTGTGGCCAAGGCTTTTCTTCATGGTTTTTATTGGTTGACGGCTCATGCTGATGCAGAGGACTTGGTCAGTAAGTGTGATGGTTGCCAAAGGTTCTCGCGACGGGCTCATGTACCGGCTCAAGAGCTGAGGATGATCCCAATTACTTGGCCCTTTGCGGTCTGGGGGCTGGATATGGTTGGGCCTTTCAAAAGATCCAAGGATAAGAAGACCCACCTTTTGGTGGCAGTTGACAAGTTTACCAAGTGGGTTGAAGCGGAGCCAGTTAGCAAGTGTGATGCAGCCACGGCGGTTCAGTTTATGAAAAAGGTGATCTTTCGCTTTGGTTTTCCACACAGCATTATAACTGACAATGGCACCAATTTATCCAAAGGCGCCATGGAGGAGTTTTGTCAACGAGAGCATATCCGACTTGATGTTTCCTCGGTGGCTCATCCTCAATCCAATGGTCAGGCGGAGAGAGCTAATCAGGAGATTCTGAAGGGCATCAAGCCCCGGCTTTTGGTCCCTTTGCTACGGACGCCGGGTTGTTGGGTGGAGGAGTTGCCCTCCGTGGTATGGAGCATCAACACTACTCCTAACAGGTCTACAGGTTTTACGCCTTTCTTTATGGTTTATGGGGCAGAAGCAGTCCTCCCCAGTGACATCCGTCATGACTCACCTCGAGTGGCGGCTTACGTTGAGGCGGATAATGAACAGGCGCGCCAAGATGCTCTTGACTTGTTGGACGAACAGCGTGATGTGGCAGCCGCCCGTTCAGCGATTTACCAACAAGACCTGCGCCGTTATCATAGCCGCCGGGTTAAATCCCGGGTCTTCCAGGAAGGTGATCTCGTGCTCCGGCTCATCCAGGATCAAACAGATGCACACAAGCTATCCCCGCCTTGGGAAGGGCCCTTTGTGGTCAGCAAGAATTTGCACAACGGGTCATATTACCTCATTGACATTCGGGAGCACAAAGATTCACGTAAGTCAGAGAAAGAGACCCGTCGGCCGTGGAACATAGCTCAGCTTCGGCCTTACTACACTTGAGCCACCGGCTCTCATGATGTACATACTTCTCTAAGCCATGTATATATTATGATAAGCAATAAAGCAGGACCTCTGTCCTTTTTTCTCCTCCAAATGTGCACGTGTTGTTTTCATTGCCAGATTACATGATAACTTGAAGGAGGATCCGGCTTATGATCGTATTCGAATCTAGTCGTAGGCGATAAGGTCACTTGGGGGCTTCCTGTTCAAACATAGGTTGTATTCGAACCAAAGAGAACATAGCTGTCGATACCAATTTGATTGGCAAAGTGCCGAGCTCATTGGGGAGTTTTCTTTGATCATATTTGAATCTTAGTTTAACCCCTTTGAGAACCGACGTGGATCGTATTCGAATCAGCGTCGTTAAACAATTCTTAAAGTCATTTGGGGGCTTCCTGTTCAAACATGGGTCGTATTCGAACCAAAGAGAACATAGCTGTCGATACCCTCTTGATTGGCATCGCCACACCCACTGGGGGCTATATGATCGTATTTGAATCCTAGCATAACCCCTTTGGGCCGGGTCTCTGGTCGTATTCGAACAGGAAGCCCCTAAGTTCCTCTGCTTTATAGCAAGTTCCGTCTGATTATTTCCAAGTGTGTACGGCCGGGTCTCACTTTGCCGGCTTAACTTTGATTTACAGTGTTAGTTGAACACAATGGGTGTCATTAAGACAAGTAAATCGGAATTAAGGTACCAACCTTATTATCTGGGTTATCTAAACCGGAAGTATGCTTGCAGACCGCAAATTGTGTTATTACGGCTGTATTAAGGACATACCTGAGAGCCAGTCTTTTTTGATTCATATTCCGGGTTATATATCTAAAACATATGATTCTCAGGGCGGTAAGCCGCCTGGAGACTTGTGATTCGTCTTTCTATGCAGGATAGTTAAAGGCAATTACTTGAGACTAAGGGGAATGAATGACCCGGAGAAATATAAAGGAGATAACGTCAATAAAACTTCAAGCATTCAAGGCGTGCACGATGGCACGACAAAGATAAAGTGTTGGTCCTACTCTGTTACAAGACTCGTTGAGTCCAAAAGGGTGAGGCATTGTTTGGTAAACCGCCAGCCAAGTTACGACGCTTGCTGAGTTGAAGTCTCCGGCTCGTTCCTATCTTCTCCTCCGGCTGATCCCAAGACCTGGAAAGTTGATGACTTCCAGTCGATGCCGCTGAGAGCTTCGAATTGGGCTTCCTCGTCAATTAACCCGGCCGGGTCAATTTCCGGGGCGAAGGTGTGCTGACGAGCCGGCGGGATCAAGTTGAGGGCTTCATAGCGTGGAGTAGGGATCCTCTGATTTTCTGCATCCAAGCCCGGCTGATACTTAGTAAGATCTGTATCATTGCCAATCAGAGTGGCCACCGGGCGTACGGCCTTCACGCAAGCTGCGAAGTCCTTCTGATCGAGAGCGGAGCCGTCTTCCTTCAGGCTTTGATAGCCAAGGGCGATGTCCGCCGGGTCTAACTCTGGCAGGAACACCTTGGCCCGGCTCAGCGCAGCGATCGCTCCGGCTCTTGTAGAGGCCCGTCGCAGCTCTTGGATCCGTTGAGGCAGAACGGCGAGCCGGCGAAGGACTTCCGCCAGGTGAGTCGGCGCCTCGTTGGATAAGGCCACCACAGCCAAGGCACGCTGAGATCCGGTGTAGAGTTGCTCCACCAGGGTATACACGGCCTTCAGCTTGGTTACCACACTCTGGTTGAGGTTGGCACTTCTGGGACCTGTTTAACAGAGTCAGATAAGCCGCCGACAAGGATGAATTATGAGATATAAAAATTCTAAGCTTGATGAAAGCCGGTGAGACGACTTACCGAAGATTGCGGCCACCATCTGGGACACTTGGCGCTTTAGGCCGGAGAGCTCGGCGGTCTTCTCGGAGAGAGCCTTCTCCGCCTGTTCAGCCCGGTTCACCAATGCGGCCTTCTCTTCGGCCCACGCCTTCCGTTCAGCATCAAACTTCATCTTCAGCTTCTCTTGCGCGGCGATGCTGGACACAAATTTGGCATTTGCCTTCTGGGTCTCCATCTCTTGCATCTTTAGCCGGTTATTGAGATCAGCGAGGTCAGCATCAAGCTTCTTGCCAGCAGCCTGCATAAATTTCCGGGTTATGACAGGAACGGTTACTATACAAATTTAAAGTCCCGAGCGTTTTCCAAGCAAAGACACTTGGCACTTGGGGGCTAATGCATATTGAACGTATCTATCTACAAACTACCGGTTCAATTGAGTAAGCCGGAACCTAAGTCTACAACATATTCAATCATAAGTCATCGACTTGGGGGCTAGCATGGTAAAGGTAACTATGCAGTAAGTAAGAGGACAGCAGAATGATACCTCAGATTTCTGCTGGATCTAGTTCACCATGGCAACCTCTGCGTCCCGGCTCTTGTGCACTTGGCTGATGTAGCCAGAGACGAGCTCTCCAATACTCAGGTTGGCGTAGTCGGAGAGGTCCAGGTTCACCCGGCAGGGCTGGAGCAACTCCCCCTTGGCGGAGCACTTGGCCAGTACGGTAGGTCTCCCCGGCTGAACAAATTCCGTCCGGGTGATTACCATGTCCGGATCATTTGCTGGTTGAGCCGAGCTGGAGGCCTCCGGGTTAGCAGAAGCTTCTGCAGCTGCCTTGTTGGTTGGAGCGGCGGCTTCGGGAGCGGAGGCAGCTGGCGGTTCTTGATCTGCTGCCTCCGGCTCAGGCAACTCCGGCTCTTCGACTGGCTTGGCCTTCTTCGCCCTCTTGGTGAGCTTGGCTTGGGCACTGAAAGGACAGAAACGTTAAGCACAAAAGGGTAAGTAAAGACAAGTATAACATGAGATGGTTATCATTACCCGGGCACGGTCTTGAAAGCGGGAAGACTCGACTGCATAGAGTCGCCCGAAGAGGGGGAGGTCTCCTGATAATTTGAGTCAGAAGAATTGAGTGGCTGACGTATAACACCCGCCAACGGATGAAAAGGGTACAAGTGGGAAATAACCTCAGTTCGGCGCTTCCTCGATGCGTCAGGTAACCCAGAGGAGAGGTCGGTGTCCTGGTTGGTCCAGGTGTGACGCCGGCTCTCATGAACCTGTCGCTTCAAAATAATTTGAGGATCTTGATAAGCTAAAGGATGTGAAACGCTTACTTTCCGGGTTACCCTTCGGACTTTCAGCCTTGGCAAGGGCTCCGAGTCGGAGGAAAGTGAGATTACCTCTTCAACCACCGGGTTACTGGCTCCGGTGTCATCCTGTTGATGAACAAGTGTTGGTAAGGCGGACAGAAATAAACAATAAAACATAACAAAGAGCTTACAGGCTCAGGGGTTACCTCTGACTCGGAGCTGTCGCTTAGTTGCATCAGCTCCGAAGCAGTTGGCCTACTTCCCTTCTTACGGGGAGTGGCTTTTTTGGCGGCTTTCTTCGCCTTTCTGGCCTTCTTGGCCGCCTCATGGTCATATTTGACCCGCTAGAACTTTTCGTCAGCCTGAAAAATACAATGATGATTTCTTAAAAACGATTCAGATGAAAGTTATATACAGAAGAAGATAGGATGTTCAGATCGGCGACTTACTGCTGGGGCTGGGTTGGTCTTGCAGAAGGGGGCTAACCCGGTCCTTCCGCAGTCTGCCAGGCTCTCGTTTAAAAGAGCCTTGGTCATCTCCTCTGCAACATCTTCAGGAAGATCGTTGCGGCTGTGTCTCTGAGGGTCATCCTTTCGGCCCGTGTACACGCATATTAAGACGGGGCGGCGGCTCAATGGGATCACCCACCAGGAGATCCAGACCCGGACCAAATCGATTCCGTTGAGACCATTGCCCAGGAGAGCCTTGATCTTGTTTATGGTGGGGAGCAGAGGCTGGCGCTCCGCCTGAGTCAGCTTGTCTGACAGTGGGTGTGTTGACTCCAGACGCGATGGGCGAAAGCCGGGCAGCGGATTTTCATCAGCCGGTGACGTGTCTTGGCAATAGAACCAAGTCATGTTCCAGTCCTTTGGGTGACTCGGCGGCTCGGCATAAGGGAAAAGACAGTCTCTCCGTCTCTAAATGGAGATGCCGCCTAGCTCCAAACTTGGCCCGTTGGCGCACTCGTTCTGGCGATTCAAGTAAAAAAGCTCTCTGAAGAGCAGCAGACTAGGTTCTTCTCCAAGGTAAACCTCGCAGAACACTTGGAAGTTGCAGATATTGGACACTGAGTTGGGTCCTATGTCCTAAGGCCGCAGATCGAAGAAATCAGAACGTCTCTGAAAAACTTTGAGCCGGGCGGTGCGAAGCCCCGGCTCATGTGATCCGCAAAAATGATCACCTCCCCGTCCTTTGGCTGTGGTCTCTCTTCTGACGGGTCAGGGGCGCGGTAGGACATGACATCCTTCTTTGGCAGGTGGCCTGACTTGACAAAATCTGCTAGCGTTTCGTTGATGACATTGGACCTCATCCAATTTCAAGTGATAGAGGCTTTAGGAGCTTTGGGAGGCATGGTGAAAGTCGGCAGCCTATGATAAAAGGAAACGTCCGGTTTAAGTATAAGCCTGAGGAAAGTTGTAATTCAGTATTAAGTGGCGGCTTACGGAGGGGACTAATGACATATATCTAAGTGCACTAGACTATTTAAGCCGCCTGAAGTATTGAGAGTAATTCGATTGTCTACGGCCTTATCACAGATGAGCCGGAAAATTCTATGGTGCACGGTCTCCTTTAAGTCGGAAGGTTCTACGACGCGTGGTTTCTTTAAGCCGGATATATAAACCGCCATGGCTCAATGAGGGCAGTTTTTACTAAGTGTGGTGAAAACAGGTTTCACACTTTACGGTAAATATTTTGGATCAAAATGGTCGGGTAAAAAGAAAATTTCTAGACCTAAAAGCAGATGCAGGGGAGTTCTTGAGCTCGAATGAGGCCTTTATGCAGTGAACATAAGTCTACCTGTGTTTGAAATGGGTGCTAAAACATCTACCGCAGTGGTTCCATACGGGCTAAGATCAAAAAGGAGCAGTAAAAAAGAAAACTACCGGAGCTTGTGGGCAATGGCGACGAACACGAAGAACGCAGACGAACCCTACGACAGATCTATTCTACAGGACAAGCAGGACTTACAGGGGCTGGAGAGTTCGCGGAGGTCATCGCGTTTCTCTGGTCAGATCAGGGTGATGCAACCGGCCTGAGCTGGTGACGACGAGAAGACCCGAGGCGGCGACGGCGGCGGAGCTCGAGCAGCACGGGACAGCGAAGAGGAAGGAGACGACAGAGGAAGGAGAGTGAGAAAGGCCCGTCGGGCCGGCCTATTTATAAGGGCGAGCTCATAGTGGGCGCGAGAATCAAGGAGACCACGGCGTGGTTATCTCCCACGAAACGCCTCGATTTTCGGGATGACAGTAAAGGTAAAGATCTGTTTGCGGATCTTGGCGGAGTAAAAAACGGGCCTTAATGGAAGATGACGTCACGGCGGATTATCCGGAGTCCAGAGGATGACGTCACGCCGGGTTATGGCCTTCACACAATTGTAAGCCGGAGGTTTTCTGTCGAGGAATGGAAGATTGGACATGAGCCGGCTCAAATCAATCTGGGGCCTAATGTTGAGGATATAGACCTTAGAGTCACCCGCCAGGAGGGGCCGGGTTACTCATATGGTCATTGCCAGAAGCCCGGCGCCGAGCTTAAGGACGGTGGGCCAAAGATGGGCTTAAGACCCGGATATGGCTTAAGGCCCGTAGTTACAATCATTATTATGGTAGAACTTGTAGTGTAAGGCAAGAGTAGTCGAGAGTCCGAGCCGGACACTCTTATGAGCCGGCCGGGACTCTGAGAACTGCTGGGCGTCAGCCTCCCTATATAAAGGGACGACCCGGCAGCGGTTTAGGGACGAGAACAATCTCATCGAGAGCCGGGCATAGCAGTTTAGCTCCCTGGTGATCGTAACCCTACTCAATACCACCTCAAACTGGACGTAGGCTTTTACCTTCACCGTAAGGGGCCGAACCAGTATAAACCCTCGTGTTCCTTGTCCCACATTAACCCCTTCAAGCTTCCTAGCTGCGATGGCTCCACGACTAAGTCCTAGCTCGAGGACATCTGCCGTGACAATTCCACGACAGAACCGGCAAATCCCGATGCTTCAACTCGGACCTTCTTATCTAACCCACTTCCTGGTCAATCTCTACCTCGGATCTGACCTCACAGTCGGAGAACCAGGAATTAGCCCTGGCCGAGCGCGCACTCTGTGCGGTCATACTGGAAGTTAACTCCGAAAGATGCCACAAGATGAATCCAGCTGACCTCTCACTGTAAAACGAGACATTAGATCGGATCCAGTCAATGAGCATTACAGATGGCCCGTCCTCGATCTATGCTCGAATCGGGCTTGAGGCAGGCCACGAAGAATTTTACGCCCCACCCACCACCCAGTTGGTAGCCACTATTGCAGACTTAACCGATATGCTGGACAACGCCTTCGAGGAGGCCGAGGACTTGGACGAGGATGTTGACGCCAAGCCCTATACGGAAAACTCCCTAACCCCCGAGCATACGACGTCTACATGGTTGACACCACCAAGGAGGACAACGAGGATCCCGCAAGGGAGTCACCCAAATGCCGACGCTAGCGAAAGCGATCCAGGGGACGCGGAAACGGCAAGGAAGAAAACTTGAATACAGACGCAAATGGCACCATGGAAGAGCTTGGCGACAATGCCACCCCCGAGCAGCACCTAATAGCTCTCGAAGGCCATGATGACCACGCCGACCCCGAGGACCACTATGATCCCGAGGACCCAGCGAATTCGAAGACAATGACTACCTCCCTCTTTCTGAAGACCAGGAGAGCCTCGCAGCCAAGGATTTCATTGTCCCTGAAGACCGTGATGTCTACTAAGCAACCTTTCTACTTGTAGACTCGTGTTGGGCCTCCGAGCGCAAAGTTTTGTAGGACAATAGCAATTTTTCCTCAAGTGGGTGACCTAAGGGTTATCAATCCATGGGAGGCTTAGGATGAAGATGGTCTCTCTCAAACAACCCTGCAATCAAATAACAAAGAGTCTCTTGTGTCCCCAACACACCCAATACAATGGTAAATTGTATAGGTGCACTAGTTCGGCAAAGAGATGGTGATAAAAGTGTAGTATGGATAATATATATATATAGGTTTTTTTAATATGAAAATATAAAAACAGCAAGGTAACTAGTAACAAAAGTGATCAAAAACGGTATTGCAATGCTTGAATACAAGGCCTAGGGTTCATACTTTCACTAGTGCAAAATCTCTCAACAATGAAAACAAAATTAGATCATATAACAATCCCTCAACATGCAACCACGAATCACTCCAAAGTTTCTGTCGGAGAACATAGGATGAAAACGTGCATCAACCCTATGCATAGATTACCCCGATGTCACCTCGGGAATCCGCGAGTTGAGTGCCACAACATACATCAAGTGAATCGATATAATTCCCCATTGTCACCACGAGTATCCATATGCAAGACATACATCAAGTGTTCTCAAATGCAATATTCAATCCAACATAACGAAACCTCAAAGAGCAAGACTCAATTCATCACAAGAAGGTAGAGAGGGAAGAACACCATAAGATCCAAATATATTAACAAACCTCGCGGTACATCAAGATCGTGCAAAATCAAGAACATGAGAGAGAGGGATCAAACACATAGCTAATAGTACATACCCTTAGCCCTGAGGGTGAACTACTACCTCCTCATCATGATGGCCGCCGGGGTGATGAAGATGGCCTCCGGTGATGACTTCCCCCTCCCACAGGGTGCCGGAATGGGCTCCCGACTGAGTTTCCGTGGCTACAGAGGCTTGCGGCGGCGGAACTTCTCATCTTAGGTTCTTTTCGGGGGTTTGGGTATTTATAGGAATTTTTGCGTCGGTCTTACGTCAATGGGGTGCCCGAGGGGCCCACAAGCTAGCGCGGCGCGCCGGGGCTGGGCGCGCCTCCCAAGCTTGTGGCTCCCTCACCGACTTCCTGGCCCAGCTCCGGTGCTTCGGTGGTCTCTTTTGGTCCATGAAAAATCACCATAAATTTTCAGCCCATTCACTGAACTTTTATTTCAGCACAAAAAATGACACCACAGTAGTTCTGCTGAAAACAGCGTTAGTCTGGGTTAGTTCTAATCAAATCATACCAAAACCATATAAAATTGTTGTAAACATGGCATGAATACTTCATAAATTATAGATACGTTGGAGACGTATCAACATCCCCAAGCTTAATTCCTGCTCGTCCTTGAGTAGGTAATTGATAAAAGAAAAATTTACGAAGTGTGAATGCTAGCAAGTGCACAAGTTTGATCAATGATAATTTCAATCTCACAAAAAATTTCATGATCAAGTAACAATCAATTCACAAGTTAAAGCATAGACCATAAAATTTCTTGAAAATTAACAAACTATGTTCTCAGTCATCAAACAACTGCAATTCATCTTATTTTCAGGAAGGTTCTCTGTAAGAGCTTTGATTTAGCAAATTCCACAAACTCAACTATCATATAGTCTTCCATGATTGCTGACACTCAAAACATATTTTAAGAACAAATAGCATCCAACGAACCCAGAGAAAGATTGGGGCTCAATGTTTCGCCTCCCAACTTATTTATTATATAGATAATTGTCAACAATAGTAATTCATGATCAAATATATTTGAATGGCCATATATGGTTGGATCTTTCCCCACCACATGATATTTGCCAACTAGAGAATAATTGAGGTTGAAATGAGAAGGAATACTACTAACTCTTGCTTAAAAGGAAAAGATAGGCCCTTCGCAGAGGGAAGCAGGGATTTGCAGAGGTGCCAGAGCTCGAAGCTTTTTAAAACAGAGATGAATATAATTTTGAGAGGTATGCTTTCATTGTGAATGTAATGAACGAGAGTTCCCAATATCTCCATGCTAGAAACATTATAGGCAGTTCCCAAACAGAAAGGTAAAGTTTTTACTCCCCCACCACCAACAAACACAAGCCATGGCGAGCCGAATCCTTGGGTGCCCTCCATACCAACAACGATCCGGGGGAGTTTTGTTTTGTTATTATATTTTGATTCTGATCATAGGACTGGGCATCCCAATTACCAGCCACTTTCATTCCCAATTACCCGCCACTTTCTCTGGAATGACAAGCAAATAAACACTCATCGTGAGAACCCACCTAGCATGGAAGATACTGACTGCCCCCTGTCACTTCATGAGCGATTTGGGCATGCAAAACAGATTATTATTTGAAGATTTAGAGTTTGACACATGCAAATTTTCTTAGAACGGCAGGAAAATACTGCATATAGCTAGGTATGGTGGACTCATATGGAATAACTTTGGGTTTAAGGAAGTGGATGCACAAGCAATATTCCCGCTTAGTACAGCTGAAGGCTACCAAAATATCCTAAGCAAGCACCATATGTTGGAGGATCCATAACAATATAACTTCTATACAAATATACCCAAACATAACTCATTACGGTGTCTTCCTTGTCCAACTTCAGCTAATTTCCTTAAGTTTGAAAATAATTAATGGGGCTCACGATCATAGAAGATGTCCAAGATAGTATATTTATATGTGAAATCTCTCTTCCTTCGATATTCTTTAATAAATTGTTCAAGTGACAAATGTTGTGTTTGCTAACTTTCAGTAAATTTTACCAACCATACTTTTTATATGTGAAGTCATTACTCCCCATAGTATAAGCATATGAAACATATATACTTTCAGATTTATGATATTCAATTCATTCAACCATTTACACATAGGTTATAAGTGAAGCACAAGAGTAAATGACAAACTACTCCAAAAAGATATACTTGAAGATCAATGAGTAGTCAAATAATTAAGTAGCTATGTGGAGACTCTCTCTCATAAAAAATAGATCTTAAGTATTTTATTCAAATAGCAAGTTAACAAAATAAAATGACATTCTAAGGATAGCACATATCATGCGAAGAAGCAAAAACTTAGGCTCAACCAAAACTGACCGATCATTATTAAAGAAGAAAGGTGGGATGCCAACCAGGGCATTTCCAAAGATCCTTGAGACTTCTTGAAATATTAACTAGGGATGCCTTGGGCATCCGCAAGTTTGAGCTCTTGTGTCTCCTTAATTCCTCTCATATCACGGTTTCCCTAAATCTTTAAAACTTCATCCACACAAAACTCAACAAGAACTCGTGAGATAAGTTAGTATAAATCAATGCAAAACCTTATCATTGTCTACTATAGAAAATCCCTAAAATTATAATTGGACATTGCATACTAAATGCCTCTGCATATTTAATACTCCTATCCTCAAATAGAATCATTAAACAAGCAAACATATGCAAAAAATGCAAACATTACAGCAATTTGTTAAAATAGGACAGTTTGTAAAGAATGCAAGATGATTCATACTTCTCTAACTCCAAAAATTCCGAAAACTTACCACACTGTAGAAAATTTGTTGTATCGTATTGTGTAAAAATTCGAGATTTTATCATGTTCTGACTATTCACAAGTATTCAAAACATAGCAACAAACTTTCTGTTTTCAAACAGCAACATATAGACTTGCAAAATAAGCATGGCAAAGGCTATACTTGACATTTCTATTAAAATAAAAGATGCAAAACATTACTCCAAATAATATCAAGCAAATCCTAATAAAATAAAATGACGCTCCAAGAAAAACTCATATCATGTGACGAATAAAAATATAGCTCCAAGTAAGGTTACTGATAATGTTGGAGACGAAAGAGGGGATGCCTTCTGGGGCATCCCATAGCTTTGTTTCTTGGGTATTCCTTGATTATTAACTTTGGATGCCTTGGGCATCCCCAATCTTAGGTTCTTGCCACTCTTCATTCTTCTTATATCGATATCTCACCCAAAACTTGAAAACCTCAATCACACAAAACTTAACAGAACTTCGTGAGCTGGGTTAGTGTAACGCCCACGATGCGGCTATATCTCCCACGTGTCGAGGCACGACTTAGAGGCATAACCGCATTGTGGTTTTGTCGCAAGAAGGGTCATCTTCACACAATCCCATGTAATGAACAAGAATGGGATAAAGAGTTGGCTTACAATCGCCACTTCACACAATACATAAATATAATTCATACATCATCCAAAATACACACATAGACCGACTACGGTCAAGATCCAAATGAAAATAAGATAACACCAAATGCTAGATCCCCGATCGTCCCAACTGGGGTCCACTACTGATCATCAGGAAAAGACACATAGTAACGACCCCGTTCCTCATCGAACTCCCACTTGAGGTCGATCCCATCATCTGCACTGGCATCATCGGCACCTGCAACTGTTTTGGTAGAATCTGTGAGTCACGAGGACTCAGGAATCTCACACCCACGAGATCAAGACTATTTAAGCTTATAGGAAAGAATGGTGAAATGCGGTGGAGCTGTAGCAGGCACTAAGCATATATGGTGGCTAACAAACGCAAATGAGAGCGAGGAGAGAAGCAACGGAGCGGTCGTCATCTAGCAATGACCAAGAAGTGATCCTGAACTCCTACTTACGTCATTCATAACTCAAACCGTGTTCACTTCTCGGACTCCGCTGAGAAAAGACCATCACTGCTACACACACAGTTGATGTATTTTAATTGGGTCAAGTGACAAGTTCTCTAAACCGGACATTAACAAATCCCATCTGTCTCATAACCGCGGGCATGGCTTTCGAAAGATAATATACTGCAGGGGTGTCCCAACTTAGCCCATTATAAGCTCTCACGGTCAACGAAGGATAAACCTTCTCCCGGAAAGACCCGATCAGTCTCGGAATCCCGGTTTACAAGACATTTCGACAATGGTAAAACAAGACCAGCAAAGCCGCCCGATGCGTCGACAAATCCCGATAGGAGCTGCACATATCTCGTTCTCAGGGCACACCGGATGAGACATCCTACGAGTAAAACCAGACCTCGAGTTTCCAGGAGGGGGCCCCGCAGTCTACTCAGTTCGGACCAACACTCGAAGGAGCACTGGCCCGGGGGGGTTAAAATAAGATGACCCTCGGGCTCACGAAAACCCGGGGAAAGGCTTAGGTGGCAAATGGTAAAACCAAGGTTGGGCCTTGCTGGAGGAGTTTTATTCAAGGCGAACTGTCAAGGGGGTCCCATATATCACCCAACCGCGTAAGGAACGCAAACTCAAGGAACATAATACCGGTATGACAGAAACTAGGGCGGCAAGAGTGGAACAAAACACCAGGCATAAGGCCGAGCCTTCCACCCTTTACCAAATATATAGATGCATTAAAATAATAAGAGATATTGTGATATACCAACATATCCATGTTCTGACATGGAACAAACTTGAACTTCACCTGCAACTAGCAACGCTATAAGAAGGGCTGAGCAAAAGCGGTAACTTAGCCAAACAACGGTTTGCTAGGAAAGGATGGTTAGAGGCTGACATGGCAATATGCGAGGCATGATATAGCAAGTGGTAGGTAGTGCAACATGGCAATAGAGCGAACAACTAGCAAAGCAAAGATAGAAGTGATATCGAGGGGTGGTCATCTTGCCTGCAAGGTACTCAGAGTTGTCGAAAGCTTGATCCTCGTAAGCGTACTCAACAGGTTCCTCGTTCACGAACTCATCTCCCGGCTCTACCTAAGACAAGAACACAAGCAACGGAACCACAATCAATCACGGGAAATGCACAAGCAACATGATGCAATACATGAATGATATGCAAGATATGATATGCGATGCATATGCGTGCTCCGGAAGAAAAATGGGGAACAAGGAAGTAACTTGGCAAACCAAGCATGCCACTGGAAAGATGAGATGATTTCGGTTGAAATCGATATAAAGATCACCGGAAACGGATGCACGGTTTGCAAATGGAAAGCAAAACAAGAATGACACGAATCTGCGATCAACAGCATGATAGCACTTAAAATGCAACAAGTAACAATGAGCCACTTTAGAAAGCTTGTCAATGACAACGAAGATAGCATCATTTGCGCGCTTGGACTTGGGAAAACCAGTCACGAAGTCCATTTCGAGAATGTTAGACACCCGCTCACGAAAGAAAACAAGAGGGGTGCGCCGGAGGAGGTGGGAGCGCCGGATTGCAAAACGGACAACGGGGAAAAAGCTCGGATGCATGAGACGAACACGTATGCAAATGCAATGCACATGATGACATGGTATGAGATGCATGACATGAACAAAATGCAAAACGAAAGACAAACCCGACCACGGAGGGAATATCATAACACATAGCCGAAAATGGCAAGAGTTGGAGTTACAAATATGGAAAGTTACATCCGGGGTGTTACAGTTAGTATAGTAAATCAAATCATTTACTTGGGTACTATCAAAGACAATATTCATAATTGTTTCCAAATAATGCCTACTGTACACAATTTATATCACTTAATATAAGCTATGGAAACACTAAAACAAGCAAACTATGCATTGAAAACAGAATCTGTCAAAGACAGAATAGTCTGTAGTAATCTGAACATTGACCATACTTCTACTACTCCAATTTTTTTTTTAAATGAGGACAACTTAGGGAATTTGCGTATCAATCATGTGTAAAAAAATTAGAGCAAAAACATGTTTTTGTGAATTTAAAAAATTCCAGAACTAGGCGCAAAAGTTTTAGTTTTTTCACAGAATCAAGTCAACTATCATCCACACTATCCCGAAGGCTATACTTGGCTCTTTATTGAAACAAAAGTTATAAAACATGATTACCATAGTAGCTTAATCATATTAACACAAAAAACAGTAAGGGTAAATATTGTGTTTCTCCCAACAAGCTCTTTTCTGTAATGCCTTTTTAGCTAGGCATGATGATTTCAATGATGTTCACATAAAAGATAAGAATTCAAACATAATGGGAGCATCATGAAGCATATGACTAGCGCATTTAAGCCTTACCCACTTTCAATGCATAGGGATTTTGTGAGCAAATAATTTATGGGAAAAATAATCAACTAGCATATGAAGGCAAAACAAGCAATACTTCAAAACTTTTCACATAAAGAGAGGAAACTTGATATTATTGAGATATGTAAAAGCATATGTTCCTCTCTCATAATAATTTTCAGTAGCATCATGAATGAATTAAACAATATACCTATCACATAAAGAATTCTTTTCATGATCCACAAGCATAGAAATTTTATTACTCTCCACCTAAGCAAATTTATTTTCATCCATAGTGATGGGAGCAAATTCCACAAAATAACTATCGGGATACTTGATTGGCATAATCCAATTGAAAATAGAAATCATAATGACAAGTTTCATGGTTATCATTATTCTTTATAGCTTACATGTCATCACATAATCATCGTAGATAGCAACTTTGGTGTCATAATCAATTGAAATATTTTCCAAAATAGTGGATTCATCATTAAATAAAGTCATGACCTCTCCAAATCCTCTTTCATAATGATCACAACAAGATTCAACACCCTCCAAAATAGTGGGATCATTATTACCTAGAGTAGACACTCTTCCAAACCCACTTTCATCAATATAATCATCATAAATAGGAGGCATGCTATCATCATAATAATTTTTCTCATCAAAACTTGGGGGACTAAATATATCATATTCATTAAATATAGCATCCCCAAGCTTGTAGCTTTGCATATCATTAGCTTCATGGATATTCAAAGAGTTCATAGTAGCAACATTGCAATCATGCTCATCATTCATAGATTTTATGCCAAAAAATTTATTGAATACTTCTTCTATCAATTGAGCACAATTTTCTGCACTATCATTTTCAAGAAATACATTATAAAGATGAATAATATGAGGCAACCTCAATTCCATTTTTTTAGTTTTCTTGTAAAAACCAAACTAGTAATAAAACAAGAAACTAAAAGATTCAATTGCAAGATATATAGATATACCTTCAAGCACTCACCTCCCCCCAACGGCGCCAGAAAAGAGCTTGATGTATACTATGCAACCTTTCTTCTTGTAGACTCGTGTTTGGCCTCCAAGCGTAGAGTTTTGTAGGATAGTAGCAATTTTCCCTCAAGTGGATGACCTAAGGTTTATCAATCTGTGGGAGGCATAGGATGAAGATGGTCTCTCTCAAACAATCCTGCAACCAAGTAACAAAGAGTGTCTTGTGTCCCCAACACACCCAATACAATAGTAAATTGTATAGGTGCACTAGGTCGGCGAAGAGATGGTGATAAAAGTGTAGTATGGATAGCAGATATAGGTTTTTGTAATCTGAAAATATAAAAACAGCAAGGTAACTAGTAACAAGAGTGAGCAAAAACGGTATTGCAATGCTTGAAAACAAGGCCTAGGGTTCATACCTTCACTAGTGCAAAATCTCTCAAGAATGAAAACATAATTGGATCATATAACAATCTCTCAACATGCAGCAAAGAATCACTCCAAAGTTTCTATCGGAGAACGTAGGTCGAAAACGTGCATCAACCCCTATGCATAGATTGCCCCAATGTCACCTCAGGAATCCACGAGTCGAGTGCCAAAACATACATCAAGTGAATCGATATAATACCCCATTGTCACCACGGGTATCCATATGCAAGACATACATCAAGTGTTCTCAAATCCAATATTCAATCCAACATAACGAAACATCAAAGAGCAAGACTCGATTATCACAAGAAGGTAGAGAGGGAAGAACACCATACGATCCAAATATATTAACAAAGCTCACGGTACATCAAGATCGTACCAAATCAAGAACACGAGAGAGAGAGGGATCAAAGACATAGCTCACGGTACATACCCTCAGCCCCGAGGGTGAACCACTCCCTCCTCATCATGGTGGTCGCCGAGATGATGAAGATGGCCTTCGGTGATGATTTCCCCCTCTGGAATGGTGCTCGAACGAGCTCCAGATTGAGTTTTCGTAGCTACAGAGGCTTGCGGCAGCAGAACTTCTCATCTAGGGTTCTTTTCGGGGGTTTTCGTATTTATAGGAATTTTTGGCGTCGGTCTCTCGTCAAGGGGGTGTCTGAGGGGCCAACAAGCTCGAGCGTCGTGCCCTAGGGGGGTGGGCGTGCCCCCAAGCTTGTGGCTCCCTAATCCACTTTGTCCCAGCTCCGATGCTTCGGGGTCTCTTTTGGTCCATAAAAAATCACCATAAATTTTCAGCCCATTCTGAGAACTTTTATTTCTGCACAAAAAATTACACCATGGTAGTTCTGCTCAAAACAGCGTTAGTCCGGGATAGTTCTAAACAAATCATATCAAAATCATATAAATTGTTTCAAACATGGCATGAATACTTCATAAATTATAGATACGTTGGAGACATATCAACCCACTAGACCAAGAATGGTTCAAGCGGCAACTCATAGCCACCGCCGAAGCCTTAAGAGGAAGCAAAAGCAGTTGAAAGCTGAACAACATACCCTCAACGACAGATGGACAAAAGTCCTAGCAACCGAAGAGGGCTACGGAAATGAGTGGCAGGTCCAAACAAAAGATACCCATGGGAACGTTTTCTCCTGCAATTCGACGATGAGGCCCTTGAGCCTACACCCCCAAGCGCACTCAGGCCAACCAGCCAGACCACCCCCCTCGAGGACGGGACATGATGGCTGGAGAAGCCAAAAATCCACCACCTCCCCCCTACACTAGTAGAAAACAGGGCTTTGGTTCAGCCAGAAAAGAGCATTAATCTCGGTTGCATTATGAACCGGGACTAATGTTAGCATTAGTCCCGGTTCGAGCGGCTAGGGCATCGTACATGCATTAGTCCCGGTTCAAATGGGACCTTTAGTCCTGGTTGGTGCCACGAACCGGTACTAAAGGGTGCGATGCCCATTAGTACCGGTTCGTGGCACCAACTGGTACTAAAGGTTAGACCTTTAGTCCCGGTTCGAGCCACCAACCGGTACTAATGGGGTTTGAGGCATTAGTACCGGTTCGTGGCACGAACCGGTACTAAAGGTCCCATTTTCAAACTCTACCCCCCCCCTTGTGGATCGCCTTTTCAGTTTTCTAAAAAGCTAAATAAAATGATAAAAATTTCAAAAATTACAATCCTTCCAAATGTAGTTATGTTACAACATGTACTAGTTGGGAAAATTTAAAAACTTAAATTTGGACATGTTTTGCAAAAAGTGTAGGGAAAATGTAAAACCACTATAACTTTTCCATATGATGTCAGAAAAAATGTATAATATATCAAAATGTTCAGCACAAAAATCGGCATCCGATTTTGACCGCCTACGGCTTGTTTGCAAATTTTGAGAATCCTCAAATTCTAAAAGGAAAAAAAGTTATGCTCAAATTTCAATTTTTTTTGAATTTTGGTTAAATCAGGTCAAACTTTGGTCAAACTACTTATTCAAGAAGTATTAGTGTTACTAAATAATTATTACAGTTTTTTACAATTTTGGTCAAATCTGGTCAAACTGTGGTCAAACTATGGTCAAACTACTTATTCAAGAAATATTAGTGTTACTACATAATTATTCAAGAATATTAGTGTTACTAAATAATTATTTCAATTTTTTGAATTTTGGTCAAATCTGGTAAAACTGTGGTCAAACTATGGTCAAACTACTTATTGAAGAAATATTAGTGTTACTAAATAATTATTGTTTTTTAGAATAATAGTTTCACACAGAAACATGTGACTTCATGATGAACCTAAACTCCTGAGGGTTAATAGGATTCACATCTTTCTATTGTCAGGTAAACAACAAGTGCACAGACTTGGAAACGAGGAGGAATAGAACCCAAAAGTTAAGCGTGCTCAGGCTGGAGTAGTCAGAGGATGGGTGACCGGCCGGGAAGTTAGATGATTTGGAATCATGATGGGTGATTAGAGATTAGAGATTAAATTGAGCAGTGATGAGGGGTGATTAGAGATTAAATTGGAAAATAATTCAGAAATTTGAAAATCGAAAAAAAATTCAATTTGTTTTTTCGTAAAAATACCTTTGTACTAGTTGGTGTTACCAACCGGGACTAAAGGTGGAGCTCCAGACAGCGGCCACGTGGACGGCCTTTAGTCCCGGTTCGTGTAAGAACCGGGACTAAAGGGGGGAGGCTTTAGTAACGACCCTTGAGTCCCGGTTCCAGAACCGGGACTAAATGCCCTTATGAACCGGGACAAATGACCCTTTTTCTACTAGTGCTAGCCGAAGAGGCAAGGAGCCAATACAGCCAGATCCATATGATCCACAACATGATATAACCGCCAGAGCAGGCCAAACAAGATCGATCTACGGATCTAGAGGGCACACCCCCGCTGGACGGGACGGATACGAAGCCTGGCATGACAAATGATAGAGGCCGGGAGCAGCACCGTGCTTGGATGATAGCCAATCTCTGACAAGACGTGGCCTGGGTCAGGGGCGCCGCACACCCAATTTGTTTTACAGACAAGTTGATGCAGCATCAGTTCCCCGAAGGGTTCAAACCCATGAACATCGAACAATACGACGGAACAACAGACCCAGCTGTATGGATCAAAGATTTCCTCCTCCACATTCATATGGCCCGAGGAGACGACCTCCACGCCATCAAATATTTACCACTAAAGCTTAAAGGACCGGCTAGGCATTGGTTGAATAGCCTCCCCGAAAACTCCATTGGGAGCTGGCAAGAGCTCGAGGATGCCTTCCGAGCTAACTTCCAAGGCACCTATGTTTGGCCCCAGGATGCCGATGACTTGAGCCACGTTGTTCAAAAGCCCAGAGAGTCAGCCCGGCAATTTTGGAATCAGTTCTTGACCAAAAAGAACCAGATCGTTGACTGTCCGGATGCGGATGCAATAGCCACCTTCACCTCTCTAATGACCCGCTTTTGCACGGGCGAGGACATTCAGTTAGCTCGTACAAGAAACTAGCCGGATGAACCCGCTGGCACTGCATAAGTCCAGGACGGAAACAGGAAACCATGGCGCAACAAGAACAAGCGCCGACACAATGGCTGCAAAGCCGATGACACAATAGTAAATGGTGGATTCAGCAACTCCAAATCAGGACCGTGGAAGAAGCCCTCTAAAGGGAACCGGGATGGGCCGAACGCATTGGACAAGATCTTGGATAGACCATGCCAGATCCACGACGCCCCAGATAAGCCTGTCAACCACACCAGCCATAACTGTTGGGTGATTAAATAGGACGACAAGCTCACAGCTGAGGAGCAAGGCAAGGGCTCCCGCAGCGAGTACGATGACGAACCTCGTGGGCCGAACAATGGAGGGCAGAAGCAGTTCCCTCCCGAGGTAAAAACTGTGAACATGATCTATGTCACACATATACCTAAGAAGGAACGGAAGCATGCACTTCGGGATGTCTATGCTATAGAGCCGATGGCCCCACAATACAACCCATGGTCGGCTTACCCAATCACCTTTGACCGCAGAGACCACCCGACCATTATCCGTCACGAAGGAACGGCGGCTCTGGTGCTCGACCCCATCGTGGATGGATACCACCTCACCAGAGTCCTTATGGAGGGAGGCAGCAGGCTCAATCTGATTTATGCAGATGCTGTGAGGAAGATGGGAATCGATCCATCAAGGATCGAACCTAGCAACACCACCTTTTAAGGGGTGCTCCCAGGCGTCCAAGCGTCTTACTCAGGCACCGTCACCTTTGATGTAATTTTCGGCTCACTTGACAACTTCCGTATTGAAGACTTGATCTTCGACATCTTCTGCAGCAGCTATCACGCACTTCTCGGACGTACGGTGTTCGCTCGGTTTAACGCCTTCCCCGACTACGCATATTTGAAGATCAAAATGCTTGGACCTAAGGGCGTCATTACCGTGAACGGTAACACTGAGCGCTCGCTCCGAACCGACGAACATACAGCAGCCCTGGCAGCCAAAGTATAGGCCGGCAAAGGGGCATTGAAAACCCAGGCTCACATCAAGGCGCTAGACGCACACAAGCGAGCCCGAGCTACAGCACCGCTTCCGGAGCCTTCTAGCACTCACCCTAAATAGGGATACGCTCCCCACAGCACATCTTCTTCAGCCGCAAAATGCGTAGCTCGGATACACCACTTCGCGCATAAAATCCCATGGGTAGCTGTGGGGGCAAAGCAATCGAAGGATCAAGTGTTTGGCTCGACCAAACTATGGCCAAATATGTCTTCAGACCATTACCAGGTACCATCTAGGGCCTAATTGGTATAAAGCTGATATACTGCGACAAATTTCAAGACCCTCTCTCAGTAGCCCGTCCGCCAATATCCAGTTCTCCTCTTTACGGAACCCTCACACAGAGCGAAGGCACAAACGTGCAGTGAGGCACAGTAGGGACGTCAAACCACTCATGGAGGCCTTGTGTAAATCTTTCCTCTGCATTTCCTTCTATAAAGTATCTGTAACAGTTGCTTCGGTAGTTTGAATTGTACAGTTGGACGTCACACATTCATCGGAAATAAAGACCACCATTACGGTCCCATTGCAGTCGTTTATGTCATATCTCGTTCTGTCTTTCTATTCTAAAACAAACTCGTTCGTTACATGGTTTCTTTAGATGTGATCGGCTAATAATCTGAGGGCTCGACTATAAAACTCGCCCCAAGCATCATTCCGGCACTATCCCTATCTTATGTGCTCGGCATCTCTGATATTGCATTATATGAATGGGCTCCAAATTATGTCTTTGGTAAATAGTTGGGTTGCCCAGGTCCTGTGCTTGCCCTCTTACGTTCTGCATTGTTCTGCTAAGAGAGTAAAGGGAGAACCATAGCGATTGTACTTCTAGCTCATCTGGTTAAGTACCTTAGTGGACAAAGCCAAAAACTGAATGTCATAATAAGAGAGAACTGGTTGGCATTCGAAGGGTTATTCCGTGACAAGTGTCAAACTGGAAATTGATGGAGGTTATTCTATGTCATACGAAGGGTTGTTGTCACATAAATCAAGTGATGGTGGTGTTAACCTAGGCACATCTGAACATGACGAAACACTGGGGGCTAGTCACTAGCTCTAGCAGTCAAGCTCCTATGGCTAAGTGAAATCATTAAAGCCGCATAGTCTGATTGCCTCATTTCTCCTACACACTACTGCCTCTGGGCACCGAGAAGTTGGCTAAGGGCTAAAGTGTTAAGGAAGAAACACCCTTTGTAGTATCTACAAGGGGGTCGAAGCTGACGACTGGTAACTTTCAATTTAAAACGGCCGCATAGGAGTCAAAATAATTAAACAGAGCATAGTAAACCATGCCAACAGGTTGCATTATAAACAGGAGTACAAACACTCATAAATTACAACCTTAGAGCACTGGGCCTCTATCACCCAACCACCATCTATCACGATGGGAAAATATTGCTCGGGGCACCTATGTTCCTTCCCCGGGGGCGGCGGTCCGATGGCCATCTCGGCTAGCTTGATCTTCGGCCAATGAACCATGGTCCTGCCGAAGGCCATCAGAGCTCCCTCGATGCACGCGAAACGCTTCCAAACATCAATCCGGGGCGCGTCATCACACAAATTCTACACCAGGCCAAAAAGTTGCTCGGGAGCGCCTCCGAAGGCCACAGCTTGACGCAGAGGTTCTCCATCGCCGGCTCCGCCATGCGATGCAACTCCATCAGCTGCTTCATTTGGTTGTTGAGGACGGGAGGATGCTTGAGGGCTTGAAATTGTGCGCAAAATAGCCTCTGCTCGGCATGACCCTCGTGGGACGGGAAGTACTTGGCCATGTCAGACGCACTCTTCGGGAGGTCCACAAAAGCGCCTGAGGAATGCCACACTCGTGTAAGCAATGCGAACCTGTTACCACCAAAGACGCATTGCAGTAAGTACAACTTAACATCCACAATAAACTTGACTTGGCGGAGCTCCTCTTGGCAGCCTCGCGCCTCCGTCCGCGCCTCCTTGATCGTTGACTTCAACAAGGTCAACTCAGAGGAATGATCCTTACTTTTTTGCTCAACGTCCTCACATTTTGTGATGGCATCCTTGAGCTCCTGCTGCACCTCGGCCACTCTGGCCTCGGGTTTCTCGCTGAGGGTTTTCACCGTCTTCAGTTCGGCGGTCGCTCGTTCGGCTGTTGCCTTCTGCCCTATAGTCTCCTCCCGAGCCTTTTTCAGCTTGGCCTTGGGGTTCTCGACCTCCACGGCGACAAATGCAGTAATTATAGGCATCTGCCTCTTAGAGTTGACCTCAAAAAAACTACATTACTGAAAGATAGTATTAAACAGTCCCAACCGGACTCACCTTGCGCTTCATCAAACCGCTTGTTAATCCGGTCGAGCTTGTCATCGGGCTCTTGAGCTTCCGATTGAGCTCGGCCCATTCCTCAGCCCAGGCGGCCACCATCGACGACGATGCGTGCACATTACACTTAACATATCAGACCTCCGAATATTTGATTGCCAATCCTTCGTCAGCGGTCCCTAAATTCAGCCACGGTCCCGGGGACTTCAGTACGACTATGATCTATACACCTAAGTTGTTCGACCCCTACATGAGTTTTTCAAACTCACTCAGGGCTCAGGGGCTGCTGTATATATGACGGCATGATCATATAAGTGAAAACAAATTAAGGGACAAAGGGCATTACATGGATTACTTTGAAGACCGTCGGAAGGCCGCTGAAAGCCTCTTTCAGCCTGTTGTCCACAGACCGAATGCTTTGCAAAACCGTGCCCATCAAGGCAAGGTGCTCCTCGCTCTGAAGCAAGCTGGGGTGGCCGAGTTACCTCGGCTCCTCCCGCGATGGCGGCTAGAGTATTCGGCTGTTGGTGCCTAAGCGGCTCTCGCACGTCTATGTCGTATCTATAATTTTCGATTGTTTCAGGCCAATATTCTACAACTTTTACATACTTTTGGTAACTTTTTATATTATTTTCGGGACTAACATATTGATCCAGTGCCAGTTCATGTTTGTTGCATGTTTTTTGTTTTGCAAAATATACCCTTACCAAACAGAGTCCAAACGCGATAAAAATTTACGGAGAGTTATTTTGGAATATTTGTGATTTTTGGGAAAAAGAATCAACGCGAGACAATGCCCAAGGGGCGCACAAGCTCGAGGGGAGCGCCCCCTACCCTGGGCATAGCCAGGAGACTTGTGGGACCCTGTAAGGCGGTTGGTGCCCTTCTTTTGGGCAAGAAAGATAATATTCGGATAAAATCATGTGAAAATTTCAGCCCAATCGGAGCTACGGATCTCCGGAAAATGCAGAAACGGTGAAAGGCCAGAAAATAGGAAGGCAGAAACAGAAGGAAACTAATAGAGAGAGATAGAGATAGATAGAGAGAAAGAGAGAACGAAAGAGAGAGATCCAATCTCGGATGGTCTCTCGCCCTCTGCCGCCATGGAAGCCAAGTACCAGAGGGGAAACCCTCCTCCTATATAGGGGAGAGGCCAACGAAGAGGAAGAAGAAGGAGGGGGGCTCTCTCCCCCTCTCTCCCGATGGCTCCAGAATGCCGTCGGGGCTATCATCATGATGGTGATCTACACCAACTACTTCGCCGCCGTCATCACCAACTCATGAAGTGATAATCCACAAGTATAGGGCATCGTTTGTAGCCTTCTTCGATAAATAATAGTGTCGAACCCAATGAGGAGCTAAAGGCAGAACAAATATTCCCTCAAGTTCTATCGACCACCGATACAACTCTACGCACACTTGACCTTTGGTTTACCTAGAACAAGTATGAAACTATTTTGCAAGAATAAAACTACGAGTACTTTGCAAGCTAATAAAAGTGGATAGCTTTTGTCAACAAGAAAGTCATTTGGTCCTAGGGAATCGATAACAAGTACCGGTAATCATTATTGTAATTTTATATGAGGGAGAGGCATGAGCTAACATACTTTCTCTACTTGGATCATATGCACTTATGATTGGAACTCTAGCAAGCATCTACAACTACTAAAAATCATAAGGTCATGAAACCCAACCATAGCATTAAGTATCAAGTCCACTTTATAAATTACGCAACAACCCACCTACTCGGGTTTAAGCTTTTGTCACCCCCGCAACCCACCATAAACGAATCATGAACGTATTGCAACACCCTATAGCGGGGGCCCCTCACGTTTGCGCGAGATGGAGGGCACCGTAGGACAGCACCATGAATATAATATACAATCAAACCAATCACGATCAGGATTAACACACAGGACAAAACGGATCTACTCAAACATCATAGGATAACCGTAGATCATTGGGAAATAATATATGAATCTGAGCACCATGTTTAAGTAGAGATTACAATGGGGAGAAGGGGTGTTACACCATGTCGGTGCAACAAACTCTGGGTCCGTTGCCCAGACTGTGCATAGGCACGGGAACAAGATTAAGGCGCCAACCCAAGTCAGAATACAAGAGGCCAAGAGCATCGAAGGACCAGCATGCAGATCAAGAAGACCAAAGTCAAGCCAGAGAAGCAAGACACCAACTAGAGAAAAGCCTCCCTTGCAAGGTAGGCGAGCTCGGCAAGGACGGGGTCACCGCGAAAGAAGACGACCAAGGTGTCCCGGCAGGACCTGCCAGGACTCGCGGAGGCGAAACCCCTGACCAACTACTCCGCCATGACCCACGTCATCAATCAGTGCGATGTCAACCCGCAAAGTGACTAAGTGGCAGCCATTCGCCACATGGCGGCCTCTTTCTACAGAGCATGCCTACAGATGACACCCATCCTGCGACCTGTCAAGCAAGCAGGCATGGAGCTGACAAGATAGCCCGACATGGCTTGCTGGGCGAGCAATGCTGTGACGTGGAGCAGTGCATTTAATGCGCTTTGTCAGCCTGCAAAGTTAGGTATGATAGCACTGTTTGCTATCCTATCAATGCATAATGACCACTTTGCCATTGTGGTGACCCCTTAATCTATAAAAGGAGGCCCATGGCAACCGTAGAAAGGGTTAGAAGGTTGGATAACTCAAACCCTCATATGCGCGTAGCCACTGCAGCCCCTGCCGGGCAAGTGTACTACGCTCCACCACCATCATTCCACCATCAATCCACCAAAGCACGAGTAGAGTTTTACGCCTCACGGCGGCCCGAACCTGGGTAAAATTGCCTATGTGATCCCTGTCGCGCTGCCCCACGCCGGTCTGCTCTTTGTGCAACGCGACGTCCCCCTGCCGAACCAACAAGGGGCCCCCTGGCCTCATAATTGGTCGTGGTTTCCTGCAACATCTTCGGCGCGCCAGGTAGGGGGTTCGCTTGCGCGAACCTGAAGGCTTGTGAAGCGCGCCATATTCATCACCGTATTCGCCTTCGACAGCCATCGACCATGGCACCCAAGAAGAAATCGAGTGCTTCGGCTCATCCAACCGTCTCGAAGGCTCCGCCGCCCGCGGCCTTTAATGCCGTGGGGGGGGGGGGTACGGAGGCGCACGAGGACGTGGTCAGAGTAGGTGGTACCGTCACCACTTCCCCCGCGGCCGACACAGGAGCGGGAGACATCGGAGGAGGACAGCATTAGTAGCGCCTCGACGGCCACGCTCCACATGGTACGGGTGAGGGGGTTACTCCCCCCACGCCCCCTCCTCTCGCCGACAGGCACAGCCGCAGCGACGGGGCTCGGACCGGGGCAAACCGCGGACGTTCGGCTGCCCCCACCACGGGAGCGACCGCAGCGCGTGCACCTCCCCCGGGACGGGTCGACCAAGTCGCTTCGCCCGACGGAGCCGCTCGCCATTGAGTGCCATCACCGCACCACCCCACCACCCAGGTGGTCGCCCCGCAGCAGTGGGGGCGCGGTGCTGCCGCCGCTAGCACCGTCTGCAGCCGAGCGACGGTGCGATCGACTTCAACATCACCCATGCCAAGCACAGCCACGGAGGCCATGGCACGGGCTCAGCTGCTACTGAGGTTTCCGCCAGCGGCCGAGCAGATGGACGAGTGGCGTGCCACCATCCAAAGTCTGCTTGGTTTCGCCAAAGCTGGGGGCTCGCAGCGAGCCGGCCCGCCACGTACTCCCCAGGCGATGACAACAGCTCATGCTGCTGGCCACACGGAAGGGGCCACCCCCACGGTGCAGTCCCCGCCATGACAGCCAGCGCGAGCGCAGCAGAATCAGCACCCCGACGACGTATCGATGGCCTCTTCTGACCCTCGAGCACGTCCAAGCCGACGGCGAGCCCCGGAGGATAGGCGGAGGGGAGACACGTGTGTCATTGTCGAGCAACACCGCGACGACCCCCGCCGGACCGACAAGTGCGATGGCCCCGACGTCGATGAACCCGCGCTCGGTATTGGCGGGTGCCTACCTTTCGAGGTTGTCTGCCCTGCCTTTACTCGTTAGTTGTGGCAAGTACGTTGGCCGTCCGTTCGCACTTTCAAGCCAGAGATACCAGAGAAGTACGACGGGAGGCTGGACCCGGCAGAGTTTCTGAGCAACTTCACCATCGCTGTTCAGGCTGCGGGGGGAAGAGGTGAGAAGGTGTTTGCCAACTACTTCCCTTTGGCTCTCAAGTCCAATGTGAGGTCTTGGCTGATGCATCTACCGGAGAACTCCATTTCGTCATGGGCTGACCTGTGCTATTAGTTCGTTGGCGCCTTCACTGGCGGCCATCAAGAGCCTGGCAGGCCCAGCGACTTGCAACTTCTCCAACAGAAGGAAGGAGAAACCCTCCGTAAGTATTTACAGAGATTCAGCGAAGTTCATAGGAACATCCCAAATATCCATCTGGCAGCCATGATAGCTGCCTTCCAGTCCAATGTGCGCAACCGCCGGATTCGTTTAAAGATGAACGTGCGGTTGCCCAAGATTGTACCAATGGCCATGAAAGTTGCCCGGAGAGGAAGATTGCACCAATGGTGATTCAGAGGATGGTGATGAACCGACCAATCAGAAGAAGAGCAAGAAGCACAGTAAGAAGCAGAAGGACAAGGCAGAGATGGGTGTTGAAGGATCGGGTACACCTAGCACCGGCAAGAAGGCCAAGGCTGAGGCCCTCAGCAAGGAAGCTGCCGTGTCTGCTGACTGCCAGGAAGCCGCGGCTGCCGAGATGGCTGGTTAAGGTGATGGGCCGTACTGCAAGATTCATCGAACAGAGAGCAGAGTATGAGAAGCGTGACAAGGAAAAGGGTCAGAATGTTGCTGGCAGTAAGAGCCGAGGCGGTGAAGTAAATCGCCCTGACAAACCCTTTCGGAACCTAGGAAAGCCCGCCAGAGGTCGAGAGAAGGAAGACTGTGAAGGAGAGAGTGATTGAGGGGATGAAGAGGAAACCAGTGAGCAGGAGTTCCAGAAGGCCACTGACGCCCTGGGCATTGACGGGGGTGCATCTCCGCACACCTCTCACCGCCAGCTCAAGCGGTGGGCACGAGAAGTCAATGTCGTGTAACCAGCGCCAGAGGCCTGGAAGCCGCTCAAATGGTCATGCACACCCATAATTTTTTATGAAGGGGATCATCCTAGCCGCACCATAGCGGTAGGGTGTTTGCCATTATTGGTCTCTACAACAATTCTCAACCTCAAGGTCACAAAGATATTGGTGGACGGCGGGGCCGGATTGAATCTGATCTCCCCAGCAGTTATCAGCAACCTTTAGATAGCAGAAGAGGAACTAGAGGTTATCGGCATGTTTCAAGGAGTTAATCTCGGCAGGTATCATACTAAGGGAAAGATCACGTTGTCGGTAACGTTTGGAGGAGAGCTGAACTACCGGACTGAGGAGATTATGTTTGACGTGGTTGACCTCCCCCTGCCATACAATGGAATCATTGGCCGCCCAGCCCTGGCTAAATTGATGGCGGCATCCCACTATGCCTACAACACCTTGAAGATGTCTGGTCCTTTGGGGGTCATTACCATCCCATCAGATGAGAAGGATGCAATCATTTGCGTGGACAAGATGTACCGGGACACAATCACGACAGAGGCAGCGGCAGTAGTAGTTCCCGCCAAGGAGGACAGAGGAAAGAAGAAGGGTTGTAGGGACTCTGGCAAAGAGTACAGGAAGCGTGCCCCCACCGAGGGCACGGCACCCGCTGATGACGTGCCAAAGTGTTCCAACAGCAAGAGATCCAAGGTCACTGCACCCCAAGTGAAAAAGGTCCCGGCAGGGTTGGCTGACGTTGATGGTTCTTTCACCATCAGCGCCACCCTCAATGACAAATAGGAAAGCGCGCTCGTTGCCTTCCTGCAGGCGAATATCGATGTGTTTCCCTGGTAACCATCTCATATCCCCGGTGTTCCTAGGAAGTTAATCGAGCACCAATTGCTGTCTACCCACATGCTCGACCTGCCAAGCAGAAAGTCCGGAAGCAGGCCTTGGAGAGGCAGCAGTTCATTGCGGAAGAGATCAAGAAACTTGAGGCAGCTGGTTTGGTCAGGGCATTGTTACACCCCACGTGGTTGGTAAATCCAGTGGTAGTCCGGAATGCTAAGGGGAAGTGGAGGCTTTGCATACATTTCACAGATCTTAACAAAGCTTGCCCGAAGGACCCGTTTCCCTTGCCGCATATCGATCAGATTGTGGATTCCACTTCAGGTTGTGATTTCCCGCAACACACCGCTGCATAGAGGGAGAGAGAGTTGGTGATGACGGTACCAAGGTTGTTGACGTAGATCGCCATCACGATCCTAGCCCCGGCGGCGTTCCGGAGCCACCGAGAGAGAGGGGGAGAGAGCCCCCTCCTTCTTCTTCTTCCTTGACCTCCCCCTAGATGGGAGGAGAGTTCCCCCGCTGGTCCATGGCCTCCATGGCGGCGGAGGGGCGAGAGCCCCTCCGAGATTGGATCTCCCTCTCTGTTCTCTTCTGTTTCGTGTTCCCCAGATCTGGCCGAAAACCGTTTCATATATTCGGGGAGATCCGTAACTCCGATTGCGCCGAGATTTTAACACGATTTTTTCCGGATATAAGCTTCCTTGTGCCCGAAGTAGAGCTCCAACTGACGTACGAGGTGAGCACAACCCACCACCACGCGCCTGGCACCTGGGGCGCGCCCTGGTGTCTTGTGGGCCGTGTAGGCCTCCATTTGCGTTGATTCCAAGTCCCAAAAATCACATATATTCGAAAATAATTCTCTGGAAAATTTTATTGCATTTGGACTTCGTTTGATATGGATTTTCTGCGATACAAAAAACATGCAACAAACAGGAACTGGCACTAGGCAGTAGATCAATAGGTTAGTCCAATAAATCATATAAAAATGTTCCCAAAAGTATGTAAAACTTGTATAATATTGGCATGAAACAATAAAAAATTATAGATACAACGGAGATGTATCAACATCCCCAAGCTTAAATCCCACTCTTCCTCGAGTAGGTAAATGATAAAAAAGATAACTTTTGATGTGGAATGCTACCTAGCATAAACTTGATCATATATCTAGTCATGGCATGAATATTAAGACATAAGTGATTCAAAGCAAGTCTAAAATTTGACATCAAGACATCAATACTCAGGCATCCCAACAAACAATGATGTGTTCCAAAATATCAACGCTAAATAAAGCTATCCCTACAAAATCATATAGTTTTGTCATGCTCTCTCTACTTAACAGAAAGTATTTATCATGCACAAACCCCGATGACAGGCCGAGCAATTGGTTCATACTTTCTAACGCACTTCAGCTTTTTCAACTCCCACGCAATGCATGAGCGCAAGCCATGGATATAGCACTACGGGAGGAATAGAGTATGATGATAGGGGTAAATATACAGAAGACAAAAAGTAAGAAAGTCTCACATCGACGCGGCTAACCAACAGGCTATGGAGATGCCCATCAATTGATATCAATGTGAGGAGTAGGGATTGCTATGCAACGAATGCACTAAGAGCTATAAGTGTATGAAAGCTCCATATGAAAACTAAGTGGGTGTGCATCTAATGCTATAATGAAAAATTCCCACTAGTATATGAAAGTGACAACATAGGCGACTCTCCATATGAAAAACATGGTGCTACTTTGAAGCACAAGTGTTGTAAAGGATACTAACAATGTCCCGTCTCTATTTGTTTATGTTTTTGCTTTTTCTTTTTTCTTTGTTCTTTTTTTCTTTTTTTCTTTCTTTCTTTTTTTCTCTTTTTTTCTTTTCGCCTTTTTTACTCTCATTGTCCGGAGTCTCATCCCGACTTGTGGGGGAATCATAGTCTCCATCATCCATTCCTCACTGGGGCACTGCTCTAAAAATGGATAATGATGATGATCACACTTCTATTTACTTATAACTCAAAAGAAATAAAAATGACAACTCGATACCTATGACAAAGTATGACTCTATATGAATGCCTCTGGCAATGTACCAGGATGTACAATGATCTAGCATAACATGTATTAAAAATGATGAACGGTGGTTGAGCCACAACTACTTTGTTAGCTATATGATCATTCAAAGCAATATGACAATGAATGCTCAAGTCATCAAACGGAAGCGGTCGAAGTTGCATGGCAATATATCTCGGAATGGCCATGGAAAAGCCATAATAGGTAGGTATGGTGGCTGTTTTGAGGAAGATATAATAAGGCTTATGTGTGATAGAGCGTATAATATCACAGGGTTTGGATGCACTGGCGAAGTTTGCACCGACTCTCGAGGTGAGAAAGGGCAATGCACGGTACCGTAGAGGCTAGTAAATTGTGAAAAGGTAAGAGTGCGTATATTCCATGGACTCACATTAGTCATAAAGAACTTATACACTTATTGCAAAAGTTTATTAGCCCTCAAAGCAAAGTACTACTACGCATGCCCCTAGGGGGATAGACTGGTAGGAAAAGACCATCGCTCGTCCCCGACCGCCACTCATAAGGAAGACAATCGATAATAAATCGTGCTCCAACTTCATAGCATAACGAGAGACTATACGTGCATGCTTCAGGAATCACAAACCATTACAGAAATATTCTTACTAACCACAACCGTATAGTAGTACCTCCCACATATTCCATCTCTATATCGCAAAACTATTGCAAGGAATCAAACATATCATATTCAGTGATCCACAAGTTTTATGTAGGATTTCATGACTAACCATGCAAATGACCAATTCATGTTGACTCTCTAAATAGATATAAGTGAAGCATGAGAGTTTAATTCTTCATACAAAAGACCATGCTCTAATAAGTATAAGTGAAGCAAAAGAGCATTCTACAAACAACGGTTTTCTATGTGAAGAGAAACAGGCAATCCAAACTTCAATTGATATAAGTGAAGCACATGAAGCATTCCATAAAGCCATACTCAAAAGACTTAAGTGAAGTGCAATGAGCATTCTATAAATCAACCATGGACTATCTCATACCACCATGGTGCATAAAATAAAAATGGAAAATAGATGCAAAAGATGCTCCAAGATTCACACATATCACATGAACGAAACGAGAACGAAAACATACCGATACTTGTTGAAGAAAGATGGGATGCCTTCCGGGGCATCCCCAAGCTTAGACGCTTGAGTCTCCTTGAATATTTACTTGGGGTTCCTTGGGCATCCCCAAGCTTGAGCTCTTGCCTCTCCTCCGTCTCCTCATATCGAGACCTCCTCGATCTTTGATCACTTCATCCACACAAAATTGAAGAGAAAGCTCGGTAAGATCCGTTACTATAATAAAGCAAATCACTACTCTAAGTGTTGTTGCAAACCAATTCCTATTTTATTTTGCGTTTGTAGCTACTGTAATATAACTTTTCCATAGCTTATACCACCGATAGAATCGATAGTTAAATCAAGCAAAACAATGCATAAAAAACAGAATCTGTCTTAAACAGGACAGTCTGTAGTAATATGAACATCTACCATACTTATGTAACTCCAAAAATTCTGAAAAATTAGGACGAAATAAACAATTTGTATAGAAAGACTGTGTAAAAAGTTTCAGAACCTTTTGACGTTCCAGTAAAAAATGAAAATTCACGCGCTATAGCCAAAGTTTCTGTTTCTACACCATACATACCAACAAGCAATCTAATCATCCTAAAGGCAAATCTTGGCACATGATATAATACAATGGAATTGTACAAGGGGGTAATTATTTTTGTTGAAAATTTTCTGTAATTCAAGGTTCACAAAGTTTCCATGGGCATGAAAAAAGTTCAAGGCATGCTCCCACTTTCAAAATGCTCGTCTCTCTCACTTTCGCTTTTGTTTTTGTGAAGTTTTAAGTTCCCCTCTATATTTTTTTGCTTTTAAACTATATAAAAGCACTCAAAAGAAATAAATGACTCTCTAAAACTTTCGGTTTGTCTCCCTGGTAGCGCTTTCATTAAAGCCATTAAGCTAGGCATAAAGTGCTCAAGTAATGAATCCACCTGGATCCCAAGGTATATCAAAGCCAATTTTAATTAACAATGATTTGGCATTTAGTAATGAGCACAAAGCAACATATATCATGCAATGACGAAGTCTAACTCTCTTCTTATGCATCGGCATGTCATAAAAAACAATTTATGCACATCAAGTAAAGGCCAATGCATAGCATAAGCAGTTTCTTGCAATTTTATCATGTTGGAAACATAAAGAGGCGGAGATATAGTTCCTCTCTCATAATAATTACATGTAGGAGCAGCAAGCACATGCATATTATATTCATCAAAATTATCATGTGTAATGGTAGAACGCAACCCATCAATGTCATCCTTAATAAGTGCAAACTTCTTCGATATAGTGTACTTGGGAGAATTCAAAAAGATAATAGGACTATCATGTGTGGGTGCAATGGCAACAATTTTATGTTCAACATAAGGAACTATAGAAAGTTCATCTCCATAAACATATTTCATATTGGCATCATGGCCATATGCATAGCAAGCATCAAGTTCATCAAAAAGGGAAATTTCAAATGAATCAACAGGATCATAGCAATTATCATATCATTCATCCTTCAGTAAGAACGAAGGGAAGTTAAGCAATGTATGAGTTGAAGAGTTACGTCATTAGAAGTTGGGCACGGGTAGCTAATCCGCTCTTCCTCCTTTTGTTCTTCTCTCTCCTCGTCATCTTTTTCATCCAACGAGCTCACAGTTTCATCAATTACTTCTTCCATAGACTCCTACAGAATATTAGTCTCTTCCAAGGCAGCAGACATTCTCTCCATAAATACATCAATATCATAATTGCATTTATAATTATGATGGCAATATTTAAGGATAGCAAAATTTTCAGGTCTATAAACTGATTCATCAAAATCTTCAAACTTATCAAACAAGGATTCAATTTCATAAGCACCCTTAAAAGCAACAAATTCTTCTATTCATTCCACATCATAATAATCATATCTACCATTGGCATAAGAAGCCTAGCTTTCATTATCATTAAATTTGCATGAAAAGGGAAGGTGTGGAGCATTCATCCTAGAGCAACAAGTATAATCATATCTCTGGCATAAATTCCAAGCATACCAATGCAACATATCAATTTGATACCATAATAGTTTCCCTTTTGTCTCAAGCGATAATCCCTAAACTATTCACGTTGATCCCATGTTACTCCTATTATCAAGTTGAATGGGGTTTCTCAGGATTATCAAAGTAGTGCGTAATATTTTTCACATAACGAGCATCGGGGGTTTTAGGAGGTTCCCCATCTCAATGAGTAGAAAGTACCACTAATTTTTTTGGTGTTTCGTGTTCCATATCCATAACTCAAGATAGAGTACAACTTAGAACAGAAAATAAAAACTACTTAGTGATAAACTAACAAGCACACACGAGAATATTCACCCCACGCTATTGCTCCCCGGCAACGGGGCCAGAAAAAGGTCTTGATAACCCACATGTATAGGGGATCGTTTTTAGCCTTCTTTGATAAATAAGAGTGTCGAACCCAACGAGGAGCTAAAGGCAGAACAAATATTCCCTTAAGTTCTATCGACCACCGATACAACTCTATGCACACTTGAAGTTTCCTTTAGCTTGAACAAGTATGAAACAATTTTACAGCAATAAAACTACGAGTACTTTGCAAGGCAATAAAAGTGGATAGCTTTTGTCAACTAGAAAGTCATTTGTCCTTAGGCAATCGATAACAAGTACCGGTGGTCGGTTCAACAAACCCTAGATCTATTGCCCAGACTATGCACAGGCACGAGAACAAGGTCAAGTCACCAACCCAAGTCAGAGTACATGGAACCAAGATTATTGAAGGACCAACATGCAGATCAAGAGAACCAAACTCAAGCCAGAGAAGCAAGATACCACCATGGGAAAAGCCTCCCTTGCCGGGAAAGCGATCCCGACAAGGGCGGGATCACTCCCGGAAGCAGACGACCAAGACGTCTCGGTAGGGCCTGCCGGGACTCACGGAGGCGAAACCACCTCACCAACCACTCCTCCACGACCCACGTCGTCAATCAGTGCGGTGTCAAGCCGCAAAGTGACTAAGTGGCAGCCATTCGCCACATGGCGGCCTCTTTCAACAGAAGTGTGATGCCCCCGACTCGACAGTACAATAATCATACACGCAAACGTGTACGATCAAGATCAGGGACTCACGGGAAGATATCACAACACAACTCTAGACACAAATAAAATAATACAAGCTTCGTATTACAAGCCAGGGGCCTCGAGGGCTCGAATACAAAAGCTGGAGACACAAGCGTCAGGGGAAGCAATAATATCTGAGTACATACATATGTTAAACAAGTTTTGCCTTAAGAAGGCTAGCACAAACATCAACGATCGAAGAGGCAAGGCCTCCTGCCTAGGACCTCCTAAATACTCCTGGTCGTCGGTGGGCTCCACGTAGTAGTCGGCACCCTCGGGGTGGTAGTAGTAGTCGACTGGGGTGGCATCTGGCTCCTGGGATGCACCATCTGGTTGCAACAACCAGAAATAAGAAAGAAGGCGGGGGAGCAAAGCAACCATGAGTACTCATCCAAAGTACTCGCAAGCATCAGATCTAAACTAAGTATGCATTGGTATCAAATGGAAGGGATTGTATCTGTGGACTGAACTGCAGAATGCTAGAATAGAGGGGAAGGCGTAGCCTATCGAAGACTAGCAACTTCAAGAAGCTCCAAGCATCATGCAGCATGTAGAAGAGTAAAGAATATCAGTTTAATTAACAAGCATGTTGTAGCATTAAGGCCCAGAGATCCTTCCTCGACTCCCTACGAGAAAGATCTCCCGGAGCCAACATATCCATCACATATCAAGTATCCATTTCTAGTTGTATAAGATCAGGATACAAGTCTGAAAGTCCATTACCGTGGACACAATATTCGAATATATATCTTCCCTGTAGGCGTGCACCATGTTACCCAACACGCTCGATCACTCCGGCCGGACACACTTTCCTGGGTCATGTTCGGCCTCGGAAGATCAACGCGTCGCAGCCCTACCTAGGCTTAGAAGAGAGGTCCCCGCCGGTCTACATCCTAAGCGCCCCGTGGTCTTGGGCCCATCGCCCGTTGCACTCCAGGTCGTTGCGTGCAGGGTGGATACCAGCACCGCCTCGGATGGCCAGCACGATCCGACCATGCCGCCATGTTGATTTGGACGTCTGAGAAAGCTTTGGTTGGTACTGCGACGTCGAGGCCCATAACAATTCCCACGTGGTGGTTAGTGCGTAAAGGCCAGAGGCCAACTCAGAACAAATACCCAAACCTGTTAGTTCATTAACAATTAAAAGTAGTGACGGTTGTCGGGACAAGTCCGGAGCTACCACCCCCTCCTGGGTGATACCACTAAACAGCCAGCCACCGCTGTCACATCGCACGGGTGCTCTCCGGGCCCGCCCATCTTTCGCCAATGTCTCAAGTATAGTCAAGGTAACCGTGTGTCCAAACATCAAGGGGAAAACCCGAGGAACCACCCTCGGAGGATTCCACTCGATGTAATCATCAAGGTGAACGTAAGAGGAACCACCCTCGAGGTTCACACTTGAGGAGTTGCATGACAGAGTCTTATCGGGAATGGTGAAGGAGGAACCACCCTCGTTGACCACGAACGAATAGCTACACTGCAGAGATCTCATCAGGAGTGATGTATGAGGTTCCACCCTCGGCACTTGATGGTAAATCTGCAAAGTCGAGCAACAAAAGGGGCGTGATGTGATGTGAGGTCATGTTGATCGAGTCGTCGATGATGAAGCAGGGGCAACAAGGACAAGGTGGGGGTCACTGATGGATCACTATCCAACCTATACTAAGCAGTTTAGGATAAGCAGGTAGGTAACAATAGCAGGTACAAAAGCAGGCTATGCATCAGAATAGGAGCAATCAAGTACAGTAGAAAAATCTAATGCAAGCATGAGAGAATGGAATGGGCGATATCGGGATGGTCAAAGGGGGGGCTTGCCTTGCAGCTCCGCTGAAAGGGAAGAGGGGTCGTCGTAGACGTTGTCGATCACAGGGGCATCAGCAGCGGTCTCGGGTTCTACCGGAGAGAAGAGGGGGAAGAAACAGTAAATATAATGCAAACAGATGCAACACAGATGCATGAAGGGGGTAACTCGTAGGGCTAGGGGTGTTCTAACGCGGTGCTACACGATACCGGCGAAGGGTGATAACATCCAGAAAGTATTCCCGGAGTTAGGCATTTTTGGAGAGACGAACCGGAGGGGAAAAGTTCGATATTCTCTATGCTAGGGGCATGTGACAGATGAACGGAGGGCGTATTCCGATTCATCTCGTCGATCTAAGCAACTTTCATGTATAAAACTTTTTCATCCGAGTTACAGATTATTTTCTATGATTTTTCAAAATTTTATTGCTTACTCTGAAATTATTTTTAATTCGAAAATAATTGATAAAATGCTAGGGGCACCCAGCACAGGGTACACAAAAGTGCACCCAATGGCTGACAGGTGGGCCAGGGGGTCCCAGTTGAACAGTCAACGTTTGACTGGTCAACAGGGGGTGGGGCCCCCTGCATTGACTAACTAGTAGTTAACTAAACCAGTATCAACTAATCCAGTTATTAGGCTAAGTAATCCCGAGTTAATTAAGTTAATTAAGTTAATTATTTATTTAATTAACTAATTAATTTATTATTATTTATTTTTTAATCTTTTTTTACAAAAAGCCAAGGCGCGTGGGCCCCGCTGGCAGTGGCACGAGGCCAGCCCAGCGGGGAGGGTTATCGGGCGGAGACCCGGGGGTCAGGCGCAGGACCCGGGCGGGCGCTCGCCCAGCAGGGCCCGCAAAGCCATGGCCACGGTCGGTGGCGGCCAGCGGCGTTGCAGTAGCGCATAGCAGCGGCGAGGGCGGAGCGCGGCAGCAGCAGTACGCAGGCGCGAGGCGAGGGGTGGCTGCGGCGCAGGGGTAGCGGGGCCGCAGGCGCTGGCGGGCGGGAGCTGCGGCCAGCGAGGGGCACGGGCGAGTAGCAGGCTCGAGCGGGGTGCGCGGGGCTGCAGCGAGCGGGGATACGACGACATGTGCAGGCGGCAGCAGCGGCTTCAGCACGGTGAGCGGGCGTGGGGACGAGACGGCACGAGGCGGCGTGCTGCCGCATGGCGACGAACAGCAGCAGGGCAAGTGCGGTGGCGATGACGGAGCAGAAGGTCATAGTGGGAGCGGCTGGGGGCGACGCACCGAGCGGCTGCGTGCGCGAGCGGCCAAGGAAGTAGGAGCGCAGCAAGAGCAGAGAGCTCCCACGTGGCCAAGGGCGAGCACGGGCGAGTGACGGCGGCCTACATCACGGGTTCGAGGGGAAAATATAGGGGGTTGGAGGAGGGGCCCACCGAGGAGCACAAGGAGGCTCGTTGTGAGGTTTAGGAGCTGCAGGGGAGGCCGGAAGGGGTCAGGGCGGAGTGGATTGACAGCAGCGAGCTCCAGGCACCGATGTCGAAGACGAGGTCCGGACGGAGCTGCGGGGCAGTCCCGGCTTGATCCGGCGGGCTAGCTCGATCTGGACGACCGCGGTGGTTCCATTAGACCAGATGGGTGGGAACGGGGGCACCGGCCACCACGGTGGTTGGCGACGAACGGCGTTGGAGGCGCTCAGGAGGACGAGATTTGGACGAGGGGGAGAAAGAAGGAGTGGGCGTCGTGAATGAGCAGAGGAGGAGGGAACCAAGGCGTTGGGGGGATCATTATCCCCTCCCGGCGTCAGCGCCGACGAGGTGGTTGGGCGGGAGCACGTCCCTATTGCGGTCGAGACCGAGGAACAGGAAGGGAGGGGGAGCGACCGGGAGGGCAAGGTGGGCCGGCTGGGTCGGTTTGTTGGGCTAGGCCTAGTGGGAGTCAGGGGGATTCTTTTTCTTTGCTTCTTTCCTTTTTCTTATTTTTCTTTTCGGTTTTGTGCTTTGCAAAATGTTTGGCCACAAGATTTCTCTTGGAATATTTGAAGTGGTGCCACATAATTACTTTACAATATTTAGTGCTCCATACAAAGTTTTGTACTCAATTAAAATAGTTCAATATTTTATAAATTAGCAACAGTAATGTGATGACCTAGCATCATTAGTAGGGGATTACTGTAGCTTAATTATCCGGGAGTCACAAGAAGATACCTATAGATGACACCCTCCTACGAAGTGTCAATAGAGCAGGCGTGGAGCTGGGAAGATAGCCCGGCAAGGCTTGCCGGGCAAGCGATGATGTGATGCTAAGCGGTGCATTTAATGTGCCCTGTCAGCCTGTAGAGTTAGGTCTGATAGCACCGTTTACTATCCTATCAGTGCATAATGACTACTTTGCTACTGTGATGACCCCTTAATCTATAAAAGGAGGCCCATGGCAACTGTAGAAAGGGTTAGAAGGTTGAATAACTCACACCCCCATACGCTCGTAGCCACTGCCGCCCCTGCCAGACAAGTGTACAACGCTCCACCACCATCATTCCACCATCAATCCACCAAAGCAGGAGTAGGTTTTTAGCCTCACGGCGGCCCGAACCTGGGTAAAATTGGCTACGTGATCTCTGCCGTGCTGCCCCACGCTCGTCTGCTCTTTGTGCAACGCGACGAACCCCCCGCCGAACCAGCAAGGGGCCCTCTGGTCCCATAGGTGGTCGTGGTTTTCCCGCGATATCTTTGGCGCGCCAGGTAGGGGGATCGCTTGCGTGAACCTGGAGGCGTGTGCAGTGCGTCACCTTCGTCACTACCTTCGCCTTCGACGGTGCCATGGACCATGGCGCCCAAGAAGAAACTCGGTGCTTCCGCTCATCAATCCAGCTCGAAGGCGCACGAGGACATGGACGCTGCTGGGGATGTGGTCGGAGCAGGTGGCACCGTCACCACTCCCCCGCGGCCGACATGGGAGCAGGAGACATCGGAGGAGGACAGCATCAGCAGCGCCTCGACGGCCACGCTCCGCGAGGTACAGGTGAGGGGGTTACTCCATCCGCGCCCCTCCTCTCGCCAACGGGCACAACCACAGCAACGGCGCTCGGACCGGAGCAAACCGCCGCCCTCCGGCCGCCCCCACTACGAGAGAGACCGCGGTGCGTGCGCCTCCCCCAGGACGGGTCGACCAAGTCGCTGCGCCCGACGGAGCCGCTGACCCACGAGCGCCATCACCGCACCACCCTGTCGTCCAGGTAGCCGCCCCGCAGCAGCGGGGGCGCGGTGCCGCTGAGGGAGTCCTGGATTAGGGTGTCATCGGACTGCCGGACGATATACTTAGGCCGGACTATTGGACTATGAAGATACAAGATTCAATACTTCGTCCCGTGTCCGGATGGGACTCTCCTTTTCGTGGAAGGCAAGCTTGGCAATTCAGATATGTAGATCTCCCCCTTGTAACCAACTATGTGTAACCCTAACCCCCTCCGGTGTCTATATAAACCGGAGGGTTTAGTCCGTAGGACAAGAACAATCATAATCATAGGCTAGCTTCTATGGTTTAGCCTCAACGATCTCGTGGTAGATCAACTCTTGTAATACTCATATCATCAAGATCAATCAAGCAGGAAGTAGGGTATTACCTCCATCAAGAGGGCCCGAACCTGGGTAAACATTGTGTCCCCCTCCTCCTGTTATCATCCGCCTTAGACGCACAGTTCGGGACCCCCTACCCGAGATCCGCCGGTTTTGACACCGACACTGGTGCTTTCATTGAGAGTTCCACCGTGTCGTCACCATAAGGCTTGATGGCTCCTTCGATCACCGACAACGATGTGATCCAGGGTGAGGTTTTTCTCCCCGGACAAATCTTCGTTTTCGGCGGCTTCGTACTGCGGGCCAACTCGCTTGGCCATCTAGAGAAGATCGAGAGCTACGCCCCTGGCCGTCAGGTCAGGTTTGGAAACTTAAACTATACTGCCGAAATCCGTTCAGACTTGATCTTCGACGGATCCGAGCCTATGTCAGCAGTTATCAGCAAGCTTTAGATAGCAGAAGAGGAACTAGAGGTTATCGACGTGTTTCAAGGAGTTAATCTCGGCAGGTATCATACTAATGGAAAGATCACGTTGTCGGTAACGTTTGGGGTAGAGCTGAACTACCGGACTGAGAAGATTATGTTTGACCTCGTTGACCTCCCCCTGCCATACAATGGAATCATTGGCCGCCCAGCCCTGGCTAAATTCATGGCGGCATCCCACTATACCTACAACACCTTGAAGATGTCTAGTCCTTTGGGGGTCATTACCATCCCATCAGATGAGAAGGATGCAATCATTTGCGTGGACAAGATGTACCTTTACGCAATCACGGCAGAGGCAGCGACAGTAGTAGTTCCCACCAAGGAGGACAGAGGAAAGAAGAAGGGTTGTAGGGACTCTGGCAAATAGTACAGGAAGCATGCCCCCACCAAGGGCACGACACCCGCTGATGATGTGCCGAAGTGTTCCAACAGCAAGAGATCCAAGGTCATTGCTCCCCAAGTGAAAAAGGTCCCGGCAGGGTTGGCTGACGTTGATGGTTCTTTCAACATCAGGGCCACCCTCGATGACAAATAGGAAAGCGCGCTCGTTGCCTTCCTGCGGGCGAATCTCGATGTGTTTCCCTGGTAACCATCTCATATCCCCAGTGTTCCCAGGAAGGTAATCGAGCACCACCTTGCTGTCTACCCACATGCTCGACTTGTCTAGCAGAAAGTCCGGAAGCAGGCCTTGGAGAGGCAGCAGTTCATCGCGGAAGAGATCAAGAAACTTGAGGCAGCTGTTTTGGTTAGGGGATTGTTACACCCAACATGGTTGGTAAATCCAGTGGTAGTACGGAAGGCTAAGGGGAAGCGGAGGCTTTGCATATATTTCACAGATCTTAACAAAGCTTGCCCGAAGGACCCGTTTCCCTTGCCGCGTATCGATCAGATTGTGGATTCCACTTCAGGTTGTGATTTCCCGCGACACACCGCTGCATAGAGGGGGAGAGAGTTGGTGATGACGGTACCAAGGTTGTTGACGTAGATCGCCGTCACGATCCTAGCCCCGGCGGCGTTCCGGCGCCACCGAGAGAGAGGGGGAGAGAGCCCCCCTCCTTCTTCTTCTTCCTTGGCCTCCCCCTAGATGGGAGGAGAGTTCCCCCTCTGGTCCATGGCCTCCATGGCGGCGGAGGGGCGAGAGCCCCTCCGAGATTGGATCTCTCTCTCTCTGTTCTCTTCTGTTCCGTGTTCCCCAGATCTGGCCGAAAACCGTTTCTTATATTCCGGGAGATCCGTAACTCTGATTGCGCCGAGATTTTAACATGATTTTTTTGGATATAAGCTTCCTTGTGCCCGAAGTAGAGCTCCAACTGACGTACGAGGTGAGCACAACACACCACCACGCGCCTGGCACCTGGGGCGCGCCCAGGTGTCTTGTGGGCTGTGTAGGCCTCCGTTTGCGTTGATTCCAAGTCCTAAATATCACATATATTCGAAAATAATTCTCTGGAAAATTTTATTGCATTCGGACTTCGTTTGATATGGATTTTATGCGATACAAAAAACATGCAACAAATAGGAACTGGCACTAGGCAGTAGATCAATAGGTTAGTCCAATAAATCATATAAAAATGTTGCCAAAAGTATGTAAAACTTGTATAATATTGGCATGAAACAATAAAAAATTATAGGTACTGCGAAGACGTATCAACATCCCCAAGCTTAATTCCTACTCGTCCTCGAGTAGGTAAATGATAAAAAAGATAGCTTTTGATGTGGAATGCTACCTAGCATAAACTTGATCATATATCTAGTCATGGCATGAATATTAAGACATAAGTGATACAAAGCAAGTCTAAAATTTGACATCAATACTCAGGCATCCCAGCAAACAATCATGTCTTTCAAAATATCAACGCTAAATAAAGCTATCCCTACAAAATCATATAGTTTTGTCATGCTCTGTCTTCTTAACACAAAGTATTTATCATGCACAACACCAATGACAGGCCGAGCAATTGGTTCATACTTTCTAACGCACTTCAGCTTTTTCAACTCCCACGCAATGCATGAGCGCAAGCCATGGATATAGCACTACGGGTGGAATAGAGTATGATGATAGGGGTAAATATAGAGAAGACAAAAAGTAAGAAAGTCTCACATCAACGCAGCTAACCAACAGGCTATGGAGATGCCCATCAATTGATATCAATGTGAGGAGTAGGGATTGCTATGCAACGAATGCACTAAGACCTATAAGTGTATGAAAGCTCCATATGAAAACTAAGTGGATCTGCATCTAATGCTATAATGAAAAATTCCCACTAGTATATGAAAGTGACAACATAGGAGACTCTCCAGATGAAAAACATGGTGCTACTTTTAAGCACAAGTGTTGTAAAGGATACTAACAATGTCCCATCTCTCTTTGTTTATTTTTTTGCTTTTTTGTTTTTCTTTCTTCTTTTTTTTCTTTTTTTTCTTTCTTTCTTTTTTCTTTTTTTTTCTTTTCCCCTTTTTTACTCTCATTGTCTGGAGTCTCATCCCAACTTGTGGGTGAATCATAGTCTCCATCATCCATTCCTCACTAGGGCACAGCTCTAAAAAGGAATAATGATGATGATCACACTTCTATTTACTTATAACTCAAAATAAATAAAAATTACAACTCGATACCTATGACAAAGTATGACTCTATATGAATGCCTCTGGCAATGTACCAGGATGTGCAATGATCTAGCATAACATGTATTAAAAATGATGAACGGTGGCTGAGCCACAACTACTATGTCAGCTATATGATCATTCAAAGCAATATGACAATGAATGCTCTAGTCATCAAACGGAAGCGGTCGAAGTTGCATGGCAATATATCTCGGAATTGCCATGGAAAAGCCATAATAGGTAGGTATGGTGGCTGTTTTGATGAAGATATAATAAGGCTTATGTGTGATAGAGCGTATCATATCACAGGGTTTGGATGCACCGGCTAAGTTTGCACCAACTCTCGAGGTGAGAAAGGGCAATGCACGGTACCGTAGAGGCTAGCAAATTGCGAAAAGGTAAGAGTGCGTATATTCCATGGACTCACATTAGTCATAAAGAACTCATACACTTATTGCAAAAGTGTATTAGCCCTCGAAGGAAAGTACTACTACGCATGCCCCTAGGGGGATAGACTGGTAGGAAAAGACCATTGCTCGTCCCCGACCGCTACTCATAAGGAAGACAATCGATAATAAATCATGCTCCAACTTCGTAGCATAACGAGAGACTATACGTGCATGCTTCGGGAATCACAAACCATAACAGAAATATTCTTACTAACGACAACCGTATACTAGTACCTCCCACATATTCCATCTCTATATCGCAAAACTATTGCAAGGAATCGAACATATCATATTCTGTGATCCACAAGTTTTATGTAGGATTTCATGACTAACCATGCAAATGACCAATTCATGTTGACTCTCTAAGTAGATATAAGTGAAGCATGAGAGTTTAATTCTTTATACAAAAGACCATGCTCTAATAAGTATAAGTGAATCAAAAGAGCATTGTACAAACAACGGTTTTCTATGTGAAGAGAAACAGGCAATCCAAACTTCAATTGATATAAGTGAAGCACATGAAGCATTCTATAAAGCCATACTCAAAAGATTTAAGTGAAGTGCAATGAGCATTCTATAAATCAACAATGGAATATCTCATACCAGCATGGTGCATAAGATAAAAATGAAAAATAGATGCAAAAGATGCTCCAAGATTCACACATATCACATGAACGAAACGAGAACTAAAACATACCGATACTTGTTGAAGAAAGGTGGGATGCCTTCTGGGGTATCGCCAAGCTTAGACGCTTGTGTCTCCTTGAATATTTACTTGGGGAGCCTTGGGCATCCCCAAGCTTGAGCTCTTGCCTCTCCTCCGTCTCCTCATATCGAGACCTCCTCGATCTTTGATCACTTCATCCACACAAAACTCAACAGAAAGCTCGGTAAGATCCGTTAGTATAATAAAGCAAATCACTACTCTAAGTGTTGTTGCAAACCAATTCCTATTTTATTTTGCATTGTAGCTACTGTAATATAACTTTCCATAGCTTATACCACCGATAGAATCGATAGTTAAAACAAGCAAAACAATGCATCAAAAACAGAATCTGTCTTAAACAGGACAGTCTGTAGTAATCTGAACATCTACCATACTTCTGTAACTCTAAAAATTCTGAAAAACTAGGACGAAATAAAAAATTTGTATAGAAAGACTGTGCAAAAAGTTTCAGAACCTTTTGACGTTCTAGTAAAAAAATGAAAATTCACGCGCTACAGCCAAAGTTTCTGTTTCTGCACCATACATACCAACAAGCAATCTAATCATCCTAAAGGCAAATCTTGGCACATGATATAATACAATGAAATTGTACAAGGGGATAATTATTTTTGTTGAAAAGTTTATGTAATTCAAGGTTCACTAAGTTTCCATGGGCATGAACAAAGTTCAAGGCATGCTCCCACTTTCACAATGCTCGTCTCTCTCACTTTCGCTTGTTTTTGTGAAGTTTTAAGTTCCCCTCTATATTTTTTTGCTTTTAAACTATATAAAAGCACTCAACAGAAATAAATGACTCTCTAAAACATTCGGGTTGTCTCCCTAGTAGCGCTTTCATTAAAGCCATTAAGCTAGGCATAAAGTGCTCAAGTAATGAATCCACCTGGATCCCAAGGTATATCAAAGTCAATTTTAATTAAGAATGATTTGGCATTTAGTAATGAGCACAAAGCAACATATATCATGCAATGACGATGTCTAACTCTCTTCCTATGCATCGGCATGCCATAAAAAACAATTTATGCACATCAAGTAAAGGCCAATGCATGGCATAAGCAGTTTCTTGCAATTATCTCGTGTTGGAAACATAAAGAGGCGGAGATATAGTTCCTCTCTCATAATAATTACATGTAGGAGCAGCAAGCACATGCATATTATATTCATCAAAATTTTCATGTGTAATGGTAGAACGCAACCCATCAATGTCATCCTTAATAAGTGCAAACTTCTTCGATATAGTGTAGTTGGGAGAATTCAAAAAGATAATAGGACTATCATGTGTGGGTGCAATGGCAACAATTTTATGTTCAACATAAGGAACTATAGAAAGTTCATCTCCATAAACATATTTCATATTGGCATCATGGCCATATGCATAGCAAGCATCAAGTTCATCAAAAAGGGAAATTTCAAATGAATCAATAGGATCATAGCAATTATCATAGCATTCATCCTTCAGTAAGAACGAAGGGAAGTTAAGCAATGTATGAGTTGAAGAGTTACTTCATTAGAAGGTGGGCACGGGTAGCTAATCCGCTCTTCCTCCTTTTATTCTTCTCTCTCCTCATCATCTTTTTCATCCAACGAGCTCACAGTTTCATCAATTACTTCTTCCATAGACTCCTACAAAATATTAGTCTCTTCCAAGGCAGCAAACATTCCCTCCATAAATACATCAATATCATAATTGCATTTATAATTATGATGGCAATATTTAAGGATAGCAAAATTTTCAGGTCTATAAACTGATTCATCAAAATCTTCAAACTTATCAAACAAGGATTCAATTTCATAAGCACCCTTAAAAGCAACAAATTCTTCTATTCATTCCACATCATAATAATCATATCTACCATTGGCATAAGAAGCCAAGGTTTCATTATCATTAAATTTGCATGAAAAGGGAAGGTGTGGAGCGTTCATCCTAGAGCAACAAGTATAATCATATCTCTGGCATAAATTCCAAGCATACCAATGGAACATATCAATTTGATCCCATAATAGTTTCCCTTTTGTCTCAAGCGATAATCCCTAAACTATTCACGTTGATCCCATGTTACTCCTATTATCAAGTTGAATGGGGTTTCTCAGGATTATCAAAGTAGTGCGTAATATTTTTCACATAACGAGCATCGGGGGTTTTAGGAGGTTCCCCATATCAATGAGTAGAAAATACCACTAATTTTTTTGGTGTTTCGTGTTCCATATCCATAACTCAAGATACAGTACAACTTAGAATAGAAAATAAAAACTACTTAGTGATAAACTAACAAGCACACACGAGAATATTCACCCCACGCTATTGCTCCCCGGCAACGGGGCCAGAAAAAGGTCTTGCTAACCCACATGTATAGGGGATCGTTTGTAGCCTTCTTTGATAAATAAGAGTGTCGAACCCAACGTGGAGCTAAAGGCAGAACAAATATTCCCTCAAGTTCTATCGACCACCGATACAACTCTATGCACACTTGAAGTTTCCTTTAGCTAGAACAAGTATGAAACAATTTTGCAGGAATAAAACTACGAGTACTTTGCAATGTAATTAAAGTGGATAGCTTTTGTCAACAACAAAGTCATTTGTCCTTAGGAAATAGATAACAAGTACCGGTGGTCGGTTCAACTAACCCTAGATCTATTGCCCAGACTGTGCACAGGCACGAGAACAAGGTCAAGTCACCAACCCAAGTCAGAGTACATGGAACCAAGATTATTGAAGGACCAACATGCAGATCAAGAGGACCAAACTCAAGCCAGAGAAGCAAGATACCACCATGGGAAAAGCCTCCCTTGCTGGGCAAGCGATCCCGACAAGGGCGGGATCACTCCCGGAAGCAGACGACCAAGACGTCTTGGCAGGGCCTGCCGGGACTCACGGAGGCGAAACCACCTCACCAACCACTCCTCCACGACCCACGTCGTCAATCAGTGCGGTGTCAGGCCGCAAAGTGACTAAGTGGCAGCCATTCGCCACATGGCGGCCTCTTTCTACAGAAGTGTGATGCCCCCGACTCGACAGTACAATAATCATACACGCAAACGTGTACGATCAAGATCAGGGACTCACGGGAAGATATCACAACACAACTCTAGACACAAATAAAATAATACAAGCTTTGTATTACAAGCCAGGGGCCTCGAGGGCTCGAACACAAAAGCTGGAGACACAAGCGTCAGCGGAAGCAATAATATCTGAGTACATACATATGTTAAACAAGTTTTGCCTTAAGAAGGCTAGCACAAACATCAACGATCGAAGAGGCAAGGCCTCCTGCCTAGGACCTCCTAAATACTCCCTATCGTCGGTGGGCTCCACGTAGTAGTAGGCACCCTCGGGGTGGTAGTAGTAGTCGACTGGGGTGGCATCTGGCTCCTGGGATGCACCATCTGGTTGCAACAACCAGAAATAAGAAAGAAGGCGGGGGAGCAAAGCAACCGTGAGTACTCATCCAAAGTACTCGCAAGCATCAGATCTAAACTAAGTATGCATTGGTATCAAATGGACGGGATTGTATCTGTGGACTGAACTGCAGAATGCTAGAATAGAGGGGAAGGCGTAGCCTATCGAAGACTAGCAACTTCAAGAAGCTCCAAGCATCATGCAGCATGTAGAAGAGTAAAGAATATCAGTTTAATTAACAAGCATGTTGTAGCATTAAGGCCTAGAGATCCTTCCTCGACTCCCTAAGAGAAATCAATCCCGGAGCCAACATATCCATCACATATCAAGTATCCATTTCTAGTTGTATAAGATCAGGATACAAGTCTGAAAGTCCATTACCGTGGACACGGTATTCGAATATATATCTTCCCTGTAGGGGTGCACCATGTTACCCAACACGCTCGATCACTCTGGCCGGACACACTTTCCTGGGTCATGTCCGGCGTCGGAAGATCAACACGTCGCAGCCCTACCTAGGCTCAGAAGAGAGGTCCCCGCCGGTCTACATCCTAAGCGCCCCGTGGTCTTGGCCCATCGCCCATTGCACTCCGGGTCGTTGCGTGCAGGGTGGATACCAGCACCGCTTCGGATGGCCAGCACGATCCGACCGTGCCGCCATGTTGAATTGGACGTCTAAGAAAGCTTTGGTTGATACTGCAACGTCGAGGCCCATAACAATTATCACGTGGTGGTTAGTGCGTAAAGGCCAGAGGCCAACTCAGAACAAATACCCAAACCTGTTAGTTCATTAACAGTTAAAAGTAGTGACGGTTGTCGGGACAAGTCCGGAGCTACCACCCCCTCCTGGGTGATACCGCTAAACAGCCAGCCACCACTGTCACATCGCACGGGTGCTCTCCGGGCCCACCCATCTTTCACCAATGTCTCAAGTATAGTCAAGGAAACCGTGTGTCCAAACATCAAGGGAGGACGAGATCTCGACGAGGGGGAGAGAGAAGGAGTGGGCGTGGTGAATGAGCAGGGGAGGAGGGAACCGAGGCGTCGGGGGGATCCTTATCCCCTCCCGGTGTCAGCGCCGATGAGGTGGTTGGGCGGGAGCATGTCCCTGTTGCGGTCGAGACCGAGGAATAGGAAGGGAGGGGGAGCGGGCAAGGTGGGCCGGCTGGGTCAGTCTGTTGGGCTAGGCCCAGTGGGAGTCAGGGGGATTCTTTTTCTTTTGCTTCTTAGATTTTTCTTATTTTTCTTTTCGGTTTTGTGCTTTGCAAAATGTTTGGCCACAATATTTCTCTTGGAAAATATGAATTGTGCCACATAATTACACTATTTAGTGCTGCCATAAAAAGTTTTGTACTCAATTAAAATAGTTCAATATTTTATAAATTAGAAAAGGCATTTATTTAATTGTTAAAGCCATTGTTTTATTTATTTGAGTGCATTTAAATATTTTAGAAAAGTGTGGTTTCTACATGACAATTATCGTGAGATTATTTGCCACACTTTGAGCATTTTAGTTCGCATGTTTGAGAAATTTGAATTCTGAGCTTTAATTTGAATCTAAGTTTGAACTAGGATTAGGATCAACCGAGGATTAGCAACAGTAATGTGATGACCTGGCATCATTAGTAGGGGATTACTATAGCTTAATTATCTGGGAGTCACAAGAAGATACCTACAGATGACACCCCTGCTACGACGTGTCAAGCGAGTAGGCGTGGAGCTGGCAAGATAGCCCGGCAAGGCTTGTCGGGCAAGCGATGATGTGACGCTAAGCGGTGCATTTAATGCGCCCTGTCAGCCTGCAGAGTTAGGTCTGATAGCACTGTTTGCTATCCTATCAGTGCATAATGACTACTTTGCCACTATGATGACCCCTTAATCTATAAAAGGAGGCCCATGGCAACTGTAGAAAGGGTTAGAAGGTTGAATAACTCACACCCCCATACGCTCGTAGCCACTGTCGCCCCTACCGGGCAAGTGTACTACGCTCCACCACCATCAATGCACCAAAGCAAGAGTAGGTTTTTAGCCTCACGGTGGCCCGAACCTGGGTAAAATTGCCTACGTGATCTCTGTCGTGCTGCCCCACGCTCGTCTGCTCTTTGTGCAATGCGACGAACCCCCCGCCGAACCAGCAAGGGTCCCTCTGGTCCCATAGGTGGTCGTGGTTTTCCCGTGACATCTTTGGCGCGCTAGGTAGGGGGATCTCTTGCATGAACCTGGAGGCGTGTGCAGTGCGTCACCTTCGTCACTGCCTTTGCCTTCGATAGCGCCATGGACCATGGCGCCGAAGAAGAAACTCGGTGCTTCGGCTCATCAATCCAGCTCGAAGGCTCTGCCACCCGCGGCCTCTAATACCGCAGGGGATGCGGAGGCGTGCGAGGACATGGACACTGCTGGGGACGTTGTCGGAGCAGGTGGCACCATCACCACTCCCCCGCGGCCGACATGGGAGCAGGAGACATCGGAGGAGCACAGCATCAGCAGCGCCTCGACGGCCACGCTCCGCGAGGTACGGGTGAGGGGGTTACTCCATCCGCGCCCACTCCGCTCGCCAACGGGCACAGCCACAACAACGGCGCTCGGACCGGAGTAAACCGCCTCCCTCCAGCCGCCCCCACCACGGGAGAGACCGCGGCGCGTGCGCCTCCTCCCCCGGGACGGGTCGACCAAGTCGCTGCGCCCGACGGAGCCGCTGACCCTCGAGCACCATCACCGCACCACCATGTCGTCCAGGTGGCCGCCCCGCAGCAGCGGGGGCGCGGTGCCGCTGAGGGAGTCCTGGATTAGGGGGTGCTCGGACTGCCGGAGTATATACTTTGGCCGGACTGTTGGACTATGAAGATACAAGATTGAAGACCTCGTCCCGTGTCCGGAAGGGACTCTCCTTTGCGTGGAAGGCAAGCTTGGCAATTCGGATATGTAGATCTCCTGCCTTGTAACCGACTCTGTGTAACCCTAGCCCCCTCCGGTGTCTATATAAATCGGAGGGTTTAGTCCGTAGGACAAGAACAATCATAATCCAAGGCTAGCTTCTAGGGATTAGCCTCTACGATCTCGTGGTAGATCAACTCTTGTAATACTCATATAATCAAGATCAATCAAGCAGGAAGTAGGGTATTACCTCCATCGAGAGGGCCTGAACCTGGGTAAACATTGTGTCCCCCGCCTCCTGTTACCATCCGCCTTTGACGCACAGTTCGGTACCCCCTACCCGAGATCCGCCGGTTTTGACACCGACATTGGTGCTTTCATTGAGAGTTCCACCATGCCGTCACCATAAGGCTTGATGGCTCCTTTGATCATCAACAACGATGCGATCCAGGGTGAGGTTTTTCTCCCCGGACAAATCTTCGTATTCGGCGGCTTCGTACTGCGGGCCAACTGGCTTGGCCATCTAGAGCAGATCGAGAGCTACGCCCCTGGCCGTCAGGTCAGGTTTGGAAACTTAAACTATACTGCCGACATCCGCGGAGACTTGATCTTCAACGGATCCGAGCCTATGTCAGGTGCGCCGCACAGTCACGACAAGCATGACTTGGCTCTGTCGTCGGATGGTGCTCGGGAGATCACACCTGTGGCTACTCCGGCCCTCAATTCGGAGCAAATTGCGCCGTCCGAGGACGGGTGGATGGACCCCGCCACGGAGGCCGCACACTCAGCGGCGATAGAGCCTAATACTGACTTCACCTCCTATGAGACCCGTGTTGCCGGACACTTGGATTCGTCGCCGGCCACGGGCGCCGAACCGCCTGCGTCAGTGCCTATCGAATCTGATTGGGCACCGATCATGGAGTTTTCCTCCGCGGATATCTTTCAGCACTCACCACTGGGGGGCGTGCTATACTCATTAAGGTCTCTCTCCTTGTCAGGAGACCCTTGGCCGAACTATGTCCGGCTAGAGTGGGATGCGGACGACGAAGAAATTCGCTCCCCACCCACCAGCCACTTAATAGCCACTATCGATGAGTTAACCGACATGCTTGATTTCGACTCTGAAGACATCGACGGTATGGACGACGATGTAGGAGAAGAACAGGAACCACCGCCCATAGGTCGCTGGACTGCCACCTCATCATACGACATATACATGGTGGATACACCCAAAGAAAACAATGATGAGGAAGGGAAGGATGCAGAGAAGCAACCAAAGCGACGACGTAGGCGCCGCTCCAAATCCCGCCTTGGCAAAAACAGCGATAACAGCACAAGAAAGAATAATACCCCGGTCGACTCCAGAGGAAACGACGACCACATGGACCCAGCGACAGAGCAGGATGAGCTAGCGGACGGTGAACATAGTACGGAGCCGCTGTCCGACAACGGTGACGCCGAGGGTAAAGCTAATCAACCTGTCTCCGGAGAGGAGAACAGTCCGGACGAGGATGCACACATCATCCCAAAAAGGCACTTGGAGCAAGAGAACCTCCATAGGAGGCTCCTTGCCACCGCGAGGAGTCTACAGAAGCAGAAGCAAAGGCTCAAGGCCGCGCAAAATACACTCAACAGTAAATGGAACAAATTGCTCGACACTGCTGAAAAGTACAGTGGCAGTCGCCACACAAAAAGCTATCCAAAGCGCAAGTTGCTGCCTGAATTTGATGACGAGGCTTTAGAGCCTATACAGCCGAAAAATAAAATGCCCGATCAGCCGGATCGACCACCCCGTGGCCGCGATAGGGCGGCTAACGATGTCGGTATGACCAGGTCCATCTACGGATCTAGGAAGCGCGCTCCGGCACAGAATCAAAACCGAACACTACAACCGTCAGAACGCCATGACACATCCAAATACAGGGGTGCCGCGCACCCCCTATGCTTCACCGATGAGGTGCTGGATCACGAATTTCCAGAGGGATTCAAACCCGTGAACATAGAGGCATACGACGGGATGACAGACCCTGGGGTCTGGATTGAGGACTTTATCCTTCATATCCATATGGCTCGCGGAGATGATCTCCACGCCATCAAATACATGCCCCTCAAGTTGAAAGGACTAGCTCGGCACTGGCTGAAGAGCCTCCCCGAAAACTCAATTGGAAGTTGGGAAGAGCTTGAGGATGCTTTTAGGGCTAATTTTCAAGGGACCTATGTCCGGCCTCCGGATGTAGATGATTTAAGTCATATAATTCAACAACCCGGAGAGTCAGCCCGAAAGCTTTGGAACAAATTCCTCACTAAGAAGAATCAAATTGTCGACTGCCCGGACGCCGAACCCTTAGCGGCTTTCAAACATAGTGTCCGGGACGAATGGCTCGCCAGACACCTCGGCCAGGAAAAAGCGAGGACAATGGCAGCCTTAACAAGCCTTATGACCCGCTTATGCGCGGGCGAAGATAGTTGGCTGGACCGTAGCGGCACAAGCGACCCAGGCACATCCGAAGTCAGGGATGGTAATGCGAAACCGCGACGCCATAAAAGCAAGCATCGAAGCAATGAAGACAGCCCAGACAACACGGCGGTAAACGCCGGATTCAGGGGCTCTAAACCCAGTCAACGGAAAAAGCCATTTATAGGCAGCAGAGATGGACCGTCCAGCCTAAACAAGATTCTAGACAGATTATGTCAGATTCATGGCACCTATGACAAACCTGCAAATCACACCAACAGAGAATGTTGGGTCTTCAAGCAAGCCGGCAAGCTAAACGCCGAGCACAAGGGGAGGGAGACACCAAGTGAAGACGAGGATGAGCCTCGCCGGCAAGATGCTAGGGGACAGAAAAAATTCCCACCAGAGGTTAAAACAGTGAACATGATTCACGTAACGAAGAGGAGGAGCAAACCCGCACTCCGAGATGTATGCACCGTGGAGCCCGTCACCCCCAAGTTCAACCCTTGGTCGGCCTGCCCGATCTTTTTCGATCGCAGGGATCACCCAACTAGTATCCGGCACGGAGGATCAGCTGCCTTGGTGCTAGACCCAATAATTAACGGATACCATCTCACCCGAGTCCTTATGGACGGCGGCAGTAGTCTCAATCTGATATATCAGGACACAGTCCGCAAAATCGGGATAGACCCGACAAGAATTAACCAAAGCAATACTACCTTTAAAGGAGTAATACCAGGCCCAGAGGCCCGCTCCACGGGCTCTCTAGTACTAGAGGTTGTATTCGGTTCTCCCGACAACTTCCGAAGTGAAAAGTTAACCTTCGACATCGCTCCATTCTGAAGCGACTATCAAGCACTACTCGGAAGAACGGCCTTCGCTCATTTTAACGCAGTACCGCATTACGCTTATCTTAAGCTCAAGATGCCCGGTCCACGTGGCACCATCAAGTTAGAGGAAACACAGAGCACTCCTTGCGTACGGAAGAATGTGTGGTGGCTTTAGCAGCCGAAAACAGGTGCAGATGTGCAGCAGGGCCCCGCTCAAAGGTTTCTTTTTAGATTAAGACCCTGTGTAAACCATTCTTACTGTCTCTTGTTGCTTCACACCCTCCGGATACTCAACACAACCGAGAGGGATGTTGGCGTTATTGGCATTTCGCCACATCAGACTACTGCACGTACCTGGAAATTCAGGGTTCATTATCAAGGGCGTTACTCAGCCTGGTATATGTTGTAAAGACCGAATACCTTAGGGAGTGTTCGGCGTCGCGAGTTTGGCCTTATATGCATCAGCTCCAAATCATGTCTTTGGTCAATAGTTGGGTTTTCCCGGCTCCCGTGTTTTGCTACCTTACGTTCCGCTCTATCTACTAAGGTGGTACGGGGAGAACTACTGCGATTGTGCCCTGGTTCATCTGGACGAGCACCTTAGTAGAGAAAGCCGAAAACTGACTGTCATGATAAAGCGCGAGACTGGTCAACCACTCGATGACTCATCGGAATCTTCGCGATTCCTCCGCATTAACGAAGGACCGGTTTCCCGCTCATGTATGTACGCGCACCGTATTCGGATAGACGCGGAAGTACCAGGGGCTATATAGTAGCCCCACCGCCAAACTCCTCTGGCTAAGTGAAAGTGTTAAAGCAATATAGTCCGATTGCCTTGTTCGCCGCGCTATCACCTCCTTAATGGACCAAGACGTTGGATAAAGTGTGAATACAAATTTTTCCGAACACCCCCGCATTATATGCGTGGGGGCTGAAGCCGACGACTGCAAACTTTCACGTTATATACATGCATAAACGGCCGCACAGGAGGCTTCATAATACTTTTAGGCAAAAGTATAAACACAGCCTTTATAATCAATAGCATTGTTTTTACAATTTGGATACATGTCACTAGAACATGATACTCTTCGAGCACTGAGCCTCTATTAAACGAGCGCCTTGTAGGACTACTTCAAAATAGTGCTCGGCCGATACCTGGCCTACGGCCGAACTCTGGGTTGCAATAGCGGTGGCCTCCATATCTGCCCAGTATATCTTAACACGGGCAAGGGCCATCCGCGCACCCTCTATGCACGCCGACCTCTTTACAGCGTCGATATGCGGCACAGCACCAAGGAATCCTTGCACTAAACCAAAATAACTATTCGGCCTTGATCCTTCCGGCCAAATATGATCCACGACAGACCTCTTGGCAAGCCCGGACAACCTATGGAGCTCAGCCCACTCGGCCATTTGCTCATTTAACAGCAGCGGACGCGTTGGAGCACTGAACTGCGACCAGAACAACTTTTCCACTTAATGATCTTTTTGATATTTGAAAAACTCAGTCGCATCAGCACCACTCGTTGCCAAGTCCAAGTACGCATCTGCAGCACTCCATAATTTATCCAGAGGGGCATACTTCGGATCTCTGAACTTTGTCCGCAACAAAAAGGGCTTCCCAGCCATGATATCTCCGGCTTGACGAAGCTCCTCCTTCGCCGCTCTGATTTTAGAGCGGGTCTCCTTGGCTACTACCATGGCTTTCTTCAGGTCTGCCGCTTTCGCTTGGCTTTCCTTTTCGAGAACCTCATACCGGTCAGCGGCATCCTTAAGCTGAACAGCCATCTTGGCTATTTTATCTTCGCTCTGGTGATGAGCAGCCTGTTCGGCTCTTAATTCTTCGACCGCCTTTAGGGCGGCCGCATCACTTCTCCTGGCTTGTTCCTTGGCTCGGGCAAGCTCCGCCCGAAGGGTCTCCACGGCGGTAGCTCCATATGCAGTCACAGCATATTATAGATACTAGCATCATGCTCCTCTTAATATCCGTTAACCACCGGAGAGTACATACCCTGTGCCTCATCAAACCGCTTGTTTACAAGCACAATGTCGGCATCTGCCGCATCAAGTCGCCGCTCCAGTTAGGCAAACTCACAAGTCTGGCCAACCACCGGACCCTCAGCCGCCTACACATAAAAGTAGCATGATCATTACCTGGGACTACGATCCTCTGTTTGCCGCCTTTGGGCAGCAACCAGAGTCTCAGGGGCTACTATGTGCATAGGGCACTCCTAGCGTGTGAGGTACCGTCGAAAAATATATATATTACTTTGCGTACCTCAAAGCCTTTTAGCAGGCTCATAAAAGCTTCATGCAACCCACTTTTGGCGGATGAAATCCTCTCAACCACCATACCCATTAAAGTATGATGCGCCTCTGAGATAGCCGCTTGCTCCAGAAGACCCATCAGTACGTCCGGGTTTGCACCGGACAGCCCCGGACTCTTTCTGTTGCTCTCCTTAGAAGTCGAATCCTCCGGACTTCGGGTGGCCGAAGGGTTACCTTCTGGCCTTGGCAGATCAGGAGAAATCCTCCGCGACGACACCTCAGGGTCGTCCGCCTCATGAGGCAGGGAGACAGGGGGAGGCGTTTCGCTCTCCATCATCTCCGGCAGAAGATCCCCCGAAGACGAACTCTGTCGAGAAGGGCTATGATCCGAACTGCAAGACATACATCTCGGTTATTGTCCTTGGAGATGAACTAGGATATATTTACCAAAAGTACTCTTGTTCACTTACAGCTCGGTGGAGGGCTGACACCCTTGCGGGCATAGTGCGGTAAGGATGCCCTCTGGGGCAGGGCCCCCTGGCGAAGGTTTCTTCCCTCTTTTGGAAACCCTTGTTTCCAAATCTTCAGAGGCGGTCCTTTTCCTTCCTTGGGGACACGGAATTTCAGATTCTTCTCCTCAATTATCCTCCTTCGCGGAAACACTAATTCCCCCGGTTTGGATGAGTAATGCGTGAGGCCCGCTTTTGGCTTCTTTATTCCTCCCTTTATCTTCCCCTGATGGCGCTTGGTAAGGTGCGAGCTCAAGCATCCTGGCTAGTACAGGATCCGGTGAGCCTTCGGGAAGGGGGGCCGAACACCTGATCATCTTCGCCTTTTTTATCCAGTCCTGGTCAAAGAGCGATTTTTCAGAATGATGTTGTGACAAAATAAAAGACAGTGTGTTCGGTCGCAGAATTACTTACGTGGGTATCTGGACGATTGCAGTTTAGACCCGCATGCTCGGTGGTGTCCGGACAATTTATTCGTGATCCGAAGAACAACCCATAGATCCCTTCGAGCGTCACGCTGAAGAATTGCTGAATAGTTCGCGGTCCTTCCGGGTTGAACTCCCACATACGGAGAGGTCGACGTTGACATGGCAGGACCAGACGAACTAACATGACTTGCATTACCTTGACAAGGCTGACATCTCTCTTGAGGAGATCTCGGATGCGACTCTGCAATGTCGGCACATCATTAACTAGCTCCCAGTCCAGCTCCTTGTTGACCCATGACGCCAGTTGTGGCGGGGGGGGGGCGATGGGAAGGCGGAGGCAGCTACCCACTTAGTACTTCGAGGAGCTGTGATGTAAAACCACTCCCGCTTCCATAGGTCGGACGTCTCCGGGAAGGAACCCTTTGTCCATGGAGCATCGGCGCCTTTTCTTATTATGGCACCTCCGCATTCTGCGTGTCGCCCATCGATCATCTTCGGCTTCACATTGAAGGTGTTGAGCCATAAGCCGAAGTGTGGAGTGATGCGGAGGAAGGCCTCACACACGGCGATAAACGACGAGATGTGAACGATGGAATCTGGAGCTAGATCATGGAAATCGAGCCCATAATAGAACAAAAGCCCTCTAACAAAGGATCAAGACTAAAGCCTAGCCCTCGGAGGAAGTGGGAAACAAATACGACACTCTCGTTGGGTTCGGGAGTAGGGATGACCTGCCCTTGAGCAGGCAGCATGTGCAAGACTTTGGCGGTCAGATACCTGGCTTCTCTTAGCTTCTTGATGTCCTCCTCTGCTATCCACCGGCCTTGAAGGTTGGATCCGGACATGATTGAAGGTCCGAAGTGCTTAGCCGGAGCCTCAGGTGTTGGAATTCGAGGTAGGGGTAGGGAAGGATCGAGCGCGAGAAGAAAAGGACAGGCCTTGGCCCCTTTATAAAGAGGGTGAATATCAACCATCCTCCGCGTGGACGTTTGGAACTTGCCTAAAATCGAGGAGTCATACCAACGGGCACGATTGGGTTACCCGCACCCGCATTGATGAGAATCCCGTGATAAGAGGAACACGATCTCTTCTTCGACAAGATGTGCCAATAAAACCGCCTCGCAACACGTGTAGTGGCAGGCTGGCTAAAACAGTTCGTCATGACCGGACCATGGCAGAACGTCACGCTATGAAAAGTTGTCAGCAGATTAGATTTGTGGAAATATTATACTCTCTACGGTGGTATGTGGAATTTGTTTTGCAGAGCCGGACACGATCCTAGTGTTCAAAATCTTCTATGGAGTATTCGGAGGAGGAACCCGCCTTGCAATGCCGAAGACAATCTGCGCGCCGGACTCATCATCATTGAAGCCTGGTTCAGGGGCTACTGAGGGAGTCCTGGATTAGGGGGTCCTCGGACTGCCGGACTATATACTTTGGCCGGACTGTTGGACTATGAAGATACAAGATTGAATACTTCGTCCCGTGTCCGGATGGGACTCTCCTTTGCATGGAAGGCAAGCTTGGCAATTCGGATATGTAGATCTCCTCCCTTGTAACCGACTCTGTGTAACCCTAGCCCCCTCCCGTGTCTATATAAACAGGAGGGTTTAGTCCGTAGGACAAGAACAAACATAATCATAGGCTAGCTTCTAGGGTTTAGCCTCTACGATCTCGTGGTAGATCAACTCTTGTAATATTGATATCATCAAGATCAATCAAGCAGGAAGTAGGGTATTACCTCCATCGAGAGGGCCCGAACATGGGTAAACATTGTGTCCCCCGCCTCCTGTTACCATCCGCCTTAGACGCACAGTTCGGGACCCCCTACCCGAGATCCGCCGGTTTTGACACCGACAGGCGCCGCCACCGGCACCATCAGGAGCCGAGCGACAGTGCGGTCGACTTCGTCATCACCTATGCCAAGTCCAGCCATGGAGGCCATGGCGCGGGCTCAGCTGCTGCTGAGGTTTCCGCCAGTGCCCGAGCAGATGGATGAGTGGCGTGCCACCATCCAAAGTCTTCTCGGTTTCGCCGAAGCCCGGGGCTCGCAGCAAGCTGGCCCGCCGCGGCCTCCCCAGGTGACGACAACAGCTCGTGCTGCTGGCTGCATGGGAGGGTCCACCCGCACGGTGCAGTCCCCACCACGACAGCCAGCGCGAGCGCAGCAGAATCAAGACCCCGACGACGTCTCGAGGGCCCCTTCTGACCCTCGAGCAAGTCAAGGCCGACGGCGAGCCCCGGAGGAAAGGCGGATGGGAGACATGAGCGTCATTATCGAGCAACAAAGCGACGACCCCCGCTGAACCGATGGGTGTGACGGCCCTGACGTCGACGAACCCACACTCGGTATTTGCGGGTGCCTACTTTTCGAGGTTGGCTGCCCTGCCTTTACTCGTGAGCTGCGGCAAGTCCGTTGGCCGTCCGTTCGCAAGTTCAAGCCAGAGATACCTGAGACGTATGATGGGAGGCTGAACCCGGCAAAGTTCCTGAGCATCTACACCATCGCTGTTCAGGCTGCCGGGGGAAGAGATGAGAAGGTGTTTGCCAATTACTTCCGTTTGGTTCTCAAGTCCAATGTGAGGTGTTGGCTGATGCACCTAGCAGAGAACTCCATTTCGTCGTGGGCTGACATGTGGCATCAGTTCATTGGCGCCTTCACTAGCGGCCATCAAGAGGCCGGCAGGCCCAGCGACTTGCAGCTTCTCCAACAAAAGGAAGGAGAAGCCCTCCGTATGTATTTATAGAGATTCAGCAAAGTTCATAGAAATATCCCAAATATCCATCCAGCAGCTGTGATAGCTGCCTTCCAGTCCAATGTGTGCAACCACCGGATTTGTTCCAAGATGAACGTGTGGTTGCCCAAGACTGTGAAGGAGCTTTACACCTTCACTACTGCAGGATGCTGCTAACGCGACACTATGATCAGAGACCCTTTCCCGAAACTGTGTGGGATGCATTAATCGTAAACAGGGATGTAAATAAACCGTCAAAAAGGTGCAAGACATTTGCGATGGCGGAGCCATCAAACACAGTTCAGATTTTTGTTGCGTGTGCGATGTAGGGCACACAATTAATCCATTTGAACTGTTCGCGATGAGGCAGAACAACAGAAATGGGCAGCAATATCAATGTGTGTGCGATATATGGCATACAGTTCGCTCCGATGAACTGTTTGCTATCAGGGAGTGCAACCGAAACGGTTAGCCAGATCAAGGTGTGTGAGATATACGGCATACGGTTCACTCGGACTAACTGTTTTCGATTAGGGAACACAACAGAAACGATTCAACTTAACAAAATGTGTGTGATACGTGGCAAATAGCCGACTCGGATGAACGAAGCGCGCCGCGGCCGCCTCAATGGCGAGCAAAACGCTTGGACAGACGCGAGCAGAGCGCGTCGCAGACGCCTCAACGGCGAGCAACCACGTGGTCAACCTTCTGCCATCAATAAATTTTGACCTTGTTTCTCGTCACTTTGCAGATTACAACGCAATAAGTAATTGCAAATCTGTTCAGACCTATCAAACTAATATGTGTTCACACTTAGCTCCGGGCTATAAAAACTACCCACTCGAAAATTACTTCACAGTTCCTATCCTCATCACCACAAAACTGGTCTTTCCTGTCAAGTCGTTTCGCCATGACCGGTAGGAGGAGTTTATGGTGGACATATAACCAGGCAGCAAAGACCAAGGCCGTAGAAGCACGAGAGAGGTCCCGCCGCGAAGCCGCAGCCGCAGCAGAGATGTCCCGGCGCGCTGTGGAGCCCTCGGACGAGCTCTCATGGGCATGCGAGGGCACTCACAAGTGCATTCGCGGCATCGGCATTCGCGATGAGCCGGCGTTCCTGAAGTCCTTCACTAGTGACGACAACATTCTTGCTGCTGTCACTTTGCAGCAAGAGCTGGTCGACGACTTGATGAAGCTGCTCAAGATCAGTGATGCCTCGGTTGACAAGGCGACCGACCTCGTCGAGCAACTCATGGGTGACAATGCGAAGCTCCTCAAGGCGCTCGCCGAGAAGGAGGAGGAGGCCGCCGGCTGGAAGATGCTGCATGAGCAGAGCAGTGCCTCGAGGATGACGCTGATAGCGGTCGTCGAGGAACTGGTGGGTGACTTGAGGAAGCTCCGGATCGAGCACGAGTAGGAGGTGGAGGAATTCGTGGCTGCTTTCAAGCAAAGACGTGAGGAATTGAAGATGGAACTGGAGGATGTCGTCGCCCGGCGATCCATCGACGAGTAGGGACCGTTGTGACCCAGATCGTTGTCTGCAATTTCCTTCTTCTCTTGCCCCCGTGTCCTCCGGGCTTTGCCGCATGTGGCATTTTTAATTATCTGGAATATGTAAGACAATTATTATATGCGCCATTGTAAATTTGTCGTCGTATTATCCGTTGCCCTATGTGGCAATTTAAATAAGGGCAGAATACGAGTTGAAAACACGAACAAAGCAAATGCTGCCATGGGATCACAAGCAAACACCCTCCGTCCAGGTGCTTTAATTAACCCATTAATGGAGAAGTTCGCTTCCCGGTGAGCATGGGCAGCCTTGCTGCTCGCACGTGTCCCATTGAGCCTGCGAGGTGGACAGGATGCACGAGTCCAGTCGAGCCTGCGTGGCGGACTGCTCGCACGCGTCCCGTCGAGCCTGCATGGCAGACTTCTCGCGCTCGTCCCATCTAATCAAACAGCTGCACGCACGGCACAGAGTATGGTTAAATTCGACATGGTTAATATAATACAACCATTTGCGATATTAACGTGTCAAATTTTTGTTTCTAAAAGGACTTCGTTGGCTACTAATGTGCGCGCCTCTTCTCAAACTGGACTATTTTTTGGGTGACTTTTTGATTTACTGGAATTTAAAAACTGAGATTCTCAATATTTTAGGATGACGACAAGTTTGCAATTCATTCCCATTCCTTAAATGAGACCTAAACATGCACCCAATGGCACATGTACGTTTTCCCACCCATTTTGCTTCACTGGAGCATGTGCTTGTAGTTCAAATTTTTATTATGGACTACATTAAATGTGTAGAAAACTTAATTAGTAATATATACAATGGCCAAACAAACCCTGAACATTTTCAAATTTTGGCATGATACTCCTGTTATTCTATGTTTCTTGTAGAAAACAAAGTTCAAAGCGAGAAGAGGCAGTGATTATCATTTTGCCCACCAGAGGGGCATGTTTCGCTATCGGAACCACGAGGGTTGCGACAGGCTGCGGTTTGTAAGAGGGTTGTAATATAGCTTCGCCCAAATTGGACAATTATATGTACCATGTAGTGACACCATGACAAGTTTCATGATTTCCTAGTAAGTTTTGGATTTACAAAGATTTAAAAACCGAGATTCGCAATGTTTGTGGCCAAGCCAGGACGTCGAGGCGGTTGAATTCGTTCCCATTCATTCCGTAGGACCTAAACATGCACCCCAAGGAAACATGTACGTTTTTCTAGCCATTTTGGTGCACTCGAGCATGTATTCGTAGTTCGGATTTGAATTATGGACATTAAATGCCTAGAAAACTCAATTAATTAATAAAAAATGTCAAACGAACCCTTAATAATTTCAAAGTTCAGCGCGAATATCCCGTTGTTCTGTGTTGCGTGTAGAAGAAAATACGAGGCTAGAAGAGGGAGCGATTGTCGTTTGGCCCACGAGGGTTCTTGCGACAAGGTCCGGGGTTTGTAAGAGGTTTGTAATGAAGCTTGGCCCAAATTGGAAATGTTTTTACCACGACATATATGTGCCATGACGTGACACCATGCCCCCTTTGATGACTTTCTGGTGAGTTTTGGAGTTATGGGGATTTAAAAACCAAGATTCAAAATGTTTGAGGACGATCCAGGACACCGGTACGGTTGTAATTCGTTCCAATTCCTGGCATGGGACCCAAGGACACAGGTATAATTTTTCCAGCCATTTCCATGAACTGGAGCATCTATTTGTAGTTCAGATTTGAATTATGGACATTAAATGCCTAGGAAACTCAATTAGTGTATAAAAAGGCCAAACGAACCCTAAATAAGTTTAAATTTCAGCATGGATATCATGTCGTTCGATGTTGCCCGTGGAAAAAAATACAAGTCGATAAGAGGCAGTTATTATGTTTCGCCCACAAGGGGAACACGTTTCCCTATCGGAGCCATGCGGCTTCTTTGAGTGAAGATCCGGTTTGTAATAAAGCTTGGCCCAAATTGGACTATGTTTTTACCACGACATATATGTGCCATGACGTGACACCCTGCCACCTTTGATGACTTCCTAGTGAGTTTAGGATTTACGGGGATTTACAACCCGAGATTCCAAATGTTTGAGCAGGAGCCAGGACGCGGGTACGGTTGTAATTCATTCCCATTCCTGGCATGGGACCTAAGCATGCATGCCAGGACACATGTATAAATTTTCAAGCCATTTTGGTGAACTGGAGCATGTATTTGAAGTTTAGATTTGAATTATCGACATTAAATGCCTAGAAAACTCAATTAGTGTATAAAAAGGCCAAACAAGCCCTGAATAAGTTTAAATTTCAGCACGGATATCCTTTCGTTCCATGTTGCCTGTAGAAGAAAATAAAGGCGAAAAGAGGCAGTGATTACTTTTAACCCACAAGGGGGACACGTTTCCTTATCGGAACCACGATGCTTCTTTGAGAGAAGCTCCGGTTTGTAAGAGGCTTGTAATCAAACTTGCACCAAAATGGATGAAAAAATTCCTCGACATATATGTGCCATGTCTTGACACCATGCCAGGTTTCACGATTTTCGGGTGAGTTTTTGATTTACGGGGATTAAAAAAGAGAGATTCTTCTCACGAAATGTTTTCAAATAGCACACGGTTCACTCACGAAAGTCGTGTGCCTACCAAACCGTGGCCGATGCCCCCTACCCCCTGCTGCGCGCGCGATCTAAGTCGCGCATTCTGATTGTCCAGAGCCCAAACCCCAAGGATCGTCCGTGTGCACCATTGGATGCTCGTAGATCGAACGGCAACCCTGAGCCCTTTCGATAGCACATGCAGTACATGGGTAAGCACGGTGCGCATGCGTGGTGGTAGCGCACGCTTCCTTCTCTACTAGGTTTTCTAAACAGGCTACCGTTTCTCGCCACTCCTCTCATCGGTTTCCCGCCTCTTCTCCCATCGTTTTCCTGCTACCAGTGTCAGTGCTCATTGAAGGCTGGCGGCGACACACCGGCCATGTAAATATCCCACACAGTTTCTAAAAGCACAAATGTCTGTGATAGGAGGGAGTAGGTCCCATAGCGTGACCAGCGTGAAACGCCTTAAGGGCAAGGACGCAATTCTTATCAGCAAGGGGCGGCTTCCCATCCGTTAGCCTAGTCGAATAGAACGCGGAAGTTAAGCATGCTTAGGCTGGAGTAGTCCAAGGATGGGTGACCCATTGGGAAGTTGCATAATATCTCTATAGTGACCTATCATGGCAATTATATAAACCTTGGGATCCTTGTTTTGCTTATTTGTAGACTATGTTTTTATCGGTTATTTTTTGCTCTAAAATATTAAGGAATGATTGACTTGACCTGTCATGGCGATTATTAGAACCTACTAAGTTTTTCTGGGTTATTTTTTGCTCTAAAAATGATTGACTTGACATGTCCTGGCAATTATATAAACCTTTTTCAGGTTGCATGCAGGGTATAGGGGCAGGGTGTTCTTCTCGAGCATGTCTCCCTTGTGCGTCTTATAGACGCGGCACATATCTGTGGGATCCCCGAGGTATATATACTATGCTTTACCGACAATTAGGGCGGCCCACACAATCTATCCCTTTGACCCAACAACGAGAAGGGTTTGACCATGATGGTTTCCTATTGATACTAGTATGGTACAGGTGCATTGCACGCCTGAGATTTGGTAACCAAATTATGAATAAATACAGGTGCATTGCATTGCACGATGTAGATGTTCATTTAATTCTTATAGTTCATCTCATCCAAAATCAATTAGTTCTACAAAAAATATTTTAAGATTCATGGATTGTGCATTGTAAAGCATAAAGTAAAAACAAAAAGTGACAATTCATTGTAAAGCATAAAGTAAAAACAAAAAGGAAATTAAGATATGGAAGATTCTAGAGAACAAAGGAGAAGTGCTTGTGTTTTGAGGTTTGTGCATTATGCTTAAGTTCAACCATGGAGTCTTCTAGATTGTACATGTGGCAGAATCTGGTGGAATGTAGATGATATCCAACGGCGAGTAGTGCTCGGATTTGCCATCTCTGTACCATCGGATTGGCTTCATCCAACAACCAACTTTCAAAGTTATTCGCACACTATAGGGGTATAGATACAGATGTGTCCCATGCTAGACCAAATAAATTTTGAGCGCATGCATGGGATGACACCCCCATCATCGCCTCGAAGTTGAGGAACCGACATCGTACGTATTGAACCAGGCTTGGAGTCGGGTACGGTGTTTGCTTTGTAATGTAGTTGGTGGCCCATCGAAGTTGTGCATTCGAGATTTAAAGTCATCACACACCACCGTACCCATACATATTTCAGGCCGCATGCAATGTATATGGGGTCTTCTGATCGACCACGTCTCCCTTGTGTGGTTTTTTGTGACGACACGCATATGTGTGTGCTCCCCGAGTGTATATATATCATCCCTTTGACCGATAATGAGGGGTATGTGTTGGCCATCGATGGATTCCTCCTAGTTCGTGTTAGGGCTGGTCACCATCACATGTCGCTCAACCAAAGCTCGAGCTGATGCATTGTCAGGAGTCCCTCCGACATGCTTGGATTGCTGGGTTCGACCTACATCATACCATGTGTATCTCGTCCTTAACTACCTTTCCTTCATGTTTGTTTTCCGTATCAAGAGGTAGGCACCACGTCTAAACTGTACATTATTCTATATTGAAAACACACATCACCCCTTCCTGACGTACATCATTTTGGGCCGTATGCAAGAGGTGCTGGTTTTGGGGTCCCTCTCGTGCGATTTTTATGATGGTTCAATCTATTGGTCCAAGCGGTTTATCCACAACAATAGCTGTCGTTTGACCAAACGATAGATTCATTGGTCCGTCTTATGGTAGGTCATGAGAACATGCATGTATGACCAAAGTATCGATCATTACGTGCATCCGCCCCGCTAACACGAAGTGGGAGGTGGCGGGCCAAGCATCCTAGCTAGGTACGACATTATGTCATTATAGATATATATATACCAAGGGTGCTTTCAGGTTTGCGAGGCAGGTGCCACCAAAGTTATCCACTGTGTATTTAAAGTTTTAAACATCCCCAATTTTCCTACATATATTTGCCCACTTCCAGGTGGTTCTTGAGTTCTGGCCCCTCTCAGCGATCTTCGACGACACAACCAACCATGGGCCCGCGCGGTCAAAGTTGTGCATTGGAATTTTGAACATCACAGACCACCCTTTTAACTCATATATATTTGGGCCACATGCTGGTGTGGCCGTCTTCTGACCCTCTCTAACAGTTTTTTTCCTGCAAAGACTCTGATGACGATCAATGGACACAGGTATAATATCTTAACCGTGTGTGATACGTCTCCAACGTATCTATAATTTTTTATTGTTCGATGCTGTTTTATTATCAATCTTGGATGTTTTATAATCATTATATAGTCATTTATATCCTTTTTTGGTACTAACTTGTTGACAGAGTGTCAAGTGCCAGTTGCTGTTTTTTCCATGTTTTTTACATCGCAGGAAATCAATATCAGACGGGGTCCAAATGCAACGAAACTTCACGGTGATTTTTTATGAACCAAAAGGAAGAAGTTGGGCCCTAGTTGCACCTAGGGGAGTCCTGAGGAGGGCATGACCCACCAGGGCGCGCCAGGAGGCCCAGGCGCGCCCTGGTGGGTTGTGCCCACCTCGGGTGCCCCCCGGACCGCCTATTTGCTCTATGAATACCCCAAAAATACGAGAACCCTAGCAGCGTCGACGAAATATTCATCCAGCCGCCACAGAGTCCAGAACGACCAGATCCAATCTAGACACCATCACGGAGGGGTTCACCACTTCCATAGGTGCTTCTCCGATGATGTGTGAGTAGTTCTTTGTAGACCTTCGGATCCGAAGTTAGTAGCTAGATGGCTTCCTCTCTCTCGCTGAATTCTCTATACAATGGTATCATGGAGATCCATATGATGTAAGTCTTTTTGCGGTGTGTTTGTTGGGATCTGATGAACTTTGAGTGTATGATCAGTCATATCTTTTTATATCCATGAAAGTTATTTGAGTTCTTTGATCTCTTATATGGATGATCTAGCCTTGTATTTCTTCTCCGATATTTGGGTTTTGTTTGGCCAACTTGATCTATTTATCTTGCAATGGGAAGAGGTGCCCGGTAGTGGGTTCGATCTTACGGTGCTTGATCCCAGTGACAGAAAGGGAACCGACACGTATGTATCGTTGCTACTAAGGATAAAAAGATGGGATCTATATCTACCGCCATAGATAAACGGATCTTGTCTACATCATGTCATCGTTCTTATTGCATTACTCCATTTTTCCATGAACTAAATACACTAGATGCATGCTGGATAGCGGTCGATGTGTGGAGTAATAGTAGTAGATGCAGGCAGGAGTCGGTCTACTAATCTTGGACATGATGCCTATGTAATGATCATTGCCTGGATATCATCATAATTATTTGAGGTTATATCAATTGCCCAACAGTACTTTGTTTACCCACCGTTTGCTATCTTTCTCGAGAGAAGCCACTAGTGAAATCTACGACCCCCGGGTCTTATTTCTCATATATTGCTTTGCGATCTATTTTATTTGCACTTTCTATTCAGATCTATTAAATCGAAAATACAAAAATACTTTGCTACACTTTATTTTATTTGCGATCTATTTATTCAAACTATTACAACTTTCTCCCATCAACACGCAATTTCTGGCGCCGTACCCCGAAAGGGATTGACAGCCCCTTTAACACGTCGGGTTGCGAGGTGTTGTTATTTGTGTGCAGGGGCTGTTTACGTTGTGTTGCTTGGTTCTCCTACTGGTTCGATAACCTTGGTTTCATATCTGAGGGTAATACCTACCGCCGTTGTGCTGCATCATCCCTTCCTCTTTGGGGAAATACCGACTTAGCTTCAAGCGACATCAGTGTGCGATACAAGTGTGTTGTGAATCACCACGCCTGGGCAAGCGCGAGCAAAGGTGGAGGTACTGGCTCAACCGTGTGCGATGCATGTGCGTTGTAAAAACACCACGACCGCGCAAGCGCGAGCAAAGGGTGGAGGTACTGGCTTAACCATGTGCGATGCAAGTGCGCTGTAAAATCACCACATGTGCAAGCTAAAGGCGGGTAAGTTTATTTGGAAATTGGGACGAACTATGTGCGATAGACCAGCTAGCTAGAAATATAAAAACAAATTACCCGCCTTGAGCGTTGGGTGGTCCCGCAACTTTTCCTTATTATCATACACACATATTGTTATTGGACCATGCGTGATCTTGGGAACTCCCGCCCCGCATCAATTCCTTTACCCAAATTTTAGTAGCTGTCGTACTTCAACCGTCGCCCACACCCCTGTAGCACCGACCTTATAGTAAAATAACAGTAGCCAAGGCATTTGAACCATCGCCCTCCCTCGTCCAACACCATCTCCACCCACCATTACTATAATTTTCATTAGCTGTGGCGTATCCTCAAACAACCCCCCCCTTCACAGTCTCCAACCCGCCCCCTCCCCCACTCGAACCCTAGCTCGCGACCGCCGACGGCTCCGCCGGTGCCGCCACCAACCCCTGTCGGCCTGCCCGTTCCTCCTAGCTTAGATAATAAAGTACAGGTTACCCAGCGATTCCCATACCGTCGCCCCACTCCCCTAAGTTTTTAGATGAGGCCTGTGGTGTCCCTTCACGCCAGATCCACATCCCCTGCTCCAGAATGTCGCAGCCTAAGCTCGACCACGTATCCCGGGGAGCCCGACGAGCGTTCGGCCAAGAAGAGGTTTATCATGGCCTCTCCGGCGGACGTTGGCGAGGTGGCCGCCGTTCGCCCCGACCTGTCGATCCCGGAGCAACACGTCGCCGCGGAAGCCGGCACAGACATTGACTATGTTGCCATGCCGAAGGCTTCATGTCAGCAGGCTAGCGTAATACTGTATCTCGGTAAAGCTAGCTAGGACATCAAGCTCATCCACAGCGACGGCTTCACGCGGGCCATGTCACAGGTTAAATGGTCCATCCCCAACCCCTCTGGTTCAACCGCCGTCGATCTCTTCGACGGCCCTGCCCCTGATCTCCTCTGCCAAGCGGTCAAGGATTTGCGATCTTTATACGCCATCGAGCCCATTTTGTCATTTCTGAAGGACACGTTCTATGGCGGCGGCTTGGGATCCTCAATTGCCAAGTCAGATCTCATCAACCACGACCATGACCACGAGGAGGGCACCCACAATGGTTCTTCCAAGGTGAAACAGCCCATCTGTGACATCAGAGAGCGCACCATGGGTCTATGCTCTTCCAACTGGAAGGATCCCGTCCATGAAATGTGAGGCAACATTCTATCAGCAAATCTTACCTTTTTTAGCTAACCAACCCGTACCCTTTGTTCTAGTAGCATTTGTCGTGCGGTGCTTTAACTGTGCCATGTTTAATTATTTCAGTTATGCAAAAATCTATTGTTCAATAGGGCTATGTGATGTTTAAGTATGAATTGTCCACTTCAGTTTCACGAATGGCTATATTTGGTTGTTTATAGTGAGTTAGATGCCTTGTTTATCTGTATTTAGTTGTTAGGTTGGTTGGAGTGAGCATTTTTCCAGTTATCGAGCAGATGCCTTGTTTATATGTATTTGGTTCTTAGTTTGGTTGCAGTGAGCATTTGTCCAATTATCAAGCAGATGCCTTGTTTATCTGTATTTGGTTGTTAGGTTGCTTTTTTAGCATTTTTCCAGTTATCAAGCAGATGCCTTGTTTATCTATATCTGCTTGTTAGGTTGGTTGCAGTGAGCATTTGTCCAGTTTTCAAGCATATGCTCTGTTTATCTGCATTTGCTTGTTAGCTTGATTGCAGTGAGAGTCTGTCCAGTTTTCAATGGCTATATTTGGTTGTTATACTGGTCACTTATGCCATGTTTATTTCAGTCATTCACAATGTGTTATTCATTATGTGCAAGTCGGAACTGTGCCGCTCGACTACACCAATACCAGTTTGAACGGCTATATTTGGTTCTAGTTATTCCTGGTGTAGTTAACACATGCCCTTTATTACAGTTTTACACATTTATCCAGTGTGATGTTTAAGCATTACCTACGTTCTATTCATTTTCAACAATACCAGTTTGAATTGCAATATTTCATGGTTGTTAAGCCTGCTGTTGGTAACATTTCCTTCCATTTTATATCTGCTTTAACAGCATGCTGAAACCAACACATTCAAGCTATCATTTGGAGATGATGTTGTTTACCTTTGCTATATTTGTTTGATGTTAAGGTTGCTATACTTATCATGCCTTTCCACTAATTATGCAGGACAACAACGGGAGTGGCCACGATTTTCCGCCGAGGTTAGCTTATTCCCTCGGCTTGTACTCCCCCCGTCGTTCCATAATGTAGTGCATATAGATCCCGGCCTGGACACTTGTTAGCTTCTAATATTGACTTATTGCTTGTAGGTGCATATGCCCTTGGCAAGGATTCACGCATCGACCCTTTTTGCGTATGGGGCAATGAGATATTCGTGAACAAGCATCAAGTGAGGAAACTAATAAGGATTATTAGCAAAAAGATACGAATGGTGGCAAGCAAATTATTTGTTTATGCTCTATCCAACACAACAGTGAGATGTGGGATGGTAACTACAAACTCTGCAACCTTCTCTTTTTACTGCCAATAATGAGTTGTTAGACAACAATGTCTGAATCTTTTTCGTTCGCAGTGGTTCCCGAAGAAGTTCACTCAAGATTACCTCACAAAGTACATGATTGGTGGACACACAATGAAGGTTAAAGTATTTCATCCAGACTACAATGAGCATCGAGAAGTCGTAATGAAGACAGTGAAGGATGGACGGGCAGCCATCACAAGGGGTTGGCCTAGAGTCGTGCGCGCATACGCATGGAGGAGGGCACAAAATGGGCATTACGCTTCACCTTCTCCAGCAACCAGAATGTCTTTCACCTCTCTCTTTACAGTCTTTAGTACAAATGTGGTTCATTATTCTTTACCTGGTGCTTCTGTAGTTCTTTAGTGTATGTACCTGTCCATCAAATTATGCATTTGTGGTTGAACCTGTATTTGTAATAAACATGGTTGGATATGAAATAAGTGATTGCCTACTTTAAAATTCAAAACATGTGATTTTTAAATTAGGGATAAATTAGGAATTAATTAGGGATTACACTACACACGGTCTGTGAAAGTGAAACGTCTGCGATAGACGTGGAGATCAGAAACGTTTCTAGGATCCACTACGTGTGCGATCAATCTCCACTGCACACACGACATCCTCTTGAAAACTGTTTGCATCAGGCCACCTTGCACAAACGTTTACAGCATAAAAACTATGTGTGATGGACAGTCTTTGCCACACAGTTGCTTCTACGGACCGTGTGTGATGCATTCAATAACGCAAACGATAAATTGTTAATATTGTGTGCAATGGCAACGCGATCAGAAACGATTTAGTGGGGAAAATTGTGTGTGATGTACCTGTGAACATAAACGTTTTCCTTGGAGCGACTGTGTGGGATGTACATACGAATGGAAACATTTAGAGGGGACTGACTATGTGGGATGTACTTGCGACTGGAAACAATTCCGCCTGTATAATTGTATTTTTTTAGCTCTACTGTACGTATTTTCGTATTTGAGCGCTCGCCAGTCGCACACGACCTCATTTTGCGAAGCATGTGTGCCACGTGGGCATATCCCCGACGGTTTCTGGGTCGTGTGGGAAGGACCCCCGCCTATCGCCGTCACTCACTTGGCGACGGTTCCGAACGCCGTCATGTAAAGGGTTTAAAAACCGTTTGTATAGCACCGACGCGTACCAGTGCTTTGTGGATAAGTGTGCTCGGATGGAGGAGGGAAGAAAGTTGCCCAGAGAGGAAGATTGCACCAATGCCGATTCAGAGGATGATGATGAATCAACCAGTCAGAAGAAGAGCAAGAAGCGCAGTAAGAAGTGGATGGATAAGGCAGTGATGACTGTTGAAGGATCGGGTACACCTAGTACCAGCAAGAAGGCCAAGGCTGAGGCCCTCGGAAAGGAAGCTGCCGTGTGCGCTGACTGCCAGGAAGCTGCGGCTGCCAAGAAGGCCGGGAAGGGTGATGGACCGTACTACAAGATCCATCGGACCAAAGACCATGACCTTCATGAGTGATATCAGGTTGAGCAGCTTGTCAAGAGACAGAAAGCAGAGTACGAGAACCGTGACAAGGAAAAGGGTCAGAATATCGCTGGTGGTAAGGGCCAAGGCGGTGAAGTAAATCGCCCCGGCAAACCCTTTCGGAACCAAGGAAAGCCCACCAGAGGTCGAGAGAAGGAAGTCTGTGATGATGAGAGTGATGGAGGGGATGAAGAGGAAACCAACGAGCAATAGTTTCAGAAGGCCACTAGCGCCCTCTGCATTGACGGGGGCCCATCTTTGCACACCTCTCACTGCCAGCTCAAGCGATGGGCACGAGAAGTCAATGTCGTGGAACCAGCGCCAGTGGCCAGGAAGCTGCTCAAATGGTCCCGCACGCCCATCATCTTCGACGAAGAGGATCATCCTGGCCACACCACAAAGGTAGGGTGTTTTCCATTGCTGGTCTCTCCAACAATTCGGAACCTCCAAGTCACAAAGATGTTGGTGGACGGCAGGGCCGGGTTGAATCTGATCTCCCCAGCAGTTATCAGCAGGCTTCAGATAGTTAAGGAAGAACTAGAGGTTACCAGCACGTTTCAAGGAGTTAATCCTGGCAGGTGTCGTCCTATGAGAAAGATCACGTTGCCGGTAACGTTTGGGGGAGAGCTGAACTACCGGACTGAGAAGATTGTATTTTATGTGGTTGACCTCCCCCTGCTATACAATGGGATTCTTGGGCGCCCAACCCTGGCTAGATTCACGGCGGCATCCCAGTATGCCTACAACACATTGAAGATGCCTGTGCCCTTGGGGGTCATTACCATCCCATGAAATGAGAAGTATGCGATCATTTGTGTGGATAAGATGTACCAGGATGCGGTCACGGCAGAGGCTGCGGTAGCAACAGTTCCAGCCAAGGAGGACAGAGGAAAGAAGAAGGGTTGTAAGGACTCCAGCAAAGAGTCCGAGAAGCGTGCCCCCATCGAGTGGACGACACCCATTGATAACGTGCCGGAGTGTTCCAACAGCAAGAGATCCAAGGTCGCTGCACCCCAAGTGAAGAACGTCCCAGTAGGGCTAGCTCGTGTTCATGGTACTTTCACTATCAGCGCCATCCTCGATGACAAATAGGAAAGCGCGCTCGTTGCCTTCCTGCGGGCGAATATCGATGTGTTTGCCTAGCAATCATCTGATATCCCCGGTGTTCCTAGGGAGGTCATCGAGCACCACCTTGCTCTCTGCCCACACGCCCGACCTGTAAAGCAGAAAGTCCGGAAGCAGGCCTTGGAGAGGCAGCAGTTCATTGCGGAATAGATCAAGAAACTTGAAGTTGGTTTGGTCAGAGGAGTGTTACACCCCACGTGGTTGGCAAATCCAGTGGTAGTCCGGAAGGCTAACAAGAAGTGGAGGCTTTGCATAGATTTCACATATCTCAACAAAGCTTGCCCGAAGGACCCGTTTCGCTTACCGCTGAAAGGATCGGGAAGAGGTGTCTAGAGGTGGGTGATTAGACTCTCAACAAAGAAAAGTAGCAGTTTTTAATTTCTTCAAGTTAAGGTGGAGTTTTAGCACAAGTTTAAACATTCACAATATATTTCAAGCAAGCATGGCAAGAGTATATGAGGAGCGGAAAGTAAAGCATGCAACTTGCAAGAAAATAAAGGGATGGGACTGGAGTATGCAAACGCTGGAGACACGGAGGATTTTGGCGTGGTTCCGATAGGTGGTGCTATCGTACATCCACGTTGGTGGAGACTTCAACCCACGAAGGGTAATGGTTGCGCGAGTCCATGGAGGGCTCCACCCACCAAGGGTCCACGAAGAAGCAACCTTGTCTATCCCACCATGGCCATCGCCCATGAAGGACTTGCCTCACTTGGGTAGATCTTCACAAAGTAGGCGATCTCCTTGCCCTTACAAACCCCTTGGTTCAACTCCACAATCTCGACGGAGGCTCCCAAGTGACACCTAACCAATCTAGGAGACACCACTCTCCAAAAGGTAATAGCTGGTGTGTTGATGATGAACTCCTTGCTCTTGTGCTTCAAATGATAGTCTCCCCAACACTCAACTCTCTCTCACAGATTTGGATATGGTGGAAAGATGATTTGAGTGGAAAGCAACTTGGGGAAGGCTAGAGATCAAGATTCTTGTGGTTGGATTGGAATGTCTTGGTCTCAACACATGAGTAGGTGGTTCTCTCTCAGAAAATGAATGTTGGAAGTGTAGGCATGTTCTGATGGCTTTCTCCACGAATGGAGGATGGGTGGAGGGGTATATATAGCCTCTACACAAAATCTAGTCGTTACACACAATTTAGCAAACTCGGTGGGACCGAATAGTGAAACTCAGTCAGACCGATATGGTTCAAAATGTGAATGTTAGAGTTTTCGATGGGACCGACATGATCAACTCGGTGGGACCGATTTGCTAGGGTTAGGGTAAAACCTCAACTCGATTTGACCGATTAAACAAACTCGGTGAGAACAATTTAGGTAATGAGCAAACAGAGAGTTGATCAAGCAAACTCGGTGGGACAGACTGCATATCTCGATGGAACCAAAATATTGCAACAAGTAATCAGAGAGTTTGCAAGCCCATCTCGGTGAGACCGAGATCCCATCGGTGAGATCAAACTGATTAGGGTTTCTGGCAGTGGCTATGTCAAGTGAACTCGGTGGGGCCGGATAGATCAAATCGGTGGGGCCAAGTTTGACTTTGGGTTTAGGACATATGTGGAAATGAGAAAGTGGTTGAGGGCTTGGGAGCAAATAACTAAGCACTTTGAGCAAGCAAGCCATTAAGCAACACCTCATCCCCTTTTAATAGTATTGGCTTTTCCTATGGATTCAGTGTGATCTTGGATCACTAAAATGAAAATGTAGAGTCTTGAGCTTTTGCCAATGTTTGTCCTTAGCATCTTGAAAGGGTTCCACATCCTCTTGTCCATGCCACTCCACTGTTGAACTCATCTGAAATATACTGGATAAAAGTATTAGTCCAACAAGAGATATGTTGACATTAATTACCAAAATCACCTAGGGAGCACTTGTGCTTTCAATCTCCCCCTTTTTGGTAATTGATGACAACATACATCAAAGCTTTACATAAATATAGAAGGAATAGCAAGTAAAGCTTTGGAAAGACATTTATCATGCATATGCTCCCCCTACATGCATGCAATCATGTGAATATAGAGTATAAGAGCATGTGAATGCATGGACATGTCAGAGCAAGCAATGAGTTACATGTATCTTGGCTATATGCATCACAACAAATGATGTGACTATAGGAAATGTACCTCCATGTTCATGAGTCCTTCTTGCAAACAATATGTACATCAGCAAGAGATCATCATGCACATGAGGGTGATGCATATACTTACCTTGTGGTCATGAGCTGGCTTTGGAAGAGATGAACTTGAGTAAACAAGGTTAGATAACATAGGAATATCTACTAAACAGAGCAAGAACAGTAAACCACATGAGTACCAAGATTGGGATGACATATAGTGAGTGAGTACTTAGTACTCTATTGGATATAGACATGTCCCCAAATAGTAAACATATGCAATGAATTCTAAGATTTCCTTCCCTTAGATGTCTTTCTCCCCCTGAATGTGATATTGGATAATGGGAGAAGACAGGGCAAAAGAAAATCAGAATAAAACAAACTAACATGTCTTTCCCCTCTTGAAGACATGTGACTTCTCTCCTCTATGGATGATAGGCATCTAGAGAAGCTTAAGGTGTGCATTCTCTCTTATGTGATAAGCTTTGATGTGCTCTCTCTCCCCTTTGACATCAATTTCCAAGAAGGGATCTTCTAGAGCATGAGTCAAGTAGGTTTGTTCCTTGAGTCACATTACAAAGCATCTTGTAATATAAGATGCTGGTAGAGGACAAGAATCATCGAGTGGAGCTGGAAGTAATATGCAGGAATGCAAATGGCAAAGTGTTTCCTCAGCATTGAAATTGGTAACACCGAGCCTTTTTGTTCGGTGGCACCGAGTTGTTTCGGTTTGGCCGAAAGAAACAAACCGGTGAGGCCGAATTCAGCATAAAGAGAAAACAGCTGTCATCAACTCTCTAGGCAAATAAGATCTCACAAAGATTTGCAAGGAATTAACTGGAGGATTTGCAATGAATTGGATGCAGGGAATGCAGAAAATAGTAGAGAAAAGAAAAGAAGTCTAGATGAAGTTTTTTTAAGAAGAAAACAAGCATGCAAGAGACAAATGCAATAACATAGGGAATCACTTGAGAACTTCATCTAGAATTTGTTGGCAACAAAGTCACCTATGTCAGAGTATATTGACTGAGGAGTCAAGTGAGAACACTTGATCGTAGGTCATACTCATCATTTAAGCTCAAAATGGGGTTGCCATTTTTTGTTTAAGCATTTGATGTATTCACATCTTGTTGAGCTACTTTGACCCATGTCTTGGGGTAAACCTTCTCTAAGATGGAGTAACATACCTTGGGTGGTGGTGTTGATCTTGATCATGTAGTTGAACTTCTGTGGGATGCTCTAGGTTGACGTAGCTCATCAAGAGTTGGGGGCACTACTTGTAGTTTGAGTTAATCTATGTGGCACCCCAGAGATCACATCTTCTGGCAACACACAACATATTGGTACAGAAAACAACCGCTTTATAGATACTAGCGGAACATAGTTCGATGTTACATAAAGTAGCGAGGCCAAGCGGCACACACGGCGCGGCTGAACAATATGTACATTATTTAGTGAACATAAAGGGGCCTCGATCACGGCAACAATGCGGGAGCAGAACGACGACAAAGCGGGACTCCATAGCACAGGGACACCAATGTGGACACGGTCTAGACTCGGGCAGCACTTCGATCCAACGAAACTTTCTTGAAATCTAGCATGACACGCTAGGTTAGTACATTGAATGTACTTGCAAGCTCACAACAAGCATAATTAAACATAATTGCAAACAATATCATGATATTTAATCAAGCTAAATACAATGCAGAATCATAGTACTGATGCAGTTAAAACAACATCGTGCACCAAGTCCCTCGGACTATCTTACCGAACGGGTTACCTTGTAACCAAATGGTGACCTTACTCGGATCACAAACGAAACCAACACTTTGCTCTCCACATCATCATAATTTCTCAACCATCATCTTTAGAACAGTGCCAAGTGATTATACTAAGTGTGCAAAATTAATTATAAATGTTGATCCATGGTGTGACCTACTCATGAGTTGTGTCCGTAACCGAGGACGCAGCTATCGATGGATTAAATACACTCTGCAGAGGTAGCGCACTGTACCCACACCACGGAATCCATGGCCTCGCACTCCCATTCGGGTGGACCAATGGCATTCGGACGAAACGCTCCCATTGCCATGACACTCTCCCGGCCACTCCGGTTCACTCCCCACTGGGCTAAGTCCTGGGTGGCACCGTGCCTACCAAAGGCATCAACGGCCACCGTCGTGGCAAAACATAAACGGTCCCAAACGGGGACAAGGTACCATAACAACAAACGGGCACACGAGGTTATGTCTGCTTACCGGGCCAGGGTACCGCACACCCATAACCATCCCTCATTGGAGGTACCAACCAGAGGCATGACAATGGACCGAATAAAGGCCTTCCCATAAAGGCAAATGCGGTGTCATGATATGCCCTGAATATGCAACCCTACAACATGCATTACATACCACTACGAGTAAACGGATCAACATCATTAAATCTTATACTGGCACTAGTCATCATCAAACCATACTAATCTTACTCCACTGGTTCTTGAGACTCATCATATTTTTAGTCATGATATCAACTTAATAGAATCAATTTCGTTCGTAAGAAAAATAGTACCGGTGCTAGTCATATCATAACAATGTCATTATCACATAAGAAAAAGTTACTTCTACCGACTCATATTAACTTAAACATCATCACACTACTAAAATCTAACAGTTCAAGCAGAAGAAGTAACAAGCAAAATCAAGATTCATTTAAATAATTTTAGATGCCTGAAATAACTCATATTCAAGTTGAAAAATCACAAATATTGAAATGACACCATTTAAATGTTGGTGTGGCTTGCCTTAGTGCAGAGGAGGCTCACACTCCTCCCGGTGATCCTCAAGACAAGCTTCTCCCTCTGAAAACATTTAAAAACAGAGAAAGAAAATATCAAGAATCACTATGGAAATAACCAGAAAATCTAGACAACAGAGAAAAATATCATTTTTGGTGTACTGCTAGATCTTTTCAGTAAGAACAAAATGCAAAAAGAATCAATTCATTTGGAATTATAGTTAAAAAGTTATGGCCATTTGAAGTTTTTGTAAAATTTGGAATTTAAATAAAATGACCAGGGGGTGACGTCAGCGCCACGCCAGCGTGTACCGTTTCGGCTGCGGGGCTAGGTGGCTGACAATGGGCCACCACTGTCTGGTTTAGGGAGAGGGGGATAGAAATAGAGGCGGAGCGGTGATGCGCCAGCGTTTCTCCGGCGAGGAGAGGTCGGCGGCCAGATCTAGAGGGATAGAAAAAGAGAGGGGGTCGAGGCGCACCTGCCCGTACCCGTAGTTTGGCTAGGGGTAGTCAGACGGGGTCGGAACTGGCCTCTCCAGCGGTGGCAGGAAGCAGAGGTCGCCGGAGTTGGAGACGACGGTGACATGGGGCTGCACCAGGGGCTCCAATGGGGTTGGACGGCACGAGTGAACCACCAGTAAGTCACTTGAGAAGTGGATCGAGTTCGGGAGGCACTTGAGTGAGGAGGAGGGGCTATCAGGGTTCGCTGGCGAGCTCGGGTCGGGGCGGCGGCCAGAGGCCTGCCCGGCTGGGCTGCGGCTTAACTACGAGCTTGTGGAGGCTGAGGGAGTGGGTGGTGATGCTCGAGGAGGCTGGGTTGCTGTATTTATAGGCGAGCGAGGAGAGGGGATCGGGCTCCGCCAGAGGGCTTCTGGACACGGCGCCCGGTGATGAAAAGCATCAGCGAGAGGGGGAGAAGGCGACGCAGCTTACGCGGGCACTATGGGGGGGCGGAGACGAGCACAGGAGCGAGGATGGCGACGAACATGGTGGGGCAGACTATTGGCTTGGTCGTGTTGTGCCCGTGCTCGTTGGGCGAGCTCCAGCATCGACGAGCACCAGGGAGGAGTTAATGGAGTCGGGACGATGATCGTGGCGAAGTTTGGGAAGGCGCGGTGGTCGGGGAACCGAGCCCGAGCTCAACAGCGGCTCGGGCGCGTCACAGAGCGCGTCGGCTGCATGCTGGCACGCCTGGACGAACGCGGTCACTGCGTGAACTATGATATCATGCCGCGCTAAGCTTAAACTTCATGTCTGGCGTGTAGTCCTTGGTGGTTTGAGTGGTTCCAACACTTTGAGTTGATCCCAGGAGCTGTGTGTACGTGGTTTACTTCCTGGTAAGTATTTGGACAGTAACTTGTGAGGTTAACTGTGAGTGATCTAGTAAGAGTTGAGGGCTGAGCTTTGGGGTTTAGCAGTCTCTTAGGAAGGTAGTGAAGCTCAAGAAAATCAGCCTCATTGGATCAAGGAAAAGTATACTTGCTGTGTAAAGTGCCTATTCTGTCCAGAACAGAAATGATTTTCTGTAGCAAAAAAGTTACAGAATGTGATGCAATATTTTGGCTCAGGTAGGTGCCCTAGGGTTCAAAGAATATTTGGAAATTTTCTCAGGATTTTAGGAGCAATAAAAATGAGGGTTGCTTTGGAGCATATGTCTCTGAAGTGGATTTCAGAGAAGAAAATGAATATTTTTCTTTCAAGAAAAATATTCCTTGGGCCATTTTAGGGATTTTTCAGAGCAAGAAGTATGAGTTAGGGATGGATGGGCCACTTGGCTGAAAATCAAAGACATGCCCAATTGTTCAAGTCCATTTGAATTGATTCCAAACTCCAAATTCAAAACAGAGGCAAAAGGAAGTCCGGAAAAAGAGAGAAGGAAAAAACCAGGCTGTCACAAACCTCCCCCACTTAGGATGAATCTTGTCCTTGAGATTCGGTTGCTCCAGAAAACAATTCAGGATAGGTTGCCTTTAGAAATTCCTCTCGTTCCCAAGTTGCTTCTTCCTCGGTATGATGCTCCCACTGAACCTTATAAAACCTTATTGCTTTACTACGACTGACCCTTTCCATCTCATCCAAGATTCTGAATGGTTTCTCCTCATATGTTAAATCCTTAGCCAGCTCTGATTCTGCCACATCAGTCTTTTTCTCTGGAGGCGATATACATCGTCTTAACTGTGATACATGGAACACATTGTGCACTTCTGACAATTCCGGGGGCAATTCCAACTGATACGCAATAGTACCCACTCGAGACATAACTGGGAACAGACCAATATACCTTGGGACCAATTTTCCACGAGTCTCAAATCTCTTGACTCCCTTCATAGGGGTGACTCGGAGGTATATATGTTCTCCAGGTTCAAAACTGACCGAACGGTGCTTTGCATCATAATAACTCTTCTGTCGGGACTTAGCCAACTTCAATCTATCTCGGATCTCCTTTAATTGCTTTTCAGCTTCCATCATGAGATCAGTTCCGAAAATATGGCTATCTTCGTTTTGAGACTAGTTTAGGGGAGTGCGGCACTTACGGCCATATAGAGCTTCATAGGGTGACATCTTCAGGCTGGTCTGGAAGCTATTGTTGTAAGAGAACTCGGCGTATGGCAGACAATCTTCCCATTTGGGTCCTTGGGCCAGAGCACATGCTCCAAGCATATCTTCAAATATTTGATTTACTCGCTCAGTCTGCCCGTCTATCTGAGGATGATAGGCTGTGTTGTATTTTAGCGTGGTCACCAAAGCTTGATGGAGACGTGACCAGAAAGCTGAGGTAAAAAGTGACCCCCTGTCGAAAGTGATAGTTCTTGGCACTCCATGCAACCCGACTATTCTGGACACATACAACTATGCAAGTTGATCGGCTCGGCAAGTGGTTCTGATGGGAATGAAATGGGCTACCTTGGTCAGTGTGTCAACCATGACCCATACTTCATCATTGCCTTGGTGAGTCCTTGGTAGTCTTGGGATGAAATTCATGCAGACATCATCCCACATCCATTGCGGAATAGGCAGAGGTTGGAGAAGTCCGGCTGGTTTCTGGTGTTCTGCCTTATCTTTGTTGCATACATCACAACAAGCACCAAAGTAAGCGATGTCCTTTTTCATCCCATCCCACCAAAATATCTGCCGAAGGTCTTCGTACATTTTGGTACCTCCGGGGTGAATGGAATACGAGGATTCATGCGCTTCTGTCAGGATCTTCTTCTCATATCTATTTGCTCAGGTATACAAACCCTTCCTCTGAACCATAGCGTACCTTACTGATCTTTAGAGAAATCATGGGTCTGTCCTTCTAACATATGCCTGGCATGTTTTTGTAGAACTGGGTCGTCTGCCTGGGCCCTGCCGATTTCTTCCTCGAGAGTAGGGGTAACCTCCATCATATTAGAAAGACCAGTATCAACAATAACCAGATTGAGCTGAGTTATTTCTTTCTGGAGTTCGGGAGGCAAGGACTCCATCATAGCATTCAGACTGGCAGGCTTGCAGCTGAGAGCGTCGGCGACCACGTTGGCCTTACCCGGATGATAATTAAGTCCAAGGTCATAATACTTGACTAATTTGAGCCATCTTCGCTGTCGGAGAGTTAAGTTCGGCTGAGTGAATATATACTTGAGACTTTTGTGGTCGGTAAATCTCTGACACCTTTTTCCAATGAGGTAGTGTCTCCAAATTTTTAAAGCATGAACAACCGCGGCCAACTCAAAATCATGAGTAGGATAGTTCCCTTCGTGGGGTCGTAGGTGGCGAGATGCGTATGCTACAACCTTGCCATCTTGGATGAGTACACATTCAAGACCTCGCCTGGAGGCATCACAATACACGTCAAAGCTGCGGTAGATGTCCGGAAGAGTCAAAACCGGTGCTGTTGTTAGTCTGGTCTTCAGCTCATTGAAACTTTTCTCGCAGTCTTCAGTCCATTCGAATTTCTCATATTTCTTGAGTAGCTCTGACATTGGCTTGGCAATCTTAGAGAAACCTTCAACGAAACAGCGGTAGTACCCGGCTAATCCAAGGAAGCTCCGGATCTCGGATACTGTTGTGGGTGCCGTCCAATCAAGCACGTCCTGTACCTTACTTGGATCCACGGCTATACGTTCTGCTGATAGAACATGCCCTAGAAATCGAACTTGCTTGAGCCAAAACGTGCATTTACTGAATTTGGCGTATAGCTGATGGTTACGGAGCATTTGTAAGACAGCTCGGAGGTGTTCCTTATTCTCTTCTTCACCTTTTAAGTATATTAAAATGTCATCGATGAAGACACCACAAATTTATCCAGGAAATCCATGAATACTGTGTTCATCATATGCATGAAGAAAGCAGGGGCATTGGTGAGACCGAATGACATAACTATATATTCATAAAGACCTTATCGGGTAGTGAATGCGGTCTTAGGAATATCTTCCTTCTTGATCTTTAGCTGGTGGTATCCGGTCCTCGAATCAATCTAGGAGAGTACTCACTACAAAAAAATACACTTCCGTGATGATACGTGTTTGTCACAGTAGGTCGCGTTTTTTGTCATGCATGTACATCCATGACGATTTTATGTCAGAATCAAGATAGTCATACCTCTGCTGTCGTAGAAGTGTTCCATGACATTACCAAAATTATCATCATGAAAGTGTCCACTTCCATGACGATAAATCGCGCGTCACAAAAGCGCGTCACAAAAGGGTGACCGACACGTGGCATCCACCGTAACGGAACGCCGTTAAGCTATCGGGTCGGGTTTTGGATCCGATAACCCGTTAACAGCCCCGACCAATGGGGATTTTCCAAGTGTAAAATCATCATTGGCTGGAGGAAACACGTGTCGGCTCACCGTTGGGACAAATGTCATCCGCTCATTGGACCGAAGGCGCCTATGATACGGCGACACGTGGCACGGCCCAACAGAGGCCCGTTCCTGTGAAAAGGCCGACCCGTTTGACTTGGTCAAAAGGTGGCGGGCCGGCCCACGGAAAGCCTGTTAACGGCCTGTTCGCATATAGCCATTTACAGCCCGCTAACCCAGGGCCCGTTACGCCCTATCCGAATTAGTCCCAGTAGCGTCATCTGGGCCGTCCAATATGATTCAGCCCGTTTTAACTTCCGGCCCATGTGTGGCCCATGACTTCTTTCGCCCCATATGAGGACCTTTGTAACTCTTGGCCCATTAACGGCCCGTGGTGAAACTGGCCCGTAATGAATAGTGTACCACTTTATACCCATTAACGGCCCGTTATTCCATTGGGCCGTTTCCATCCCAAGTTATCTTTCGGCCTTCTCAGGGCCCATTGATTCTTGGGCTCATTTGTAGAATTCGGTTACATACGGCCCGTTACTGTCATTTTCTGCTTGTGGGTCAAATTCAGCCCGTCGTTACAGTTGGCCCGTTTGCGGACTGTTAATACGTTCGGCCGTTTTCATGTCAAAAAAACCCGTTCGGCTGTTTTCATAGAGTTATCAAATACGGCCTATTAATGGCCCGTTATGGTCCACGAATAGTACGGCCCAAGATTCGTGAAATGATGATACGCCCCGTAGAAGGCCCATGGATCCTACGGCCCATATGAGGCCCATGGATAGTACGGCCCGTAGAAGGCCCATCGATCGTACGGCCCGTAGAAGGCCCATGGACCCTACGGCCCGTAGAAGGCCCATGGACCCTAAGGCCCGTATAGAAGGCCGATGGATCCTACGGCCGGACGAAGGCCCATGGATCATACGGCCTGCAGGAGGCCCATGGTTACAAAAGTCCGTGTGTTGCCATGATTATTTTGGCCTAGTTACGAAAAATAGGCTATTGTGGCCACTAGAAAAAAAACAGAAAAAGAACTGCAGTGACTACAAGCAAACAACTAAACAAGACAATAAGAAAATAAATAAGCAAGCAATTAACGCTAGCCTATTACCGCTATTACACATATTACATCCACTAGGCATCAAAGTACGCCACCAGTGCAAATATAGGGAACAAAGCAGCACATTACATACACTGGCCGTCAAAATTAAACGCGGCAGCAAAACAAGAGCATAACTGAAACAACTTCAGAAGAACTCAAGAAACGTTATCCTGGGTATCCACCATGCTGGCAATAAGCTTAGCAAGCTGATTAGCTTTGTCCTGTTTGGCGCTAAAATCCTCCAACGCTTGTTGTTGCACCAGAAAGTATGCATCTGAATGCTCCAGGAACTTCCGCTTGGACAGACGAGGTACTCTCCTTCACCTCCGTTGAACGAAGCTTGCCAATAGACAAGTCTTGGATTGCTTCCGAAGGGTCTTTGTCTCCTACATCAATTGGAAATTGCTCTACTTGTGAGCCGTTAGATTCATCAAACTTCACATCTACTGTCTCTTCAACCTTTCGGGTGCAATTTTTGTAGACATGGTAAGTGTGAGTGTTTGAGCCATAACCGAGTAGGAAACCCTCATGAGATTTAGGAGCAAATTTAGAACGATGATGCTTATCCAGAATATAGCACTTTGAGCCGAATACTCGAAAGTATCCAACTTCGGGTTTGTAACCGGTGAGAAGCTCATATGTCATCTTGCCGAGTAGCTTGTGAAGATATGGAAGATTGTTGCAACACAAGCTGTCTCAATCGCTTCTGCCCAGAAGTGTTTTGGCGTCTTGTAGTCATCAAGCATCGTTCTCGCCATCTCAATAAGAGTCCGGTTCTTCCTCTCAACAACTCCATTTTGTTGAGGCATGTATGTAACTGAGAACTCATGTGAAATCCCTTCTTCGTCAAGAAAGGTGTCCACATTGGTGTTCTTGAACTCCGTTCTGTTATCGCTACGAACCGTCTTGATCTTCACTTCAAATTGATTTTCGGCCTTCCTAGCGAAGTTCTTGAAGATCTTTTGGACCTACGATTTATCATCAAGAAAGAACACCCATGTAAATCTTGAAAAATCATCGACTATGTCTAAACCAAACAAGTTTCCACCGAGACTTTTATAGGCGTTTGGACCAAAGAGATCCATATGAAGTAGCTCGAGCGGTCTTCTCGTGGTCATGATGTTCTTCACGGGGTGGCTTCCTCCAACCTGTTTTCCTGCTTGACAAGCATTCCACAATCTATCCTTGTCAAATATAACATCTTTCACTCCAAGGATATGATCACCTTTAATAAGCTTATCAAGATTTTGCATGCCCACATGCCCTAACCTTCTATGCCATAACCAACCTTCAGAAGATATAGCAATTAAGCAAGTTCTAGGTTGAGCCTTTTTAGTGAAATCAACAATGTATAGATCACCTGTACGTATACCGGTAAAGACCATTTTATGATTGTCTCTTTGATACACTTGGCAATCTACTTCAGTAAATAGGACATTGAAACCAAAGTCAGCTAGTCTAGATACGAAAAGTAAATTATAGCCAAGAGATTCAACGAGCATGACATTTTGTATGGAGCTATCATGTGAGATGGCCACCTTACGAAGGCCAACCACCTAACCCTTTGTGTTATCACCAAAAGTGACATACTTTCGAGCACCGTCGTTTTCAGCAGGCTCACGAAACATATCCCTATCTCCGGTCATGTGATCGGTACATCCACTATCAAGAACCCATTCGTTTCCTCTAGCCATGTAGCCGCGAAGATTAGCCATAAGACCAAAGTGTCTCATAGACTCATCGAGATCGAAGTCACTATCTTCATCCTCATCATTATATCCATGTTCAACATCGTCTTGTGATTGATCATTTCCTAGAGAGAGTGATTCATTAGATATATGATCATGACAATGTTCATCTTTATGAATTCTAATCACTTCAAAAATGATGTTGTTAATGATTCCAACATCTCCTTTTCACGCATAAGGTCACGAAGCTCAAATAAACAATCGCCAAACTTAAGATCATTGGAATTCATCTTACTCAAAGCAATAAACTTATGAAGAATCACATCTAGATTTAGCAAGGAATAGTTTGGAAATCGTTCCTCAATAAACCTCCATATGGTGTAGGCGCAATCAAGATTAGGCACTAGTAGAAAACAGGGCTTAGGTCACAGGTCAGTTTTCACATTAGCCCCGGTTCAGTCATGAACCGGGACTAATGTGAGCATTGGTCCCGGTTCGTGCGGCCAAGGGCCTGCCGGGCCTCGTGGGGGCATTGGTCCCGGTTCGTCAGGACCCTTTGGTCCCGGTTGGTGGGACAAACCGGGACCAATGGGCCACGCTCCTGGCCCACCACCCTTTAGTCCCGGTTCATACCACAAACCGGGACTAAAGGGCTGGTCCTAGTTGCGGCCAGTGTTTAGTCCCACCTCGCCAACCGAAGGGTGCTCACACCAGTTTATAAGCCCGTCCCTCTATGCCTTATTGAGCTTCTCTTAAAGTGAAAATAGATGCCCTTATACAGGGAATTTCACCTAAATTCACAGTAAATTGAAATTAACTGTGAATTTAGGTTTAATTTTCTCTATAAGCGCATCTATGTTCATTTTTTATATTTATAAAATAAATAAACCTTAATAAAATAAATAAAACTAAATAAACCTTAATAAAATAAAATAAACTATAGTAACTACAATAAATAAACCTTAATAAATTAAGTAAAAATAGCAGCAGTAAAATAAATAAAAATAAAATAATTAAAGTAAAATACATAAGTAATTAGAAATAAAATAAATAAGTTTTTTGTTGTAAGTAGAAACAAAACAAAAAAAATAAAGCAAAAGAGAAAAAAAACACGAGCCATCAACTCCATAACCGCCATATCTCGGATAGAGAAGGGCGATCCCTTGGAGTGGGATTCACATACAGTTGCCCGTAACATCTACCATTCGAGCCTAGCAGGTGGAACTCGGATCTGTCAACAGTGTCAAAGCGGCAAATAGCAGGCGGAGGAGAAGCCACCGATGTCATGTGTAGATCCCTTCTAGGTCTTGCGGATCGTGCTATTACAACAATTTGGTTGGTTGATCCCAAAAAAAAGGAATTTGGTTGGTTTTCTTGAAGCCCTAGCTTGTTGTGCCGTCCTATTCTCTCAATGCAATTTAGCAAATGCTACTACAGTACAGTAAAGGGCACAAAGAAAAAGCACGCAGTGAAGGAAAATACCTCCATATCAAAGCTGCTACTTATCTTGTTGGTTATCAGGATGTGGATATGTAGAATTTTCTCTAGCCACGGCAACAGACATGCATTCATCGAGGGGGTTCACTACAGAACAAAATAAATGCTGACGTTAGTTGTTGAGGGTACGTTTGACATCCCTGGGAGACTAGATAATGAAAAGATGAATCGTCAAACCTGGATGAACAAAGACGCTACCAAGTGGATGAATCTGATGGCCTGTCCTCCCTTGAAGATCATGCGTCCTCCCTTGAAGAAGCCACCAGGGCCATGGACGCCTCATACACCGCCGCCGACGTGTTTTAGTGATGAGGTATCGTGCAGGATCTGACACAGGATCACCTTCAGGCAAGATGAATAGGTCTTCAGGGGCACGACGGCCGGCCACAGCAGGCCCCTGCCATGGACGGCGCCGCCCGAGCCACAGCCGCTCGCCAGCTCGCCTCTGGAGCAGTTCAAGCTTATCCGCGAGCTCGTCCACTAGTGCCCGTCGCCGCCACGACGTCCTGCAGGCTAGAGAACGGCGGTTCGCCGTTCTTATCCATGGCCGCCGTTGGAACCGACTCCGGCCGCCTATATAAGGAGCCCCCGAGTCCGTCCAGTCCCTCAGGCGACCTCAAGCCACCCCACCTAGCACCCCCATAGCAGACAATCGACCAGGGAGGGTCTTCTTCCCCATCTCCGACCAGTACAGCCGCCCCCGCCCTCCGGTCCATTCAGTCGCAACCAGAGCCCCCCCCCCCCCGTCTGTATAGCACCACCATCTTCCTCCCCTCGACCGTGCGGAGCCGCCCAAACCCTCAGTTGCGTCGCGGAACCACCGTAGGCCAAAGCCCCAAACCTCCCGAAGCCGTCCGCCGCGGAGCTCGCCGCCGGTGACTACCTCCATCCCCGCCACCTCCTCGACCACCGGGAGGACCGCCCCGGCCTGGCGGATCCATCCCCGCCCTCAGGACCCCGCGAGGAGCCGCCGTTCACCGGCGTTGATCGCTGGAGCCCCGCCTCTGTTCGGCCAGAGGAGGAAGGAGGCGGGGGCGACTGGTCAAACCTGACCAATGGGCCCAAGGGACCCACTGTCAGTGACCCACGAGCCGGTCCACGCGGGTTAAGTGGAGGATCTGACACAGAATCACCTTCAAGCAAGATGAATAGGTCTTCAGGGGCACGACGGCAGCGGCGGTGCCATGGCCGGGACTGGTGACGACGGCGGCGGCGAGCGAGCGGGAGGGTGGCGGCGGCTGCGTGCGAGTGGGAGGACGGAGGATCACCACTCATTGTGCTTGACATATCACTACAAGAAACCTGTTAATCCATGACGGATTTCTAACGACATTTTTGGAAACTCTCATCGATGACCTGGTAAAACCCCACAAGCCCGGTGAAAGCCTGCTAAAGCCCGTCTAACCGTTCCCGTATAAAAACTTAACCCTAAATTCCCTCGTCGGCCCCTGCATCGTGTCCCACAGCACGTCGCCACCCCTCGTCCCTTCCACAGCTCGTAAACCTTAATAAAATAAAATAAAATAAACTATAGTAACTACAATAAATAAACCTTAATAAATTAAGTAAAAATAGCAGCAGTAAAATAAATAAAAATAAAATAGTTAAAGTAAAATACATAAGTAATTAGAAATAAAATAAATAAGTTTTTTGTTGTAAGTAGAAACAAAACAAAACAAATAAAGCAAAAGAGAAAAAAAACAAAGTAAAAAATTATGCCACCTACTGGGCCACCACGGCCTGCATATGACTAGAAACCCATCCATGGGCCAGGATTCCGGCCCGCAGAAGACCCAGTAGGCCCACATGCAAATAGTGACACAATAGGCCCGTAAGCCTGCATTTGAGAGGAGCTCGAAGTGGTCAGCGGAGCTGCGCTTATAAACCATTGTCGAAGCCTCTCGGCTAGCGAGGTGGGACTAAACATCCCACCGCACCGCGCCAGTTCCAGCACAAGGCCTTTGGTCCCGGTTGGTGCCACCAACCGGGACTAAAGGGGGCATTGGTCCCGGTTCGTGGCACCAACCGGGACCACCAACCGGGACCAATGAGTTCCCTATATATACCCCATCGCCATAGCAGAGCACTCCAGAGTGCTCTGTTTTTTCTGGCTGGCGAGGGGAGGGCATTTGGGTGCTCTAGCTCACCTCCTATGCACATGAGGTGTTCGATGAAATGTCTGAGCCACACTAGTTAATCTTTGTCCTCTCGAAACTCGACCTCCGAGCTCCATTTTCCCCGAGATTTGTCTAGGTTTAGCGGTCCGTCACGTCCCGTCCCCGTCTTCACCGCCGTCGATCGCCCGCGCCGATCTCGTCGCCAGCACCACCGTGGTGAGCCTCTTGTTCTTATCTTCTTTCTGAAAGGAAAAAATTCTTACTTTAGATAGTTACTTGTCTAATTTTGTTACTTTTATTATTCCTTCTTATTACATAGTGCGATGGTTTTGGTATCCGCCCCCGTCGGCCCTCGTCCTGTCTATGATTCGGATGTGGTATATATTATCTTTTTATAACTATTTGGTTTATTTATTGTTTATGACAAATATACCGACCAACGTGACATAGATTTTATTTATCTAGGAGGTTGTTGAACCGGAAATTCTAACCGACCCTATTGTCGAGAGGTTAAATTTAGTTGAAGAAGAAAACAATTACTTGAAGGAAAAAATAAAAAAAATTGAGGAGGAGAACATGATATTGGAGTTGCATGTTGCAGATGTCGTCGATGATCACAAGATCAACATGGATGCAATGCGCTTGAAGATTAGAAAGATTACAAAATATGCCATTCATACCGAGGCTTGGTATCATTATGCCGTTGGATCAATTGTTACCTTGGTTGCGATTATGATCGCATTTGTTTTCGCATTGAAATGTTTTACATAGTTTCAATGTATGGTTTAATTAATTATATGCTCTGGAGAGCTATATATATGTTGTTAGATGAGAACTATGTATGTACTTTGGTTCCAATGTGATGATGAACTTCTATTAATTTGGTCACTTAATTATCTATTCAAGATGTTCTGTAATGGTTTTTGACACACTTAAGTATATATAATGCACGCAGATGAACCGGCAATGGATGTACGGTGACAAACACACCTCCGAGTACATTAAGGGCGTGCATGATTTTCTCGAAGTGGCTGAGGCAAACAAGCAGAATGGTTTTATGTGTTGTCCATGCCCTATATGTGGGAATACGAAGTCTTACTCTGACCGGAAAATCCTTCACACCCACCTGCTTTACAAGGGTTTCATGCCACACTATAATGTTTGGACGAGGCATGAAGAAATAGGGGTTATGATGGAAGACGGCGAAGAAGAAGAGGACGATGACAACTATGTGCCCCCTGAATACGGTGATGCTGCAACGGGGGAAGCTGCTGAAGATCATGAGGAACCAGACGATGTGCCCAATGATGCTGCAAGGGGGAAGCTGCTGAAGATCAAGAGGAACCAGTGCCCGATGATGATGATCTCCGCCGGGTCATAGTCGATGCAAGGACGCAATGCGAAAGTCAAAAGGAGAAGCTGAAGTTCGATCGCATGTTAGAGGATCACAAAAAAGGGTTGTACCCCAATTGTGAAGATGGCAACACAAAGCTCGGTACCGTACTGGAATTGCTGCAGTGGAAGGCAGAGAATGCTGTGCCTGACAAAGGATTTGAGAAGCTATTGAAAATATTGAAGAAGAAGCTTCCAAAGGATAACGAATTGCCCGAAAGTACATACGCAGCAAAGAAGGTCGTATGCCCTCTAGGATTGGAGGTGCAGAAGATACATGCATGCCCTAATGACTACATCCTCTACCGCGGTGCGTACAAGGATCTAAACGCATGCCCGGTATGCTGTGCATTGCTGTATAAGATCAGACGAGATGACCCTGGTGATGTTGACGGCGAGCCCCCCAGGAAGAGGGTTCCTGCGAAGGTGATGTGGTATGCTCCTATAATACCACGGTTGAAACGTCTGTTCAGAAACGAAGAGCATGCCAAGTTGATGCGATGGCACAGTGAGGACCGTAAGAAAGACGGGAAGTTGAGAGCCCCCACTGACGGGTCGCAGTGGAGAAAAATAGGGAGAAAGTACTGGGCTGAGTTTGCAGCTGACCCAAGGAACGTATGGTTTGGTTTAAGTGCGGATGGCATTAATCCTTTCGGGGAGCAGAGCAGCAATCACAGCACCTGGCCCGTGACTCTATGTATGTATAACCTTCCTCCTTGGATGTGCATGAAGCGGAAGTTCATTATGATGCCAGTTCTCATCCAAGGCCCTAAGCAACCCGGCAACGACATTGATGTGTACCTAAGGCCATTAGTTGAAGAACTTTTATAGCTGTGGAATGGAAACGGTGTACGTACATGGGATGAGCACAAACAGGAGGAATTTAACCTGCACACGTTGATGTTTGTAACCATCAACGACTGGCCCGCTCTCAGTAACCTTTCAGGACAGACAAACAAGGGATACCACGCATGCACGCACTATTTAGATGACACTGAAAGTATATACCTGGACAAAAGCAGGAAGAATGTGTACCTGGGCCATCGTCGATTTCTTTTGACCAACAATCAATGTCGAAAGAAAGGCAAGCATTTCAAAGGCGAGGCAGATCACCGGAAGAAGCCCGCCATGCGTACCGGTGATCACGTACTTGCTATGGTCAATGATTTACACGTAATCTTTGGAAAGGGTCCCGGCGGACTAGCTATTCTGAATGACGCTGAGGGACACGCACCCATGTGGAAGAAGAAATCTATATTTTGGGACCTACCCTACTGGAAAGAGCTAGAGGTCCGCTCTTCAATCGACGTGATGCACGTGACGAAGAACCTTTGCGTGAACCTGCTAGGCTTCTTGGGCGTGTATGGGAAGACAAAAGATACACCTGAGGCACAGGAGGACCTGCAACGTTTGCACGAAAAAGACGGCATGCCTCCAAAGCAGTATGAAGGTCCTGCCAGCTACGCTCTTACGAAAGAAGAGAAAGAAATCTTCTTTGAATGCCTGCTCAGTATGAAGGTCCCGACTGGCTTCTCGTCAAATATAAAGGGAATAATAAATATGCCAGAGAAAAAGTTCCACAACCTAAAGTCTCATGACTGCCACGTGATTATGACGCAACAGCTTCCGGTTGCATTGAGGGGGCTTCTACCGGAAAACGTCCGATTAGCCATTGTGAAGCTATGTGCATTCCTCAATGCAATCTCTCAGAAGGTGATCGATCCAGAAATCATACCAAGGCTAAGGAGTGATGTGGCGCAATGTCTTGTCAGTTTGGAGCTGGTGTTCCCACCATCCTTCTTCAATATCATGACGCACGTCCTAGTTCATCTAGTCAACGAGATTGTCATTTTGGGGCCCGTATTTCTACACAATATGTTCCCCTTTGAGAGGTTCATGGGAGTCCTAAAGAAATATCTCCGTAATCGCGCTAGGCCAGAAGCAAGCATCTCCATGGGCCATCAAACAGAGGATTTCATTGGGTTTTGTGTTGACTTCATTCCTGGCCTTAAGAAGATAGGTCTCCCTAAATCGCGGTATGAGGGGAGACTGAGTGGAAAAGGCACGCTTAGAGGGGGGACTCAATAATATGCAGGGACGGATATTCTTGGTCTCAAGCACACTACACATTTCTATAGAACTCTACCTTGGTGACCCCGTATGTCGATGAACACAAGAACAGTCTGCGCTCCAAACACCCGGAGCAGTGTGACGACTGGATTACATGTGAACACATCAGGACTTGCAGCAGCTGGTTGGAAACACGTCTCAGAGGTGACACCACTGTTTGTGATGAGTTGTACTCGTTGTCCAGGGGACCATCTTCGACTGTATTGACTTACAAAGGATACGAGATAAATGGGAATACATTTTACACGATCGCCCAAGATCAAAACAGCACCAACCAAAACAGCGGTGTCCGCTTTGATGCAGCAACCGAGAGGGGAAAGGACAGATATTATGGTTACATAATGGACATATGGGAACTTGACTACGGACATGATTTTAAGGTCCCTTTGTTTAAGTGAAAATGGGTCAATCTGTCAGGAGGTGGGGTACAGGTAGACCCACAGTACGGAATGACAACAGTGGATCTGAACAATCTTGGGTACACTGACGAACCGTTCGTCCTAGCCAATGATGTGGCACAGGTTATCTATGTGAAGGACATGTCTACCAGACCGAGGAAAAGAAAAGATAAGGAAGCGAATACATCATACGATGAGCCAAAGCGCCACATAGTTCTTTCAGGAAATAGGGACATTGTGGGAGTGGAGGGTAAAACAGACATGTCTTAAGATTATGAAAAGTTTCATGAAATTCCTCCCTTCAAAGTCAAGGCTGACCCAAGCATCCTGATAAACGATGAAGATTATCGATGGTTACGGCGCAATAAGCAAATGACACAACGAAGAAAAAGTGAAGACTTTCTCCCGCAACTATTATGACGAGTATGATACCATTGTCCGTTTTGTACAAGAAGTGCATCTAGTTTTTTCCGTAACCCTCTCAACTTTCTTGCACATGCTATGTGGATGAAATGATGATACCATGCCAACTTTCAACCTTTTCAGAGATCATTTGAAATGCTTTTCAATTTTAGGGTCTTATAGCTCAAAATAATTAGTAAATGCATGAAAAATAACAGGCCAAAAATTAAAAATTATGCCACCTACTAGGCCACCACGGCCTGAATACGATTAGAAACCCATCCATGGGCCAGGATTCAGGCCCGCAGAAGGCCCAGTAGGCCCACAGGCATGTACACAGAGGTTAGGCCCGTAAGCCTGCTTTAGAGAGGAGCTCGACAGCTCAGGCGCACCGCACCTTATAAACAGGTGCGACTCTCTCTTAGCTAGCGAGGTGGGACTAAACTCACCACCACGCCGCTATGCAAGGCCATTGGTCCCGGTTGGTGGCACGAACTGGGACCAATTCCACCCTTTGGTCCCTGTTTGTGCCACGAACCGGTACTAATGAGGTTGTGGCCCCACGAGCACCTTTAGTACCTGTTCGTGGCACGAACCGGTACTAGAGTTTCTTACTAAGCAGTTTTCTAGTCCCACCTCGCTAGCTGAGAGGCACTGGGAGCGGTTTATAAGCCCTGAGTGCAGAGACGATGAAGAAGAGGCGCAATGCTTCAAGCCTTGAGGAATAAGGTAGACTGCATCGAGCAATGTGCTGTGCAGTCTACACTATTCTGAAAGGCTTGAAGCAAATCAACGAGCATTGCGCCTCTTTTTTATTTTTAATCATTAAAAGCAAAAAGAATTTTCATAAAGAACTTTTTTTGATAGAAACTTTAATAGCAAAAAGAATTATCATAAAGTAAAATAAATAAGTATTAGAAACAAAATAAAATAAAATAAATAAGCTATTTGTTGGAAGTAGAAACAAAACAAAATAAATATAGCAAAAAAGAAAACAAAAAAACTAAATACAGCAAAAGGAATTTTCATAAAGAACTAATGGCACTAATAGAAAGTTTATATTTTTTGTAAAACTAATGGCACTAACAGACAGTTTATAATTTTGCTGACCTAAAAGCAAAAAGAATTAAAAAATAAAGCAAAAAACAAAAGAAAATAAATAATGCAAAAAACAAAACCAAAAAACTGGATTTTTTTTAAAAAAACTGCCACCTATTGGGCCACCACGGCCTGAATACGACTAGAAACCCAACCTGGGCCAGGATTCAGGCCCGCAGAAGGCCCAATAGGCCCACAGACAGCACAGTGTGACATTAGGCCCGTAAGCCTGCATTTGAGAGGAGCTCGAGAGGGCAGCCGCAGTGGGGCTTATAAACCACTTCGAGCCCCTCTCAACTAGCGAGGTGGGACTAAACTTTTGGCCGCGGGCAGCGCAAGGCCTTTGGTCCCGGTTGGTGGCACCAACCGGGACCAATGCCCCCCTTTAGTCCCGGTTGGTGCCACTAACCGGGACCAAAGGCCGCCGCTTCCCGCCCTTTGCGCTGCTGAAAAGGGACCTTTGGTCCCGGTTGGTGGCACCAACCGGGACTAAAGGGGGGGCATTGGTCCCAGTTGGTGCCACCAACCGGGACCAAAGGTGTGCCTATATAAGCCAACACTTGGGAAATTTTCAGATCCCTCGCCAGTTGCCCCCGACGCTGCCAGGCTGCCCGTGCTCGCCGTCGCCGCCCGCTCCTCGTCGCCGTTGCCCCGCGCCCTTGCCTCGACCGGTCGCCGCCCGGTGCTCGTCGCCGTCGCCCTGCCCCCACGCGCCGCCTCGCCTCGTGCTCCCCTGCTCATGCGTGCCGCCTCGGCGCCCCGAGCCCCCTGCCCGGCCCGCGCGTGCTCGCCGGCGCCCTCGCCGCCCCCGACCCGTCCCGCCCCCACGCGCCGGCGCCCTCGCCGCCCCCGCCGTCGCCATCGTCCTAGCCGCCACCGCTGTGAGAGCCGCCGCCCCGGCTCTGTTTTATATTAGTTTAGTTGTTTTTTGATCATATATATATATAATGTATATGTGTATGTATGTGGCTATATGTTTTAGTTCATATGTGGCTATATGTTTTTTTATTTTTATTAGTTTAATTTTTTTGTTCATATGTGATGTATATGTGTATGTGGCTATAATGTATATGTGAACAAAAAAAATTATATGTATGTAGATGTTAAAAATGTATGAATATATATGTCAAAAATGTTTTTTTGTTCATAGAAAGTTTTTTGTTCATATATAGATAGTTTTTATATATGACAATGGATATATATTCGATATATATGAGAAATGATGGTCCATGGAAAAGTTTTATATATGCAAAAGTTACAATTTTAGAAAAGTTTTATATATCTAGCTAGGAAGGGAAGTAGAAGAAAAAGAAGGATTGGAAAGAAGAAAATAAGAAGAGGAAAGAAAGAAGAAGAGGAGAGGAAGAAGAGGAGAAATAAATAAGAAGAGGAAAAAAGAAGAAAAAGAAGAGGAGAAGAAGAAAGGAATAATATTCTATTTTTTCTTCTTCTCCTCTATTCCTTTCTTCTTCTCCTCTTTTTTTTTCTTCTTTTTTTTCTTCAATCCTCTCCTCTATTCCTTTCTTCTTCTCCTCTTTTTATTTCTTCTTCGTTTTCTTATGTTTTATCGGGTCTGTCGTCGTCGATATATACCCCTCCCGATAACTTCAACACGAGGGGGGATAACTTCAACACGAGGGGGGTCGATATACCCCCTCCCCGATAACATTATTTTCCCGTGTATATATGTCGTCGTTGTCGATATAACCCCCTCCTGATAACTTCAACACGTGGGGGGGGGTCGATATACCCCCTCCCCGATAACATTATTTTCCCGTGTATGTATGTCATCGTTGTCGATATTACCCCCTCCCGATAACTTCAACACGAGGGGGGTCGATATAACCCCTCCTCGATAACATTATTTTCCCGTGTATGTATGTCGTCGTTGTCGATATAACCCCCTCCCGATAACTTCAACACGTGGGGGGGTCGATATACCCCCTCCCCGATAACATTATTTTCCCGTGTATGTATGTCGTCGTTGTCGCTATATATAACTCCCTCCCAGATAACTTCGACATGATGGACGGTCGATATGTATACCCCCTCTCGAGTGTGATAACTTATACCACGGGAGCACCCCCCGGCCCTCTCGGTCGACCAAAACTCTCGAGGACACCCAAACCCTAGAAAAAAACGATGTCGGTCTCCTACCCCCTCCCGCCGCGCCCCTACCCTTGAAGCGTTGCCTAGGCCACCCCAAACCCGGAATAAGCTAGGTCTACGTTTGCACTAATATATCCACCTGCTGTCATGTTTGTGTAATAATTGCCATGTTGTAATATTTGCAGAAACAATGGAGCACGGACGAGATGAGCAAGCAGAAGAGGTGTTGGGGGACATAATCTTAGCCGAAGGTGATATCTTATCGTATCTTAATGACAATGATGGTCTGGAAGAATAGGGTGAAGAAGCAGGCTACGGTGATCGAAGAGTGGAGGAGGAAAGACATGATTATGATGGCTCCGCTGACCCAATGCTGGTGCAAGAAGGAGCCCGTGGTGACGGCTCCGGTGACCGAACAGAGTCCGGCCAGGTAAATATATTAGTTAAGCCTGTGCTGACTAGCTAATTGATGCATTCATTGTTTTGGTATGTACAAATATTAATTAACACTCGTCTTTCTTCTTTTTTCTAGCCCTCCGGATCGAGCACAACTTCGGCAAAGAGACGAGGCCCGAAGAGAAAGTTGCGCTCGGATGAAAGGTTTGAGATCACCACAATCGCGCGCGAGGGCCAACCGATTGAACCCCTCCGGACAAAGGATGCTTTTGCTGCTCAGTGTGGGGTTCTAGTTAGGGACAAGATCCCGATCAGCATCCACCAATGGTATAAGCCTAAGAAGGAAGACCCTGAGGTGTCTTATGTCAATGATATGCAGAAAGATGATCTTTGGACTGAGCTGAAGGCAAATTTCACCCTACCGCCAGAGGAGGATCCGGAGAAGCCAGTTATGGAGCAATTAATCAAGTCTCATGCTCTTAAGAAGATGGCAGACCTATTCAGGAGGTGGAAGAATGAGCTAAAAACGTTTGTCGACAAAGAAGAGACACCAGAATTCGTCGGCCGGTATGAGAAGATCAGAGATCACTGGCCCGCATTTGTGGCCCACAAGACATCGGAAAAGAGTAAGAAGATGTCAGCGACAAACAAGAAGAATGCTACGAAGAAGAAGCTTCACCATCGCACCGGGTCAGGTGGCTACCTCAAAGCCCGGCCTAAGTGGGCCATGTCTGAGAGGGATCTTCTTGATAAAGGGATCGAACCAGAGACAAAGGACTGGCCAGACCGTTGCCGGACTTGGTTCTTCGGGGCTGGCGGAACCTTGGACCCTGTATCAGGGAGGTGTCGTGGGACGGACGAGCAACATGCAATACCCGTCAAGAATCTTAAGCACTATATCGATGCAGCGCAGCAAGGGACATTCATTCCAGACAGAGAGAACGACGAGCTCACAATGGCCCTCGGGAATCCTGAGCACCCTGGACGGACACGAGGCACGCCAGGCTCTGTTCCGTGGAAGGCTGGTTTTCCGGACGCGGGCGGTTACAAAACCCAGGAGAGGAGGAAAAAAATGGAGCAGATCCAAATTCAGAAGCTGCATGAAAGGGTTCAAGCGCTAGAGGAACGAGACGGCAATCGAGATGCCGAAACTGCCCCCGAAGCTACACCGCCATCTCAGCGGAGAAGCAGCGTGGCTTCCACCGAGCTGCTTCAGCTGGAGCATGCGGCTCCTGCTAGCTACCCCGTGGATGCTATCACGGAGTCTCAACATTGCCACCTTATGGCGGAATGGCAGAACTTCAAAGTCAAGGCGGCTATTGGCTCTGTTTTACCTACTGAACCCGGCGCAACCTACCACTGCCGGCCGATTCCAGAAGGATATGCTAGGGTGATGGTGGATGAAATAACGGAGGGATTTGAGGACCTCCAGCTTGACCACCCTACCGATGAAGGGGAGACTCGGCTGGGTTTAGCTCTGAAGACTCCGTGCCTATGGCGGAAGGAGCTCATCAAGCTTCGGAACTGGACGGCTCCGGCGAGTAAGGGCACTCCGCCTCCTCCTCCGGCGAGTGATCAGGGCACTCAGCCTCCTTCTCCGGTGCGTGGCGGCACTCCGCCTCCTTCTCCGCCAGTGCCGGCGCGCCAGAGCAGCCAGCCTCCTCCTTCTCTGCCTCATGAGAAAGGGCGGAAGAGACCCCCTGCCGCTGCGGCTGCTCCGGCGCGTCGTAGTCCTTCACCTCTGCCTCGTAAGCAAGGAAAGAAGACAGCCGCAGCCGCTCCGTCTGCTCTGCCGGCGTCTAGCAGTACAGCTGCCAGAGGCGGGAGGCAATACAGATTCGGTCCTTCTCTGAAGACTCTAGAGAAGTTACCATACGAGAGGACCGAGGAGGAGAACATGAAGATCGTGCGAGCCGAAGTGAAGAACTTCTTTGAACGGGTGAATGCAAAGAAACATCCACCTCCGGAGGAGAAGGTAGATCCGGTGAAAGCAAAGCTCACTCTGGCTGCCCTGACAAAACCACCAAAGTCTCCGCCGAGAGGCAACTATGCGTGCGTTCTTGCAAAGACATATGCCGAAGCGGAGCGGTCGGGAAGTACTGTCAGTGATAAAAGGATGAAAGACGACGAGCTGGGAAAAAAATTTCCCAGCTCGGCGAACAAGTGAACCAATCGTGCCCCCCGCTCAAGGTGTCAAAAGACATGGCGCGAATGATCCGAATATGGTGCCCGGTTATAGCAATCTTGGAGATTACCTGCCCGACGATGTACATTATGAAATCATGGAGGTGGACGAACACAAATACCATTACGAGAAGCCTCTCGTCAAAGATGAAAGATCTCTAAGCACGATGATGCGAAGACTACATGATTGGTACATGAAAACCTGCAGAGTCTGATGGGATGGATACTTTGACGCTGAGAGTTAAACCGGAGCATGACCTCGTTGGAATTAATCTGCTGAGTGTTCCATTTGAGGATTTCTTCCAGTTTTACAATCAAAAGGCCCTCGATAAAACAACGATCACTTGCTACTGTCTGTAAGTAGTACTACTTCCGTCATTAAGTCTCTCTATATAGGTCAGCTCTTTCATTGCATGTATTTATACTTATCCTCACTATATTATGCAGATTGAAGATCGCCGAATTGAAGAAAAGACAAATCGGTGATATTGGGTTCATTAACACAAATCTCATAGATGCATATACGGTTGAAAAACTTCCCAAAGAAGCCAAGGCCAACTTGCTACAATCGTTGGTATTAAATCAAAACAAAGATATAATACTCTTTCCTTACAACTTCAAGTGAGTGTTACTATCTTGTGCATATTCGGTTTCCCTTATTAGTCCAGGTTATGGTAATGTAATTGATGACTTATGCATGCATGCACATCTTCCACTATATTCTCCTAGAGATTAAGCTTGAGCAGGGAGTAGTAACCGGCTTAGACTCGAGACGAAAAGATCCCCAGGACTATGCGAACATGACTCAAATGCTCGAGAAGTAAGTTAAATCGATCATTATCCACCATATCAGCAACTTTGTTCATTTCCTGATATCAAGTAATTGTTTTCTTTGTCTGGCAGGGTTTTGACAAAATTCACCTCAAAAGCTCTAGGACTGCCGAACAAGCTGCAATTTAATCACTCGAAAGTAAGTACTATAGTAGCATGTTCCGCGCATCTCCTAGTGATTCAAGCGCTAGTTTTATCAATACCATTTAGCATGCTTGCTTATCAGTTTGATTGACCTCTATTTCTTGTAAAGTGGTTGTGGCAGGAACCCGGGAATAATTACTGTGGATACTACGTTTGCGAGTCCATCCGCTACACGACCTGTGAGCGGGGCTACACTGAAGAACAATATGAAGTGCGTAAGCAATAATATTCACAATTTTATTTTATTACCATCATTTGTGTTGAGTTTCATTTATTCATATATATATGTATTGACCCCCTTCTTCAAATTAGATGTTTCGGAAGCGGGATGAACTCCCAGCAGAAGATCGTATGCGAGGAATTCAAGAGGAATTGGCGGCATTCTTCCTTGACCACGTGATCGCTGAAAACGGAGAATACTATGTGGACCCTGTGTTCCTACAATTTAATTAGGAGATTGTATTGTAAGAGATAATTATTGTATATATGTAGCCGGTAGTGTCGGATAGATATACGAGAACTTGTTGTTCGACCAATATCTCAGAGAAGGAGAGGTGGTCGATATCACTTCTCTCTGTATGCATATGTTCATGACGATCTTCTGTTTCCTTCATTTGATTACTAGCTAGCGTGTCTACTCCTCTCCATACGTATATAGTACGTAGCGTCGACCAAGCACGGAGATAAGAGAGGACACTTCTCTCTATTAATTAGCTAGCTAACACAATATATGAAACACCTAAATTAACCCCCCAAAACCCCTAAACCACCCCCTTTAAAAAAAACAAAAACCTCAGCTCCTGCCAGCTGCTGACGCGTGGATGCCTATTGGTCCCGGTTGGTGACACCAACCGGGACAAAAGGCCCTGCCTATTGGTCCCGGTTGGTGGCACCAACCGGGACCAAAGGCCCTCCTGCCTGGGCTCCCCGCACCGGCCACGTGGACGGCCTTTAGTCCCGGTTTGTGTAAGAACCGGGACTAAAGGTCTAGGGCATTAGTAACGACCCTTTAGTCCCGGTTCCAGAACCGGGACTAAAGGCCCTTATGAACCGGGGTAAAAGCCCATTTTCCTACTAGTGAGGCAAGCAAAAATCAAATCTCTAGGCAAGCCTCTAGTAATAAGATTGACACTTCTAAGGTTGCGGATCATGTCAAGAGACTCATCGGGGGTAGGATGCAAAGGATCAACAAGGGGCGCACAAGGGGTAGTAATGTACTTGTTCAAGTGATATTCATTGAAAATCTCAAGCATCTCATTTTTCCAAGCTTGAAAGAACTCTCCATCAAGTATAGGCACACTATGTCTAAAACTCCCCATCGTAGACTCATCCATCTTCCTCCAAAGGTGATTAAAACCAAAGCAATGGAGACCAAAGCTCTGATACCAATTGAAAGGATCGAGAAGAGGTGTCTAGAGGGGGGTGATTAGACCCTCAACAAAGAAAAGTAGCAGTTTTTAATTTCTTCAAGTTAAGGTGGAGTTTTAGCACAAGTTTATACATTCACAATATATTTCAAGAGAGCATGGCAAGAGTATATGAGCAGCGGAAAGTAAAGCATGCAACTTGCAAGAAAGTAATGGGATGGGACTGCAGTATGCAAACGCAATTGGAGACACGGTGATTTTTGGCGTGGTTCCCATAGGTGGTGCTATGGGAGTGCGTGATTCCACGGAGGGTGCCACCCACGACGGGTCCACGAAGAAGCAACATTGTCTATCCCACCACGGCCATCGCCCACAAAGGACTTGCGTCACTTGGGTAGATCTTCACGAAGTATGTGATCTCCTTGCCCTTACAAACTCCTTGGTTCAACTCCACAATCTTGACGGAGGCTCCCAAGTGACACCTAACCAATCTAGGAGACACCACTCTCCAAAAGGTAATAGATGGTGTGTTGATGATGAACTCCTTGCTCTCGTGCATCAAATGATAGTCTCGCCAACACTCAACTCTCTCTCACAGATTTGGATATGGTGGAAAGATGATTTGAGTGGAAAGGAACTTGGGGAAGGCTAGAGATCAAGATTCTTGTGGTTGGATTGGAATATCTTGGTCTCAACACATGAGTAGGTGGTTCTCTCTCAGAAAATGAATGCTGGAAGTGTAGGCACATTCTGATGGCTTTCTCCATGAATGGAGGATGGGTGGAGGGGTATATATAGCCTCCACACAAAATCTAGCTGTTACACACAATTTACCAAACTCGGTGGGACCGAATAGTGAACCTCGGGCAGACCGATATGGTTCAAAATGTGAACATAGAGTTTTTGGTGGGACCGATGTGCTAGGGTTAGGGTAAAACCTCAACTCGGTTTGACCGATTACACAAACTCGGTGAGACCGATTTAGGTAATGACCAAACAGAGAATTGGTCAAGAAAACTCGGTGGGACCAACTGCATATCTCAGTGGAACCAAAATATTGCAACAGGTAATCAGAGATTTTGCAAGCCCATCTTGGTAAGACCGAGATCCCATCAGTGAGACCGAACTGGCTAGGGTTTCTGGCAGTGGCTATGTCATGGGAACTCGGTGGCGCCGGATAGATCAAATCGGTGGGGCCGAGTTTGACTTTGGGTTTAGGACATATGTGGAAATGAGAAAGTGGTTGAGGGCTCTGGAGCATATCACTAAGCACTTTGAGCAAGCAAGCCATTAAGAAACACCTCATCCCCTTTTAATTGTGTTCGCTTTTCCTATGGACTCAATGTGATCTTTGATCACTAAAATGAAAATGTTGAGTCTTGAGCTATTGCCATTGTTTGCCTATAGAATCTTGAAAGGGTTCCACATCCTCTTGTCCATGCCACTCCACTTTTGAACTCCATGCAATATACTAGATAAAAGTATTAGTCCAACAGGAGATATGTTGACATTAATTACCAAAATCACCCAGAGAGCACTTGTGATTTGAACCGCGTATCGATCAGATTGTGGATTCCACTTCAGATTGTGATTTGCTCTCCTTTCTGGACGCATATTCTGGGTACCATCCGATCTTCATGTCCAAGGAAGATGAAGAGAAGACTTCTTTCATCACTCCATGTGGTATGTACTGTTTTGTCTGCATGCCATTCGGATTAAAGAGTGTCGGGTCCACTTTTGCGAGGGGAGTCCAGATTTTTTTCGAGCCACAGCTGCATAGAAACATAGAAGCTTATATGGATGATATTGTGGTCAAGACCAAGGATAGAGCCACCCTTATTAAGGATTTGGAGGAAACATTTGCTAACTTGCGCAAGATCAACTTGAAGCTTAACCTGGAGAAGTGTGTGTTTGGTGTTCCCTCCAGCAAGCTACTTGGGTTCTTCGTGTCCCATCGGGGTATCGAAGCCAACCCCGACAAGATCAAAGCATCGAGCATATTCAAGCACCAAGGACAGTCAAGGACGTGAGGCATCTAACGGGGTGCGTTGCCCCGCTTAGCAGATTAATCTCCAAGTCTGCCGAGCGTGCCCTGTCGTTCTTCAAAATCTTTAAGAAGGCAGGGCCCATGAAGTGGACCCCGAAAGCAGATATAGCTTTGCAAGATTTGAAAACCTACTTGTCATATGTGCCTACCCTGGTTGCCCCCAAACCATAGGAGCCATTATTTCTATACTTAGCGGCCACTAACCAAGTGGCTAGTGCGGCCTAGGTGGCGCAGCGGGAAGTGGATGAGGCAGAGAGTGAAAAAGGACCGACGGAGTCAGAAAAGGATCAAGACAGCCATGGACACGGCAGCAAGTGCAGTGCCCGGTGTACTTCATCAGCTCCTTCTTACATGGGGCTAGATCAAGGTACTCTAGCGTGAAGGTTGATCTTTGGTCTCATCATGGCCTCAAGGAAACTGCGCCACTACTTCCAAGCCCATGAGATACTCCGAAACCCTGATGCTACCGACAGAATAGTAGAGTAGGCTTTGTAGCTATCCAGTTTTGGTTTGAAGTTTGAGAGCACATCAACAATCCAGAGAAGGGCATTGGCAGAGTTTATTGCATAATGGATGCCAACCCGTGATGAGGAAGTGACAGGGACAATTATCCCCGACAAGTAATCACCCCAAGAATGGATCATGTATTTTGATGGTGCCTTTTCCATGCAATGTGCAGGGGCTGGCGTGCTTCTTGTCGCCCCCTCAGGGGAGCACTTGAATTACGTCGTCCAGGTGCATTTTGCCCGGGAAGAGGCAACCAACAATACAACAAAGTATGAGGGGCTCCTTGCCGGGCTCAAGATTGCAGCAGAATTGGGAATTAAGAAGTAGATCATTCGAGGAGACTCATAGCTTGTGGTGAGACAAGTCAACAAGGATTACCAAAGTCCATTGATGGAGGCATACGTTGAGGAAGTGAGGAGACTGGAGGAACACTTTGACGGATTGCAAACAGAGAACGTACCCCATGCGGAAAACAGCATAGCTGGTCATCTGTCAAAGTGTGCTGCTCAGAAGCTCCCTGTGGAACCATGGACTTTTGTTCTCCATCTCACTCAGCTCTCCGTATCCCTAGCAACAATGGCACGGAAAAGGAGAAAGTTGGACACCGGTAAGCCCCTCCCGGTAGAGCCGTCCGCTCCTGGCAGATGTCGGATCTCGGGTTCCGGGCAAACCCTCAAGGTTCGAACACTGGGGTGCGCACGAAGATCTCCCCCTACCGATCCATGTCCTAGCTTTGCTAAGATCTCACGGACTAACTCGACGAACTCGCAACACAAAGGACACAAGATTTATACTGTTTCGGGCCACCGTTGTGGTGTAATAACCTACTCCAGTGTGGTGGTGGTGGATTGCCTCTCGGCCTGAGGATGAACAGTACAAGGGGAAGAACAGCCTCTTGAGGCGAGGTGTTCTTGTGCTTGGTGGGTGTGAGGATGAACTGAATGAGTTCGAGACGAGTTGCCTCCTACTGTGGTGGCTAATCCTATTTATAGGGGCCTTCGTCCTCTCCCCAAATATTGAGCGGGAAGGGAGCCAACAACGGCCAATTTGAAAGGGGACAGCTAGTACAACTTATCCTGACAAAAGCAGTCTTCGCCTGCAAAAGGCTCTGGTGGTGACGCCGCCTTGGGCTCCACGGTGACCTCCGTCTTGCCATCCTGCTGGTCTTGGTCTCGTTGCACCGATATGGAAACCTTTGCTTGACGCCTCGGTACTCCTTGCCTGCGCTTGCTTCCTTAGCACCAAAGAAGAAACGAGGACACTATACGCGCTGGCGCCCGCCTGGTCTCGATCGTCATGGCTCACTTCACGAAAGCCTCGTGAGGTTTGCCTTGCCTTGATCTCTCCACCCCTCACGAGCGAACCTGGTGAGGCCGCTCCCAAGGAGGTCTTGTGCCGTCCGCCTCGCGAGGCCTGGCCCCTCGCGAGGGTCTTGAGTGCTTGTTGGTGAAGATGGGCCGTACAGGCCCGCTCGCAGAGCCACGCCGTGGGCCGCAGGCAGGCAAGTCTGGGGACCCCCATTCCCAGCACGCCGACAGTAGCCCCCGGGCCCAAGGCGCGCTCGGGCTTGGCTTTGAGGCGAAGCCAAAGGTCACGTGCGGAGCATCGCAGGCCCCAATAGCCTGTGGCCTTGGTCGACGCGTGGTGGTTGATTGGACGTGGGCGTCTCCGCTTCCCCACGCTGCCTCGGCAACTGCCTGACTGTCAAAAGGCTGGCGTAGACAGCGCTTGCCTTCACTACTTCCTTTCGCCTTGCTCAGATGCCCTTTCTTGCGCCCTGCCTCTGAAATCTCCAGATCTGCTTCCATCTTCTCCTGCATCAGCGAGTAATGGCACCGCGCAAGGTCAAGTCTGCCTCGCCGCCGGCTTAGTACGAGCCAGCTCTCGAAGCCCCCAACGTTTCGGAGAAGAGCCTCGCCGCCACTCGCCTGCTGATGGCGGAGGAAAGCAACGAGAGGGGAAGACGGGGCTCCGGGTCGCCTCCTACCTGCCGGAGCCCGAGGGAAGCACCTTCTTCCCCTTCTTCACGAGCGCCATCGCCGCAGGGTTGGTCCCCCCTTCTGTGACTTCTTCTATGAGGTCCTCGGCCACTACGGGCTGCATGTGCTGCATCTCCATCCCAACTCCATTCTTCTCTTGTCCATCTTCGCCTACTACTGCAAGGCGTACCTCGGTGTGATGCCGTTCGCGGCTCTTCTGCGCCACTTCTTCTTCCTCCATGTCAAGGTGGGTCACATCTCCGGGTGTGCCAACTTCATCATGGCCGGCAAGGCCAAATCGATCTCGAAGACGGGGAAGAAAGCCGAAGGCTTCTGGAGCGAGTGGGCCATGATGGACGCTAAATGCATCCACCCACGCTTGACGCTGCCGACAAAGATGCCCCAGTCTGACAAGGGGTGGTCTTGCGCGAATCTCACCGACGAGCGGGCGACGTTGGTGCTGGAGCAGATGAAGACCGACCTAAAGCCGGGCAACACGAAGGCGGTGAAGGTGACAGGGGCCATGCTCCTGAGGGAATTCCTGGAGCTGCACGTAGCCCTGCTTCAGGCCCGTACGTGCCCCTCGTGGGAGCATGGGGACGAAGATGACAAGGTACACCTGAGCCCAAAAGCCTTGCCCAACGGTGAGCTGGCCGCAGTTCTCCGCCTCTTCATTGGGGACGACCAGGAGTACCCGCCGAGCATCTTCACCCCCTTGTTTCGTCGTGAGGACGAGGTGCAGGTCGTGGCTTCCAGGCCGACTTTTGACGGGCGCGGGCTGGTGTCGCCGGCGCATACCGGGGCCCCTGCGGCGCCGAAGCCGGTGGAGCTGTGTTCTGATGAGTCCCACGGGGAGGAAGAGGGGGAGGCGGAAGACTCGGAGGTGACTCCTGAAGGGATGGGGAGACCTCCCCCTTGAGCAAAGCTGACATCCTCCGCGCCTTTCCTGACGACGACGAGGCCGACTCCCGCCAGGAAGAGGGGGAGCTGCCCGTTATCCCGACGAGGGGCAGATCATCGCTGGTCTCTCGAGGTGTTACTCCCGCCTTAACGCCGTCTGAAGCTACTTCTGGCCCTTCTGCTGCGCCGTTTTCTGCTCCCGGGGTCTGCGCGCCCACTCCTGAGGCCTCGAAACTCTCCGGCTTCAAGCTCACGAAGCGGAGGGTGGACTACACTGCTGTGGACCAGTAAGTTCTTGAGCTCCATGTTGTTCTTGCTTATACTGCTGCTTCCTGACTTTCGTCCTTGTTCGACCAGGCCGCCGCCTTCGGTGAAGAAGAGGAAGGAGGATGCAGTGCCCATGCCTGGGACCGAACCATCTGCAGCGGCCGCACCCTCCTCCGTGGAGAAAGGGAACGCCACCTCTCGTACCTCTCCGGACTTGTCGCCTCCGCGAAGCCTGGAGGGGCGTCGTCCGGAGGAGTCAGCCCCCGAGGCCCTGCTGGCTCCGGAAGTGCCGATGTCCGGTTCGGCTGCTGGGTCCCAGAGGGTCACGAGCCCTAGGTCTCCCAAGCCCTGGTGACGACGTCGCCTCCTCCTCCTGCTGCGCCATTGCTCCCAGGTTCTTCTGCCTCCTCTGCTGTCTTGGAGTGTGCCCTTTCATAGATGACTCGGCAGCAGGAAGATCTCCTGGGCGCGGATCCGCGCCTGGTAGCCGGGCGCCTGGAGCTGGCCTCCGGCTGGCTTCAGTCTGACGCAGCAGTCCGAGCAACGCTCAGCCAGGCCGCGACAACCTTCGAGAAGGAGAAGCGGGCCGCCGCTCAAGCTGCGGTCGACCGCGAGGTGGCGCTAAAGGACGCCAAAGCCGCCCATGACCGCTGCCGGGCGCTGGAGGACAAGCTGAAGAGTCTGCATGATGAGCGCGCAGAAGAAGCTTGCGGCCGCCAGGCGAAGGAGGATGAGACGAGGGCCTGGTAGGACGCCATCAAGAACCATGACGCCGAGCTGGGGGAGTTGGCGAAGGCGCAGGCCACTGAACGCAGCCGGCTGGAGGAGCTGGAACCGAAGGTGGAGGCGAAGGGGGTCGATCTTGACACCAAGGCGAAGGTCCTGGCTGAGGACCGTGCAGCCTTCGTGCTTCTTGAGAAGAGGTCCCGTGTGGCGCTGAAAGCACTCTACGAGAACGGCCTGGAAAAGCCGCTGACCACCGATGAGGACGGCCCTGCTTAGTTGCTTCTCTACTTGGTTACCGCGCTTGAGGAGGTTGTGAGCGGCATCGGTCCTATGCCGAGGCGGAGGCCCGCATTCTATCCTCAGCTGCACTGACGCGTGTCTTCAGTCACCTCCATCTTCGCGATCCAACTGCCCGCCTAGACGAGCTGCTGGAGCCCATGGCCGAGGAGCATTGTGCGGCTGCTGACGCAACCGTGAAAGGCCAGGTGGAGGCCCTGCTGAAGAAGTTCCGCGGCTTCGCTCTCGCGCCTTCGACCGGCGGTGGGACCGATCCTGCGGCTCCGGCTGTCGGTGCAGGCGAAGGCGACGCCACCAAGGGAGGAGCACCTTCTGTGGGCGATGGCGGTGTCCAAGGGTGACCTGCTTGCGGCAGCTTTCCTGATTTACTCCTGCAACATGTATCGTGCCTCGTGGAGGCGTTTAAACTTGTGCTTGACGTTTGAGAGAACAATATGTCTTGTAATATTTGTTTTGAGAGCTTGCGATTTTCTTCCTATTTGCTTTATGTTCTACATCGGCAGAGCCCGGCCCCGCGCATACCTCAACCGCCGTTGGGCTGACCGGAGACCAGGACGGAACCAAGGAGTGAGGGGCTACGTGACCAGTTAGGCTCCTGAGTCGCGATGCTCAGGAGTCCCCCTTGACATGCAAACAGCTTATAGGAAGGAGACGCGAGGATAGGATTAGTGTTCTTCGTCGGCAAAGCCCGGCCCCGCGCATACCACAACCGCCGTTGGACCGACCAGAGACCAGGATGGACCCAAGGAGCGAGGGGCTACGTGACCAGTTAGGCTCGTGAGTCGCGATGCTCAGGAGTCCCCCTTGACATGCAAACATCCTTCATACCTTTACCCTCGCCGAGGCTCGGGAGGGGCGCGCGACGACCTAGCCCGGGGTACCCGGTTGGGGGGCATACGCTTGGGCGTGACCCAAGCGTAGCCCTCGTGCCCAGCCCCCTCGCGCGACTCTCCCGGGGGGAAGCGTTGCGGTGAGGCCGGACACTGAGCTCAGGGGCTCCCTGAGGTTGATGCAGCCGTGGGGCCGCCCTTAGTTGTTTATCACCAGCACGGAGCATAGCGCTTCCGCACTTGCACGGGCATAGCCGCTCCTCGGCAGTGTCCAGCCCCGCCCTGACACGTGGCTTGCACGGTAGGGCTGGACAAGGTGTGTCTGGGCACTCGTGAGTCAGCGCGGGACTCAGGAGGCCCTACCTCAAGGCGGGTTGCGCCTTGTCTTGGTTTTTGTTTGCTGTGCTGGTCCTGCGAGGTGGTCAGACAACCTGCGCCGAACGAATCTCCTGAGGTTATCGCGTGAGAAGGCCAAGCACCAATGGCCCCAGGAGGTGATGTGAACGGGGCCGGCCTGCCAGACAGAGCTCAGCCGTTGGATTTATCGATGTTGCAGGGACGGGCCGAGCACAGACCCCATGCCTAACCCTCGGCTTGTACTCCCCCCGTCGTTGCATAATGTAGTGCATATAGATCCCGGCCTGGACACTTGTTAGCTTCTAATATTGACTTGTTGCTTGTAGGTACATATGCCCTTGGCAAGGATCCACGCATCGACCCTTTTTGCGTATGGGGCAATGAGATATTCATGAACAAGCATCAAGTGAGGAAACTGATAATGATTATTAGCAAAAAGATACGAATGGTGGCAAGCAAATTATTTGTTTATGCTCTATCCGACACAACAGTGACCTGTAGGATGGTAACTACAAACTCTGCAACCTTCTCTTTTTACTGCCAATAATGAGTTGTTAGACAACAATGTCTGAATCTTTTTCGTTCGCAGTGGTTCCCGAAGAAGTTCACTCAAGATTACCTCGCAAAGTACATGATTGGTGGATACACAATGAAGGTTAAAGTATTTCATCCAAACTACAATGAGCATCGAGAAGTCGTAATGAAGACAGTCAAGGATGGACGGGCAGCCATCACAAGGGGTTGGCCTAGAGTCGTGCGCACATACGCATGGAGGAGGGCACAATATGGGCATTACACTTCACCTTCTCCAGCAACCAGAATGTCTTTCACCTCTCTCTTTATAGTCTTTAGTACAACTGTGGTTCATTATTCTTTACCTGGTGCTTCTGTAGTTGTTCAGTGTATGTACCTGTGCATCAAATTATGCATTTGTGGTTGAACCTGTATTTGTAATAAACATGGTTGGATATGAAATAAGTGATTGCCTACTTTAAAATTCAAAACATGTGATTTTTAAATTAGGGATTAATTCGGAATTAATTAGGGATTACACTTCACACAGTTTGTGAAAGTGAAACGTCTGCGATAGACGTGGAGATCAAAAACGTTTCTAGGATCCACTACGTGTGCGATCAATCTCCACTGCACACACGACATCCTCTTGAAAACTGTTTGCATCAGGCCACCTTGCACAAACGTTTACCACATAAAAACAATGTGTGATGGACAGTCTTTGCCACACAGTTCCTTCTACGCACCGTGTGTGATGCATTCAATAACGCAAACGATAAATTGTTAATATCATGTGCAATGGAAACGCTATCACAAACGATTTAATGGGAAAAATTGTGTGCGATGTACCTGTGAATAGAAACGTTTTCCTTGGACCGACTGTGTACGAATGGAAACGTTTAGAGGGGACTAACTATGTGGGATGTACTTGCGACTGGAAACAATTTCGCCTATATAATTGTATTTTTTAGCTCTACTGTACGTATTTTCGTATTTGAGCGCTCGCCGGTCGCACACGACCTCATTTTGCCAAGCGTGTGTGCCATGTGGGCATATCCCTGGTGGTTTCTGGGTCGTGTGGGAAGGACCCCCCTATCGCCGTCACTCACTTGGCGACGGTTCCGAACGCCGTCACGTAAAGGGGTTAAAAACCGTTTGTATAGCACCGACGCATACCAGTGCTTTGTGCATAAGTGTGCTCGGATGGAGGAGGGAAGAAAGTTGCCCAGAGAGGAACATTGCACCAATGCCGATTCAGAGGATGATGATGAATCAACCAGTTGGAAGAACAGCAAGAAGCGTAGTAAGAAGCGGAGGGATAAGGCAGTGATGACTGTTGAAGGATCGGCTACACCTAGTACTAGCACGAAGGCCAAGGCTGAGGCCCTCAGAAAGGAAGTTGCCGTGTGCGCTGACTGCTAGGAAGCTGCGGCTGCCAAGAAGGTCGGGAAGGGTGATGGACCGTATTGCAAGAATCATCAGACAAAAGACCACAACCTTCATGAGTGTTATCAGGTTGAGCAGCTTGTCAAGAGACAGAAAGCAGAGTACGAGAAGCGTGACAAGGAAAAGGGTCAGAATATCGCTGGTGGTAAGGGCCGAGGCGGTGAAGTAAATCGCCCGGGCAAACCCTTTCGGAACCAAGGAAAGCCCACGAGAGGTCGAGAGAAGGAAGTCTGTGATGATGAGAGTGATGGAGGGGATGAAGAGGAAACCAGCGAGCAGGAGTTTCAGAAGACCACTGACGCCCTCTGCATTGACGGGGGTGCATCTTTGCACACCTCTCACTGCCAGCTCAAGCGATGGGCATGAGAAATAGATGTCGTGGAACCAGCGCCAGAGGCCAGGAAGCTGCTCAAATGGTCCCGCACGCCCATCATCTTCGACGAAGAGGATCATCCTGGCCACACCACAGAGGTAGGTGTTTGCCATTGTTGGTCTCTCCAACAATTCGCAACCTCAAAGTCACAAAGATGTTGGTGGACGGCGGGGCCGGGTTGAATCTGATCTCCCCAGCAATTATCAGCAGGCTTCAGATAGCAGAGGAAGAACTAGAGGTTACTAGCACGTTTGAAGGAGTTAATCCTGGCAGGAGTCGTCCTATGGGAAAGATCACGTTGCCGGTAACGTTTGGGGGAGAGTTGAACTACCGGACTGAGAAGATTGTATTTGATGTGGTTGACCTCCCCCTGCTATACAATGGGATTCATGGGCGCCCAGCCCTGGCTAGATTCATGGCGGCATCCCACTATGCCTACAACACATTGAAGATGCCTGGGCCCTTGGGGGTCATTACCATTCCATCAGATGAGAAGGATGCAATCATTTGTGTGGACAAGATGTACCGGGATGCGGTCACGGCAGAGGCAGCGGCAGCAGCAGTTCCCGCCAAGGAGGACATATGAAAGAAGAAGGGTTGTAGGGACTCCAGCAAAGTGTCCGAGAAGCGTGCCCCCATCGAGTGGACGGCACCCATTGACAACGTGCCGGAGTGTTCCAACAGGAAGAGACCCAAGGTCACTGCACCCCAAGTGAAGAAGGTCCTAGCAGGGCTAGCTGGTGTTCATGGTACTTTCACTATCAGCGCCATCCTCGATGACAAATAGGAAAGCGCGCTCGTTGCCTTCCTGTGGGCGAATATCGATGTGTTTGCCTAGCAACCATCTGATATCCCCGGTGTTCCTAGGGACGTCATCGAGCACCACCTTGCTGTCTGCCCACACACCCGACCTGTCAAGCAGAAAGTCCGGAAGTAGGCCTTGGAGAGGCAGAAGTTCTTTGCGGAAGAGATCAAGAAACTTGAAGCAGTTGGTTTGGTCAGAGGAGTGTTACACCCCACGTGGTTGGCAAATCCAGTGGTAGTCCAGAAGGCTAACAAGAAGTGGAGGCTTTGCATAGATTTCACAGATCTCAACAAAGCTTGCTCGAAGGACCCGTTTCCCTTACCACTGAAAGGGCCGAGAAGAGGTGTCTAGATGGGGGTGATTAGACCCTCAACAAAGAAAAGTAGCAGTTTTGAATTTCTTCAAGTTAAGGTGGAGTTTTAGCACAAGTTTAAACATTCACAATATATTTCAAGCAAGCATGGCGAGAGTATATGAGGAGCGGAAAGTAAAGCATGCAACTTGCAAGAAAATAAAGGGATGGGACTGGAGTATGCAAACGTTGGAGACACGGAGGATTTTGACGTGGTTCCGATAGGTGGTGCTATCGTACATCCACGTTGGTGGAGACTTCAACCCACGAAGGGTAATGGTTGCACGAGTCCATGGACAGCTCCACCCACGATGGGTGCACGAAGAAGCAACCTTGTCTATCCCACCATGGCCATTGCCCATGAAGGACTTGCCTCACTTGGGTAGATCTTCACGAAGTAGGCGATCTCCTTGCCCATACAAACCCCTTGGTTCAACTCCACAATCTCGAAGGAGGCTCCCAAGAGACACCTAACCAATCTAGGAGACACCACTCTCCAAAAGGTAATAGATGGTGTGTTGATGATGAACTCCTTGCTCCTGTGCTTCAAATGATAGTCTCCCCAACACTCAACTCTCTCTCGCAGATTTGGATATGGTGGAAAGATGATTTGAGTGGAAAGCAACTTGGGGAAGGCTAGAGATCAAGATTGTTGTGGTTGGATTGGAATGTCTTGGTATCAACACATGACTAGGTGGTTCCCTCTCAGAAAATGAATGCTGGAAGTGTAGGCATGTTCTGATGGCTTTTTCCACGAATGGAGGATGGGTGGAGGGGTATATATAGCCTCCATACAAAATCTAGCCGTTACACACAATTTAGCAAACTCGGTGGGACCGAATAGTGAAACTCGGTCAGATCGATATGGTTCAAAATGTGAATGTTAGAGTTTCCGATGGGACCGACATGATCAACTCGGTTGGACCGATGTGCTAGGGTTAGGGTAAAACCTCAACTCGATTTGACTAATTACACAAACTCGGTGAGAGCGATTTAGGTAATGAGCAAAGAGAGAGTTGGTCAAGCAAACTCGGTGGGACAGACTGCATATCTCGATGGAACCGGAATATTGCAACAAGTAATCAGAGAGTTTGCATGCCCATCTCGAAGAGACCGAGATCCCATCGGTGAGATCAAACTGATTAGGGTTTCTGGCAGTGGCTATGTCATGTGAACTCGGTAGGGCCGGATAGATCAAATCGGTGGGGCCAAGTTTGACTTTGGGTTTAGGACATATGTGGAAATGAGAAAGTGGTTGAGGGCTTGGGAGCAAATCACTAAGCACTTTGAGCCAGCAAGCCATTAAGCAACACCTCATCCCCTTTTAAAGCTTTGGAAAGACATTTAACATGCATATGCTCCCCCTACATGCATAATCATGTGAATATAGAGTATAAGACCATGTTTATGCATGGACATGTCAGAGCAAGCAATGAGTTACATGTATCTTGGCTATATGCATCACAGCAAATGATGTGACTATAGGAAATGTACCTCCATGTTCATGAGTCCTTCTTGCAAACAATATCTACATCAGGAAGAGATCATCATGCACATGAGTGTCATGCATATACTTACCTTTTGGTCATGAGCTGGCTTTGGAAGAGATGAACCTGAGTGAACAAGGTTAGATAACATATGAATATCTACTAAACAGAGCAAGAACAGTAAACCACAAGAGTACCAAGATTGGATGACATATAGCGAGTGAGTACTTAGTACTGTATTGGATATAGACATGTCCCCAAATAGTAAACATATGCAATGAATTCTAAGATTTCCTTCCCTTAGATGTCTTTCTCCCCTTGAATCTGATATTGGATAATGGGAGAAGATAGGGCAAAAGAAAATCAGAGCAAAACAGAATAAAACAAACTAACATGTCTTTCCCCTCTTGAAGACATGTGACTTCTCTCCTCTATGGTTGATAGGCATCTAGAGAAGCTTAAGGTGTGCATTCTCTATTATGTGATAAGCTTTGATGTGCTCTCTCTCCCCCTTTGACATCAATTACCAAGAAGGGATCTTCTAGAGCATGAGTCAAGTAGGTTTGGTCCTTGAGTCACATTACAAAGCAACTTGTAATATAAGATGCTGGTAGAGGACAAGAATCATCGAGTGGAGCTGGAACAAATATGCAGGAATGCAAATGGCAAAGTGTTTCCTCAGCATTGAAATCGGTAACACCGAGCCTTTTTCTTCGGTGGCACCGAGTTGTTTCGGTTTGGCCGAAAGAAACAAACCGGTGAGGCCGAATTCAACATAAAGAGAAAACAATTGTCATCAACTTTCTAGGAAAATAATATCTCACAAAGATTAGCAAGGAATTAACTGAAGGATTTGCAATGAATTGGATGTAGGGAATGTAGAAAATAGTAAAGAAAAGAAAAAGAAGTCTAGATGAAGTTTTTTTAAAGAAGAAAACAAGCATGCAAGAGACAAATGCAATAACACAGGGAAACACTGGAGAACTTCATCTAGAATTTGTTGGCGACAAAGTCACCTATGTTAGAGTATATTGACTGAGTAGTCAAGTGAGAACACTTGATCGTAGGTCATACTCATCGTTTAAGCTCAAAATGGGGTTGCCATTTTTGGTTTAAGCATTTGATGTATTCACATCTTGTTGAGCTGCTTTGACCCATGTCTTGGGGTAAACCTTCTCTAAGATGGAGTAACATACCTTGGGTGGTGGTGTTGATCTTGATCATCTTGTTGAACTTCTGTGGGATGCTCTAGGTTGATGTAGCTCATCAAGAGTTGGGGGCACCACTTGTAGTTTGAGTTAATCTATGTGGCACCCTGGCTCAGAGCAGCCGGTTTACCTTGCATTGAAAGCCTAGAGATCACGTCTTCTGGCAACACACAACATCTTGGTATAGAAAACAACCGGTTTATAGATACTAGCGGAACATAGTTCGATGTTACATCAAGTAGCGAGGCCAAGCGGCACATACGGTGCGGCTGAACAATATGTACATTATTTAGTGAACATAAAGGGGCCTCGATAACGGCAACTATGCGGCAGCGGAACGACGACAAAGCGGGACTCCATATCACAGGGACACCGATGTGGACATGGTCTAGACTCAGGCAGCACTTCGATCCAACGAAACTTTCCTGAAATCAGGCATGACACGCTAGGTCAGTACATTGAATGTACTTGCAAGCTCCCAACAAGCATAAACATAATTGCAAACAATATCATGATATTTAATCAAGTTACATGCAATGCAGAATCATAGTACGGATGCAGTTAAAACAACATCGTGCACCAAGTCCCTCGGACTATCTTACCGAACGGGTTACCTCGTAACCAAACGGTGACCTTACTCGGATCACAAACAAAACCAACACTTTGGTCTCCACATCATCATAATTTCCCAACCATCTTCTTTCAAACACTGCCAAGTGATACTAAGTGTGCAAAATTAATTATAAATGTTGATCCATGGTGTGACCTACTCATGAGTTGTGTCCGTAACCGAGGATGCAGCTATCGATGGATTAAATACACTCTGCAGAGGTAGCGCACTGTGCCCACACCACGGAATCCATGGCCTCACACTCCCATTTGGGTGGACCAATGGCATTCGGACGAAACCCTCCCATTGCTATGACACTCTCCCGGCCACTCCGGCTCACTCCCCACTGGGCTAAGTCCTGGGTAGCCCTGTGCCTACCAAAGGCATCAATGGCCACCGTCGTGGCAAAACATAAACGGTCCCAAACGGGGACAAGGTACCATAACAACAAACGGGCACATGAGGTTATGTCTGCTTACCGGGCCAGGGTACCGCACACCCATAACCATCCCTCATTGGAGGTACCAACCAGAGGCATGACAACGGACCGAATAAAGGCCCATAAAGGCAAATGCGGTGTCATGATATGCCCTGAATATGCAACCCTACAACATGCATTACATACCAGTACGTGTAAACGGATCAACATCATTAAATCTTATACTGGCACTAGTCATCATCAAACCATACTGATCTTACTCCACTGGTTCTTGAGACTCATCATATTTTTAGTCATGATATCAACTTAATAGAATCAATTTCGTTCTTCAGAAAAATAGTACGGGTGCTAGTCATATCATAACCATGTCATTATCACATAAGAAAAAGTTACTTCTACTGACTCATATTAACTTAAACATCATCACACTACTGAAATCTAACAGTTCAAGCAGAACAAGTAACTAGCAAAATCAAGATTCATTTAAATGATTTTAAATGCCTGAAATAACTCATATTCAAGTTGAAAAATCACAAATATTGAAATGACACCATGTAAATATTGGTGTGGCTTGCCTTAGTGCAGAGGAGGTTCACACTCCTCCTGGTGATCCTCAAGACAAGCTTCTCCCTCTGAAAACATTTAAAAACAGAGAAAGAAAATATCAAGAATCACTCTGAAAATCTCCAGAAAATCTAGACAGCAGAGAAAAATATCATTTTTGGTGTACTACTAGATCTTTTCAGTAAGAACACAATGCAAAGAGAATCAATTAATTTGGACTTACGGTTAAAAAGTTATAGCCATTTGAAGTTTCTGTAAAATTTGGAATTTAAATAAAATGACCAGGGGTTGACGTCAGCGCCACGCCAGTGCGTACCGCTTCGGCCGCCGGGCTAGGTGGCTGACAGTGGGCCACCACTGTCTGGTTTAGGGAGAGGGTGATAGAAACAGAGGCGGAGCAGTGATGCGCCAGCGTTTCTCCGGCGAGGAGAGGTCGGCGGCCAGATCCAGAGGGATAGAAAAAGAGAGGGGGTCGAGGCGCACCTACCCGTACCCGTAGTTTGGCTAGGGGCGGTCGGACGGGGTCGGAACTGGCCTCTCCAGCGGCGGCAGGAAGCAGAGGTCGCCGGAGTTGGAGACGACGGCGACATGGGGCGGCACCAGGGGCTCCAACGGGATTGGACGGCACGGGTGAACCACCAAGAAGTCTCCTGAGAAGTGGATCGAGTTCGGGAGGCACTTGAGTGAGGAGGAGGGGCTATCGGGATTTGCTAGCGAGCTCGGGCCGGTGCGGCGGCCAGAGGCCTACCCGGCCGGGCTGCGGCGAGAGGCCTGCCCGGCCGGGCTGCGGCTTAACTATGAGCTTGGGGAGGTTGAGGGAGTGGGTGGTGATGCTCGAGGAGGCTGGGGTTGCTGTATTTATAGGCTAGCGAGGAGAGGGGATCGAGCTCCGCCAGAGGGCTTCTGGACATGGCGCCCGGTGACGAACAGCGTCAGCGAGAGGGGGAGAAGGCGACGCAGCTCACGCGAGCACTGTGGGAGGGCGGAGACGAGCAAAGGAGCGAGGATGGCGACGAACACGGTGGCACGGGCGCACTGTTAGCTTGGTCGTGTCGTGCCCGTGCTCGCTGGGCGAGCTCCGGCATCGGCGAGCGCCAGGGAGGAGTTAAGGGAGTTGGAAGGATGATCGTGGCGACGTCTGGGAAGGCGCGGCGGTCGGGGAAGCGAGCACGAGCTCAACAGCGGCTCGGGCGCGTCGCAGAGTGCATCGGCTGCATGCCAGCACTCCTGGACGAACGCGGTCACTGCATGAACTATGGCATCATGCCGCGCTAAGCTTAAACTTCATGTCTGGCATGTAGTCCTTGGTGGTTTGAGTGGTTCCAACACTTTGAGTTGATCCCAGGAGCTGTGTGTACGTGGTTTACCTCCTGGTAAGTATCTGGGCAGTAACTTGTGAGGTTAACTGTGAGTGATCCAGTAAGAGTTGAGGGCTGAGCTTTGGGGTTTAGCAGTCTCTTAGGAAGGTAATGAAGCTCAAGAAAAATCAGCCTCATTGGATCAAGGAAAAGTATACTTGCTGTGTAAAGTGCCTATTTTGTCCAGAACAGAAATGATTTTCTGTAGCAAAAATATTACAAAAAGTGATGCAATATTTTTTCTCAAGGAGGTGCCCTAGGGTTCAAAGAATATTTGGAAATTTTCTCAGGATTTTAGGAGCGGTAAAAATGAGGGTTGCTTTGGAGCATATGTTGCTAGAAATATGCCCTAGAGGCAATAATAAATGGTTATTATTGTATTTCTTTGTTCATGATAATTGTCTATTGTTCATGCTATAATTGTATTAACTGGAAACTGTAATACATGTGTGAATACATAGACCACAACATGTCCCTAGTAAGCCTCTAGTTGACTAGCTCGTTGATCAATAGATGGTCATGGTTTCCTGGCCATGGACATTGGATGTCGTTGATAACGGGATCACATCATTGGGAGAATGATGTGATGGACAAGACCCAATCATAAGCATAGCACAAGTCGTGTAGTTCGTTTGCTAGAGCTTTTCTAATGTCAAGTATCATTTCCATAGATCATGAGATTGTGCAACTCCCGGATACCGTAGGAATGCTTTGGGTGTATCAAACGTCACAACGTAACTGGGTGGCTATAAACGTGCACTACAGGTATCTCCGAAAGTGTCTGTTGGGTTGGCACGAATCGAGACTGGGATTTGTCACTCCATATGACAGAGAGGTATCTCTGGGCCCACTCATTTGTCATCATAATGAGCTCAATGTGACTAATGATTTAGCCACGGGATCATGCGTTACGGAACGAGTAAAGAGACTTGCCGGTAACGAGATTGAATGAGGTATGGGGATACCGACGATCAAATCTCGGGCAATTAACATACCGATGGACAAAGGGAATTGTATACGGGATTGATTGAATCCCCGACATCGTGGTTCATCCGATGAGCTCATCGTGGAACATGTGGGAGCCATTATGGGTATCCAGATCCCGCTATAGGTTATTGACCAGAGAGGTGTCTCGATCATGTCTGCATGGTTCCGGAACCCGTAGGGTCTACACACTTAATGTTCGGTGACGCTAGAGTTGTTATGGGAAATAGTATGTGGTTACCGAATGTTGTTCGGAGTCCCGGATGAGATCCCGAACGTCACGAGGAGTTCCGGAATGGTCCGGAGACGAAGATTTATATATGGGAAGTCCTTATTCGGTCGCTGGAAGTGTTCGGGGGTCTATCGGTATTGTACCGGGACCACCGGGAAGGTCCACCCACCCTGGAGGGCCCTATGGGCTGAATATAGAGGGGAACCAGCCCCTAGGTGGGCTGGGCGCCAAACCCCCTAGGGCCCATGCGCCTAGGGTTTGGGGAAACCCTAAAGGGGGCGCCCCCCTTGGCTTGGGGGGCAAGCCTCCCCCCTTGGCCGCCGCCCCCCTCTAGATCCATCTGGAGGGGGCCGGCCCCCCTCTCCCTTGCCCCTATTAATAGAGGGGGGTGGGTGGGTAGCCGCACCACATCCCTGGCGCTGCCCTCTCCTCCTCCAACTCCTCCTCCTCCTCCGTAGTGCTTAGCGAAGATCTGCCGGAGAACCACGAGCTCCATTGCCACCATGCCATCGTGCTGCTAGAGTTCTCCCTCAACTTCTCCTCTCCCGTTGCTGGATAAAGAAGGAGGAGACGTCCCCGAGCTGTACGTGTGTTGAACATGGAGGCGCCGTCCGTTCAGCGCTAGATCGGATCTTCCGCAATTTGAATCACCGCGAGTACGACTCCATCAACCGCGTTCTTGTAACGCTTCCTCTTAGCGATCTTCAAGGGTATGAAGATGCACTCCCCCTCTCTCGTTGCTAGCATCTCCTAGATTGATCTTGGTGACACGTAGGAAAATTTTGAATTATTACTACGTTCCTCAACATATGTCTCTGAAGTGGACTTCAATGAAGAAAATGAATATTTTTCTTTCAAGAAAAATATTCCTTGGGCCATTTTTGGGATTTTTCAGATAAAGAAAGATGAGTTAGGGATGGATGGGCCACTTGGCTGAAAATCAAAGACATGCCCAAGTGTTCGAGTCCATTTGAATTGATTCAAAACTCCAAATTCAAAATAGAGGCAAAAGGAAGTCCGGGAAAAGAGAGAAGGAAAAAACCAGGCTGTCACAAACCTCCCCCACTTAGGATGAATCTTGTCCTTGAGATTCGGTTGCTCCAGAAAACAATTCTGGATAGGTTGCCTTTAGAAATTCCTCTCGTTCCCAAGTTGCTTCTTCCTCGGTATGATGCTCCCACTGAACCTTATAAAACCTTATTGCTTTACTACGAGTGACCCTTTCCATCTCATCCAAGATTCTGAATGGTTTCTCCTCATATGTTAAATCCTTAGCCAGCTCCGATTCTGCCACATCAGTCTTTTTCTCTGGAGGCGATATACAGCGTCTTGGCTGTGAGACATGGAACACATTGTGCACTTCTGACAATTCCGGGGGCAATTCCAACTGATACGCAATAGTACCCACTCGAGACATAACTGGGAACGGACCAATATACCTTGAGACCAATTTTCCACGAGTCTGAAATCTCTTGACTCCCTTCATAGGGGTGACTCGGAGGTATATATGTTCTCCAGGTTCAAAACTGACCGAATGGTCCTTTGCATCATAATAACTCTTCTGTCGGGACTTAGCCAACTGCAATCTATCTCGGATCTCCTTTACTTGCTTTTCAGCTTCCATCATGAGAACAGTTCCGAAAAAATGGCTATCTTCGGTTTAAGACTAGTTTAGCAGAGTGCGGCACTACGGCCATATAGAGCTTCATAGGGTGACATCTTCAGGCTGGTCTAGAAGCTATTGTTGTAAGAGAACTCGGCTATGGCAGGCAATCTGTCTATTTCGGTCCTTGGGCCAGAGCACATGCTCGAAGCATATGTTCAATTATTTGATTTACTCGCTCAGTCTGCCCGTCTATCTGAGGATGATAGGCTGTGCTGTATTTTAGCGCGGTCCCCAAAGCTTGATGGAGACGTGATAGGAAAGCTGAGGTAAAAAGGAGCCCCTGTCGGAAGTGATAGTTCTTGGCACTCCATGCAAACCGACTATTCTGGACACATACAACTATGCGAGTTGATCGGCTCGGTAAGTGGTTCTGATGGGAATGAAATGGGCTACCTTGGTCAGTGTGTCCACCACGACCCATACTGCATCATTGCCTCGGTGAGTCCTTGGTAGTCTTGTGATGAAATCCATGCAGACATCATCCCACTTCCATTGCGGAATAGACAGAGGTTGGAGAAGTCCGTCTGGTTTCTGGTGTTCTGCCTTAACTTTGTTGCATACATCACAACAAGCAACAAAGTAAGCGATGTCCGTTTTCATCCCATCCCACCAAAATATCTGCCAAGGTCTTCGTACATTTTGGTACCTCCGGGGTGAATGGAATACGAGGATTCATGCCCTTCTGTCGGGATCTTCTTTCTCATATCTATTTGCCCAGGTATACAAACCCTTCCTCGGAACCATAGTGTCGGGGATATACCCCACGGCGTAAACCGGCCGGAAGTATAACCCGGCCGGACTTGGCGGTTTACTTGAGACCCGGATGATGCTTGGCGATTTACTGGCGACCCGACCTGACCTTGTGGTTTACAAGCAACCCGCCCGGTCATTATGACTCACTGGTGACCCAGCGGGCGGGTCAGACGGATGACAAGGCCCAAGGCCCAGAAGGCCTGTTCATGTTAATGGTGGGCCGGTTTATGAGGAAAGCACAAGGAATATTCTCCTACAAAGGAAGCAACACAAGGACTCCACTTATAATAGAGTAATCCTAGTCCAACTAGGACTAGTCATGTAAACCGCCCCTTCAACTTATATAAGGAGGGGCAGGGCTCCCCAAAGAGGGACAAGAAAGAAGAAAACAATCTCTAGGGCTAGACACAAAGAGCCGGTTTAACCGGCGACTCCCTCATGATGATAATGAGACCTAGCCACAAACAACATGTAGGGTTGTTACCAGATGATGTTTCCCGGGGCCTGAAGCTGTCTAAATCATTGTGTTATGTTGCATCTCTCGATTCCGCTCAACCCCTCTCAAGATACTACATAGATGCATTGGCCTCACGACTAAGTCCTCACACTAGGACATCTGCTGTGACAATTCCACGACAGTTGGCGCCCACCGTGGGGCAAGCGTACGGTGGTGTTGAGTTCTTGGAGGGATCTTTTCTATGGATCGAAAAGTTCGCAACGTACCGGATGGAAAAGAGCTGGCGCCGAAGATAACATCGTCGACAAACCGTCGAAACAAGATTTAGAAGATCTAGTTCAAAGGAAGCTAGGGTTTTGTCGTCTGCGCCGCCGAACGCGTCTACGCTGATCGGTCAAACCGATGTATTGATGACCGCTGCAGAGACCTGTCTGCTCACGTGAGGACCCAAGTCAATTCGTCAACTGAGCACTATTTTTTTGCTCCTTGCATGTTGAAGCGAACAAAGCAAAGAAAGAAGACGACCACAATGGTACAAGGATACAAAATAGTTACGGAGCGGAGAGGGACGCGTCCGCTCAACCGCGACCTTCCCTCGCAATAACTCCAACGGGCCTGGTGGCTGAGCGGTCGCTGCCTCCGCCACGGCCTTGCACCTCCGAGCCACCCCCACTCGGCCTCGCGCTGCTACCGCCGGCCGCCTTACGCCACCTCCACCAGGACCCGTCTCCGTCTCAGTCTCCACTCTGAGTCCCCGCTTGACTTGCCTCACTCCAACTCCGCCGGCTTCGTTTCGGTCAGAGCCTCAAGTCGCGGCGAATCCGAGTCGCCTCTGCCAGAGTTTCAAGTCGCCCATCTCGCACTGAACCGCCCTTCTGGACTCCATCGCCCCGAGTCGCTTGCCGCGGTGGCCTCGAGCCGCCTTTGCTCGGCTCGGCTACAAGCCGCCTCCGCTGCAGCTGTGCTCCGCTGGCGCACCCTCTACCGCGACTCCGCTGCCTCCATGAGCCGCCGAGGCTCTGCACCAACATCTGCATCTCTGCGTCCATGGCCGGCTTCCGGACTCTTTGGTCACTACCGTCGTGTGGTTGCAACCGCACCTCGAACCGGCGAAACCTCCTCGTAGCTCCACCACCGGTTTACCTTGGCCTCATCACGAGCCTCCTACAGCTAGGGGCCGGCCGTCCAGGCTCTGCCACCTGCCACTTTTGTTTGGGCCCGAACTTGAAGTGGCCGGTGCCTCTGAGCCGCCCCGGTGTCGCAATGTCTCCGCCGTGGCTGAGATCGAGCAGCCGCCTCCGTTGCCGTGCCCTAATCCCCACGGCCGCGCGACAAAGCTGTCGGCGTCTGTTGACGCGGCCAAGGCCTGGCCTCCTCCGCTGGAGATGAGCCACCTCCGTCGCTGCTCTGGGGCCGCCCCTACAGCCTCCCGAGGATTGATGGAAAATTGCTCTCGTTTGGGGATTAGGAAATACTATTACAGTACTACTCCGCTGCTACGTCAAGTGCAAAGTGATCAAGCAAAAGGAAGAAAAGAGATATATGTCCACATGTCCCGAGCTGCTTGAAGGCTGCTGCCAGGCGATAAACCGCCCTGTTGCATCCACGGGGGCACACTGAGCCGGCCTGGTGGTTAGCTCCTCCGCGACCGTTCGAGGCGCTGCACCTTAGACCCGCTTCGGTTCATCAAGCCGCCCCGTCTCCGCAGATTCGCTCGCCTTCCCGCGTCTTATCGACCCTCCGCGGTTCTCCGCCGTTTCAAGCCGCTGTGATCTGGGCCATGACCCGCCTCTGTATTGATGACCTTGACTCGCCGGTGCCCTTCCGAGTCACACCTCCGAGCCGCCGCACAACTCCATTCCGAGTCACTGGCCTTGGTGTTAAGTCGCTGTGCGTGGCCGTGCTGAGTCGCCTCACGGAGAACCGCTGTTGGAGAACGGTCCGGTGGGCCGCCGTCGCTAAATCGTCGTTTGCATGACCTCGTTTGGAACCACCCCGCTTCGTCCCTGTTGCTGTGGATACGGCCACCCGCTGAGCCGCCCGGTGCAAAAGTCGTCAGGGCCCTCTGAGCCGTCCCCACTGCTGACCTACGCCGTGGCCACTTCAAGCTGTTGCACCGGGCCTCCATGTTAAGCCGCCCTCGCCGGAACGGCCTTTTCCTCTGCCTTCATGAGCCGCCGGGTCACCATTCTCCATGGTGCTCCTTTGTTAACCCGCTTCATCAAGCCGGCCTTGCCTCCGCTGAGTCGGCGTATCGCGCCAGGGAGTTGCCGCGCTGTTGCCTCTGCCTCAACCTGCCTCTGTCGTACCGAGGATTAGGTACTTAGGCCACAAATGAAAGTTCAAATCGCCAAAACATTTGTTTGTGCTCGCTGCTGTTCGATGCGCCATTCAAGGGGAAAAACCCACTTAAAAATTCAATGGAGGAGTGGTTGTTTGTACGTGAAGGCCACCGCCTGGTCAAATTGCTGTACACTCATTTCATCCGAAAAATATATCAGGTGATATCTCTCTAAGTATATTTTTATATTATTTATGTCAAAGAACAATTACTTTGATCTGTGTATTTTTGTATACAAGGCAATCATTCACTACAAGTATGGTTTATACCATGGGTATGGAGCACGGGCTGACAATTTCCGCCCGGCGGTAGTCTGTAACATATTACCTGATGAATGGACGCGCACAAGACGCCGCCCGTACGGCCCAGTCTACATCAACTAGCCGGGACTTCGCCTGTTATTGACTCGCGCGTCCGGCTTACTACACCACGAACGACTCGCCCGTCTGCTCTCGTGGCCGGTTTACGCGTCCGCGCTGGCCGAGTTGCTGACACGGATCATACGGGATCATTTATAACCCGCCGCAGTCACCTCAATCTTTTGTGGATTCATATCGTGCTATCAACACCAATGATATACAATTTATGCCGGTTTATATCACGGTAAAATATGGAGAATCTCAAGCCAACTCCTCGAGTCACCTTGAGATTCGGGGGCTACAATGATATGACTCAGCAAATGTTGCCGGTTTTCAGTGAAGTCAAGAACCCCATGACGTTGGAGGGAAAGATAACCCGATCCCGGAGGCTACTGCCCTATTGTTGAAAATTTGAAGGCCAGCAGAAAAATTTCCGGCTTAGAAAGTATATGACAGTTACAAAATCCGGCTCAATGAAGTTCTGGGTCATCAGAAAGGATTCCGGTTTAAAATCCGGCTCAAGGGACGTCATCCCACTGAAGCTCTCAAATATCCGGTTTACAATCCGGTTCAAGGGAAATCTGTCTCCCACAAAGCTCTGAAGCTCTCAAATCCGGTTTAAGAATGTCCGGTTCAAAAAGGAATTAACTTCTCGCAAGTTCGAGTTTAAAGACCGTCAGAAAATTTCCGGCTCAAAATGAAGATTTCGGTTTAAAATCCGGCTCAAGAGACATCTCTCTCCTATAAAGCTTTGGAGCTCTCAATATCCGGTTTAACATCCGTTTCAAAAATAATTCATCTCTCGCAAGTTCGAGTTAAGGTTGCCAAAAAGAACATAGCATTACTACCCTCTTGACCGAGTATGTCACTTGGGGGCTTCCTGTTCAAACATAGGTGTATTCAACAAAGAGAACATAGCGTTACTACCCTTTTGACTGGGTTATCTTGTTCAAACATAGGTGCATTCACCAAAGAGGACATAACCCTTCCGGGTCATCCTGCCTGTATGCCAGCTGCTTCTTCATCAGGTAATCCTGATTGGCCCAGCGAACTCTTAACAGTCAATCTTTAAAACAAGACCCTGAACTTGTTAAGGTTAAAACGCCGGTTTGTCATGTGAGGGCACGGCTTACAGATAGCGAGGATGAACCCGGGCTACTAAGCCGCCTTCATTGAAACTTGGTTAAACCTGCCTATTTGCATGATGCTACTTCGACCTCGTGTACTCTCGATAAGTCAATCTTTAAACAAGACCCTGAACTTATCCAGGTTAAAACATCGATCGGGGCATGTGAGAGCCGGCTTACAGAAAGCGAGGATACTCCAGTAGCTATCATGCTAGTTTCATTGAAGTATTCTGTTATCATACACATACATCATCATATATTGCATCATACATTGCATCTTCATTATATCATCATAGCATATATCATATCTGCATGGATATACTTGTTTATATTGCACGAACCGGTTTTTCAAACCGGATTATATTATTCAAATCTTAAATAGCCAACATGGCTGGATTTTTATTATGGTTATCAGTAACCAGTATTATGATTGAGGTTTTCAAAATTGCTTTAGCGCAATGGCTATTATTTTATCAATGGATACAATTTATTCTACAATGGAAGGAATAGTCCCGAGTCGTTGCAGGCTTACGAGCTGGCACTTGGGGGCTACATTATTCAAATTGAGATTATATCAAATATGCAAGTCTCATGTCGCTGCAAGCATGCACCATGACACTTGGGGGCTAATGCAAAGTCATTTTTATTGGCCTTATTGAAGACCCGACTCATCACATCATAATGAGCCGGCCCTTGGGGGCACCAATTGCTCCTGTCAAAAATTCAAGGTACACAAGCCTTAATCCATTTGTTGAAAGGATCCACTGCTCAGTTGGTAAAGCACAAAGCTCTTAACCTTATGGACGTGAGTTCAAGCCCCATGGTGGAGATTACATCATATGATGTTATTATCAATGAATTATATACAAAGTACCAGCTCAGTATTATCTTACTGAGCCGGCCCTTGGGGGCTACAGGTTGTTGTTGAAGTCTACATGATCATATCTACAAAGTCCCTGCTCGTTATTGCATAATGACCAGGCCCTTGGTGGCTACATTGGTTGAAGTTTTTTGAGCATCAGGCAATTACAAGTCTCAGGTTGCTGCAAGCATGACAACCCGGCACTTGGGGGCTACATAATAGGGAGTATTCCGTTTTTACTAGTGACTGGGATGAACAACATGGATTTATTCAAAAGGGGCAGTATTTATATTGCAGCAAGTCTTAAGCCATCACTTTGTTCTGCTCAAGACTTGGGGGCTACAGGTAATATGGATATAAGGGAGAAAAATCTTCAAATTCTCAGTTCTGAGGAAACCAGATTGACCCGGTGTCTACAACAATTATGACCCGGCGTTGGTAATAATTATGACTCGGTGCCATCAATATTTACAAACCGCATATTTTGGTAATATTAAACCGGCAAGTTCTACATCTTCAAACCGGTTGAATATCAGATGAGTATTTCAAGACCAATATTTCTTAAGCCGACGCTTTGGAAGCCGACTCAAGTGGATTATTCTTCACAATATTTCTCTGTGAGAAACCAATGTTAGCAAATTGAGTATGAAGCTGGCTTATTGACCTGGATTTTCTAGAAGAAGGAAATGACAAGGAATTAAGGATGATCAGGTGCCGGTATATAAGAATTCTTAACGCGGAGCATAATCTATCAAAGTTGTTCTTGTGTTTGTTTTACAGGATCAGTTTAACATGGATAAATCCAAATTGAACTAGGGGCTAATGTCGGGGATATACCCCACGGCGTAAACCGGCCGAAAGTATAACCCGGCCGGACTTGGCGGTTTACTTGAGACCCAGCTGATACTTGGCGATTTACTGGCGACCTGCCCTGGCCTGGTGGTTTAAAACTAACCCGCCTGGTCATTATGACTCACTGGTGACCCGGCGGGCGGGTCAGACGGATGACAAGGCCCAAGGCCCAGAAGGCCGGTTCATGTTAATGGTGGGCCGGTTTATGAGGAAGCACAAGGAATATTCTCCTACAAAGGAAGCAAGACTAGGACTCCACTTGTACTAGAGTAATCCTAGTCCAACTAGGACTAGTCATGTAAACCGCCCCTCCAACTTATATAAGGAGGGGCAGGGCTCCCCAAAGAGGGACAAGAAAGAAGAAAACAATCTCTAGGGCTAGACACAAAGAGCCGGTTTAACCGGCGACTCCCTCATGATGATAATGAGACCTAGCCACAAACAGCATGTAGGGTTGTTACCGGATGATGTTTCCCGGGGCCCGAAGCTGTCTAAATCCTTGTCTTGTGTTGTGTCTCTCGATTCCGCTCAACCCCTCTCAAGCTACTACATAGATGCGTTGGCCTCACGACTAAGTCCTCACACTAGGACATCTGCCGTGACAATTCCACGACACATAGCGTACCTTACCGATCTTTAGAGAAATCCTGGGTCTGTCCTTCTAATATACGCCTGACATGTTTTTGTAGAACTGGGTCGTCTGCCTGGGCCCTGCGGATTTCATCCTCGAGATTAGGGGTAACCTCCATCATATTAGCAAGACCAGTATCAACAATAACCAGATTGAGCTGAGTTATTTCTTTCTAGAGTTCGGGAGGCAAGGACTCCATCATGGCATTCAGACTGGCAGGCTTGCGGCTGAGAGCGTCGGCGACCACGTTGGCCTTACCCAGATGATAATTGATTCCAAGGTCATAATCCTTGACTAATTCGAGCCATCTTCGCGGTCGGAGATTTAAGTCCGGCTGAGTGAATATATAGTTGAGACTTTTGTGCTCGGTAAATGTCTGACACCTCTTTCCAATGAGGTAGTGTCTCCAAATTTTTAAAGCATGAACAACCGCGGCCAACTCCAAATCATGAGTAGGATAGTTCCCTTCATGGGGTCGTAGCTGGCGAGATGTGTATGCTACAACCTTGCCATCTTGCATGAGTACACATTCAAGACCTCGCCTGGAGGCGTCACAATACACATCAAAGCTGCGGTAGATGTCCGGAAGAGTCAAAACCGGTGCTGTTGTCAGTCTGGTCTTCAGCTCATTGAAACTTTTCTCGCAGTCTTCAGTCCATTTGAATTTCTTATATTTCTTGAGAAGCTCTGACATTGGCTTGGCAATCTTAAAGAAACCTTCAATGAAATGGCGGTAGTACCCGGCTAATCCAAGGAAGCTCCGGATCTCGGATACTGTTGTGGGTGCCGTCCAATCAAGCACGTCCTTTACCTTACTTGGATCCATGGCTATACCTTCTGCTGACAGAACTTGCCCTAGAAATCGAACTTGCTTGAGCCAAAACTTGCATGTACTGAATTTGGCGTATAGCTGATGGTTACGGAGTCTTTGTAAGACAGCTCGGAGGTGTTCCTTAAGCTCTTCTTCACCTTTTGAGTATATTAAAATGTCATCGATGAAGACCACCACAAATTTATCCAGGAAATCCATGCATACTTTGTTCATCATATGCATGAAGAAAGCAGGGGCATTGGTGAGACTGAATGACATAACTGTATATTCATAAAGACCTTATCGGGTAGTGAATGCGGTCTTAGGAATATCTTCCTTCTTGATCTTGAGCTGGTGGTATCCGGTCCTCAAATCAATCTAGGAGAGTACTTTTGCCCCACTGAGTGGATCAAATAAATCATCGATCCTTGGTAGGGGATATTTGTTCTTGATAGTGACATCATTCAGCTGACGGTAATCCACACACATCCGGAGACTACCATCTTTCTTGTCCACAAATATTGCGGGTGATCCCCATGGTGAAGAGCTTGGACGGATATAACCTTTCTGGAGCATCTCATCAAGTTGTTTCTTTAAGTCCACTAATTCTGATGAAGGCATCCGATAGTACTTCTTGTATAATGGTGCGGTCCCGAGCACAAGATCAATTGCAAACTCAATCTCTCGGTCTGGCGGCATTCCTGGCAATTCCTCAGGGAATACATCTATAAATTCACTGACCACAGGAATTAATCCCAATTCTTCAGCTACAGCGGTGAAGACCATTTCTTTCTTGGGTATGCTTCTGCGGACATAGAATTTTGTTGTTCGACCTTCCTGTCTTGTCAAGGTGACTTGTCTGGTCGCACAGTTGATGCACACTTGATATTGGGTCAACCAGTTCATTGCCAAAATAATGTCCAACTTAGCAGACTCGATGACTATCAAGGAACTTGGAAAACGGACTCTCCAAATTAAGGCAGACCAGATTACTTCTGAGCAAAGATCTCGGGGATTGTACCATCATATTCTTTCCAGAAATCGAACAGGGAAATTTGTTTTGGGCAGCAAAACTCCGCGAAATAAAAGAGTGGGAAGCCCAGAGTCAAATAAAATTATTGCAGGTATGCTATTAACAGGAAACATACCAATCACGAATTCGGGGCCCTCTTGGGCTTCGTGTGCGGAGAGGTGATGAACTTGCCCTTGGATGGTTCGCTGGACAGGGTACAGCCCCATATGGTTGACTTGCGGCCTGAATGGAGCATTCGTCTTGCCGTTCTTGGGACACTGTCTTGCATAATGTCCGGTTTGTCCGAAATTGAGAACACGAGTTGTTGCGATGACATTCTTCGCGCATCGGGATGGTTACGACATTCTTGACTTGAGTAGTGGTCTTGTTACCATTCTGCTACCAATTGGGTTTGTACTCCACATGAGTCTGCTGCCAAGTACGAGCCTTCTGCATTGGCTGACCATCCTTCTTAGGTTCAAACTTACGCTTGTGATCATTATTGGCAGGCTTATGGTCATGTACAATCTTGTGCTCCCTTTCAGCAATGAGGGCCTTGTTTACAAGAGTTTGGAAATCCGGGAAATCAAACATCTGAGGTGCTGGTTTAGTCCTCCAAGAAATCTATCGACCATTCTTTCCTCGGTGGCCACATCATAGAGCGAATAATCTGCCAAATGATTGAACTTATGAAGGTACTCACTAACAGACAGGCTTCCTTGGGTGAGCGCGAGGAATTCACGCTGCTGGACCTTCATAATGCCAGCAGGAATATGATATTTGCGGAAATGGTCCTTGAATTTAGTCTAAGTTATTTCTTCGTCCGCAGGCCACATAGCCTTAGCATTATCCCACCATATAGTGGCAGCTCCTTCGAGGTAATTCGTAGCGAATGGAACCTTGTCATCTTCTTCAGTACGAGCAATTTCAAGCTTTTTCTCAATGGTCCTTAACCAATCATCGGCTTCAAAAGGATCAACAACTTGACTGAAACTGGGAGGCTTGGTTCTCTGAAAATCTGACAGCTTGGAGTGATGACCATTCTGATTTCCATTTTGCCCAACCATAGCTTGTACACTTTTCAATAATTCGATCAGATCGTATTCCTTCTTTCCTCAAACATGCGCATAATTTGTTCGATGGAGGGCGGATATGGCGGTGGAGGCGGTGGTGGATTGTACGGCTCGGGGGAATGCCCTGCCTGTCGTGCTGAGCGGCGAACAGGGACATCCTCACAAGCGTGACTGCTGCTTCCTCCCAGCGTCATCCTATTATTTGTTTTTCCCAATATAGAACAACCGTGATGAGCAATCCAAAATAGTGGGGAAAAGCCAGCGACAAATCCGAGAAAAAGAAGGAAAACAGCGAAAAACAAAGCGAATAAAAAGGTTCCAACATAATTATACATATACTCATACATGAAAGATCAACATCATGACTAGTTCGACTACTCTCATACATGAAACGAAACATCATGACTCATACGACTACATCCGTACATCAACATGACAACTGCGGATAGTCGGACATTCTAGTGCTCTGCTGGTCCTGCTAGGTCCTCTACGGAAGCGGACTCAGATCCTGAACTGACGACGTTAACCGAGACCTCCAGGTTAAAGGTAACACGACGACGCTAGCTCGAGGGCTCTCCCTCAGGGGCAGGTGCGGGACGAGGCTGGAGCATAGGGGCTGCGGGGGTAGCGAGAAGGGAAGCTCACTCAGCAGGGGCACCGTGGGGAGTCAAGGTCGAGGTGCCCGAGCTACTCGGAGGAGTAACCGGGGGAACAGGCGAGCTAAAACCGGGTTGAATATAAGGAGTAAATCCCATAGACGGGGGACTGGGATTGGACCTAGCGGCTGCTAAAGCAGTGTGTGCACGAGTCAGCTCTCGAGCCAGCTCGTGAATCAGAAGATAACTAGCAGTGATATAGCGAGAAAGGTGGCTAGCAGTGCTATCGGCCGACGGATCAATGATAGGGAAACGGACACGACCATCATCGTGCAGGGATGGATAGTAGTGGAAACCTGGGTGGGTTTGCATCTGGATCTCATTATAGCGCAGCTCAACGAGGACCTCAAACGCAGCAAACTTGACAGCCTGAGCGGCGGTGGAAGCGAAACCACTCCTAGAGGTACGGGTGTAAGAGCCTGAGGCTTAACTGGAACGCAGGGTAACCATGGCGTGATACTCGTATACCGAGTCTGCTAGACGCTCCCGGTACACCCGATCCACTGGGTCATCACCGTGAGGACAGAGACGGCGACATACATTCTGAAGAAGGTGCGGCGACGTGTACGGTAGCAGCTCCAAGTGGCACGGGTACGGCACTGGAGCCATCTACACTCACAACCATTAGTCGGTTAGAAATAATAATAAATCAAGTGCATGCAATGCAGCAATCAGAGACAAACACTACCGGCAATTAATCTATAACCTAACTAACGTCCAATTAATACGTTGGTGCTTTAGCGTGTCCTACAGTCAGCGTGGCTCTGATACCAAGCGTTGTGGCACCCCGGCTCAGAGCAACCGGTTTACCTTGCATTGTCAGGCCAAAGATCACGTCTTCTGGCAACACACAACATCTTGGTAAAGAAAACAACCGCTTTATTGATACTAGCGGAACATAGTCCGATGTTACATCAAGTAGCGAGGCCAAGCGGCACACACGGTGCGGCTAAACAATATGTACATTATTTAGTGAACATAAAGGGGCCTCGATCACGGCAACTACGCGGCAGCAGAACGACGATGAAGAGGGACTCCATATCACAGGGACACCGATGTGGACACGGTCTAGACTCAGGCAGCACTTCGATCGAATGAAACTTTCCTGAAATCTGGCATGACACGCCAGGTCAGTACATTGAATGTACTTGCAAGCTCACAACAAGCATAAACATAATGGCAAACAATATCATGATATTTAATCACGTTAAATGCAATGCAGAATCATAGTACTAATGTAGTGAGAAAAACATCGTGCACCAAGTCCCTCGGACTTTCTTACCGAACGGGTTACCTTGTAACCAAACGGTGATCTTACTCGGAGCACAAACGAAACCAACACCTTGGTCTCCACATCATCATAATTTCTCAACCATCATCTTTCAAACGGTGCCAAGTGATTATACTTAGTGTGCAAAATTACTTATAAATGTTGATCCATGGTGTGACATAATCACGAGTTGTGTCCGTACCTGAGGACGCGGCTATCGATAGCTTAAATACACTCTGCAGAGGTAGCGCACTTTACCCACACCACGGATCCATGGCCTCGAACTCCCATTCGGGTGGACCAACGGCATTCCGACGAAACCCTCCCATTGCCATGACACTCTCCCGGCCACTCCGGCTCACTCCCCACTGGGCTAACTCCTGGGTGGCCCCGTGCCTACCAAAGGCATCAACGGCCACCGTCGTGGCAAAACATAAACGGTCCCGAATGGGGACAAGGTACCATAACAACAAACGGGCACACAAGGTTATGTCTGCTTACCGGGCCAGGGTACCGCACGCCCATAACTTTCCCTTGTTGGAGGTACCGACCAGAGGCATGACAACAGACCGAATAAAGGCCTTCCCATAAAGGCAAATGTGGTTGCACTGGGAAAAACTCGATTCAGTGGCACCATGACCCGATCAACGTTATGTTCAAGTTGCATTAACATCAGGTTTAACTTCAAATAACAACAATGGGTGTCATGATATGCCATGAATATGCAACCATACAACATGCATTACATACCACTACGAGTAAATGGACCAACATCATTAAATCTTATACTGGCACTAGTCATCATCAAACCACACTGATCTTACTCCGCAGTTCTTGAGACTCATCATATTTTTTAGTCATGATATCAACTTAATAGAATCAGTTTCTTTCTTAAGGAAAATAGTACCGGTGCTAGTCATGTAGTAACCATGTCATTATCACATAAGCAAAAGTTACTTCTACTGACTCATATTAAATTAAACATCATCACACTACTGAAATCTAACATTTCAAGCAGAACAAGTAACTAGCAAAATCAACATTCATTTAAATAATTTTAAATGCCTGAAATAACTCATATTCAAGTTGAAAAATCACAAATATTGAAATGACACCATGTAAATGTCGGTGTGGCTTGCCTTAGTGCAGAGGAGGTTCACACTCCTGCTGGTGATCCTAAAGACAAGCTTCTCCCTCTGAAAACATTGAAAAACAGAGAAAGAAAATATCAAGAATCACTCTGAAAATACCAGAAAATCTAGACAGCGGAGAAAACTCTCATTTTTGGTGTGCTGCTACATCTCTTCAGTAAGAACACAATGCAAAAAGAATCAATTCATTTGGACTGATGGTTAAAAAGTTCTGGCCATTTGAAGTTTCTGTAAAATTTGGAATTTAAATAAAATGACTAGGGGGTGACGTCAACGCCACGCCAGCGCGTACCGCTTCGGCCGTGGGGCTAGGTGGCTGACAGAGGGCCACCACTGTAAGGTTTAGGGAGAGGGGAGAGAACAGAGGTGGGGCGGCGATGCGCCGGCGTTTCTCCGGCGAGGAGAGGTCCGCGGCCAGATCCAGAGGGGAAGAAAAAGAGAGGGGGTCGAGGCGCACCTGCCCGTACCCGTAGCTTGGCTAGGGGTGGTCGAACGAGGTCGGAACTGGCCTCTCCAGCGGCGATAGGAAGCAGAGGTCACCGGAGTTGGAGACGACGGCGACGTGGGGCTGCACCATGGGCTCCAACGGGGTCGGACGGCACCAGTGAACCACTAGCAAGTCGCCTGAGAAGTGGATCGAGCTCGCGAGGCACTGGAGTGAGGAGGAGGGGCTATCGGGATTCGCAGGCGAGCTCGGGTCGGGGCGGCGGCCAGAGGCCTGCCCGGCCGGGCTGCGGCTTAACTACGAGCTTGTGGAGGTTGAGGGAGTGGGTGGTGATGCTCGAGGAGGCTGGGGTGGTTGTATTTATAGGCAAGCGAGGTGAGGGGATTTGGCTCCGCCGGAGGGCTTTTGAACAAGGCGCCCAGCGACGAACGGCCTCAGCGAGAGGGGGAGAAGGCGACGCAGCTCACGCGGGCACTGTGGGAGGGCGGAGACGAGCATAGGAGCGAGGATGGCGACGAACACAGTGGCACGGGCTCACTGTTGGCTTGGCCGTGTTGTGCTCGTGCTTGCTGCGGCGAGCTCCGGCATCGGCGAGCACCAGGGAGGAGTTAAGGGAGTCGGGACGATGATTGTGGCGAAGTTTGGCAAGGTGCGGTGGTCGGGGAAGCAAGCACGAGCTCAACAGCGGCTCGGGCTCGTCACAGAGCGCGTCGGCTGCATGCCAGCACGCCTGGACGAACGCGGTCACTGCGTGAACTATGACATCAGGCCACGCTAAGCTTAAACTTCATGTCTGGCGTGTAGTCCTTGGTGGTTTGAGTGGATCCAACACTTTGAGTTTAACCCAGGAGTTGTGTGTGCGTGGTTTACTTCCTGGTAAGTATCTGGACAGTACCTTGTGAGGTTAACTGTGAGTGATCCATTAAGAGTTGAGGGCTGAGCTTTGGGGTTTAGTAGTCTCTTAGGAAGGTAATGAAGCTCAAGAAGAATCAGCCTCATTGGATCAGGGAAAAGTATACTTGCTGTGTTAAGTGCCTATTCTGTCCAGAACAGAAATGATTTTCTGTAGCAAAAATATTACAAAAAGTGATGCAATATTTTTACTCAGGGAGGTGCCCTAGGGTTCAAAGAATATTTGGGAAATTTTTTCAGGATTTTAGGAGCAATAAAAATGAGGGTTGCTTTGGAGCATATGTCTTTGAAGTGGATTTCAGAAAAATATTCCTTGGGCCATTTTTGAGATTTTTCAGAGAAAGAAAGACAAGTTAGGGATGGATGGACCACTTGGGTGAAAATCAAAGACATGCCCAAGAGTTCAAGTCCATTTGAACTGATTCAAAACTCCAAATTCAAAACAGAGGCAAAAGGAAGTCCGAAAAAAGAGAGAAGGCAAAAACCAGGCTGTCACAATCTACCTACATGGGTTAGTCTTGCAAGGAAGAACACTTGTGTATCCAAGATGGCAAGCTTGAAATTTGATACCAAATGAAATTTGATATAAAGAAATTGTCAAAGGATATGTTGGAATGTTTTATGCTTCCTTGTCTTCAACCACCATATTGTAGAGACTTGGCGATGTAGAGATTGCTCAACATGTGAGTTAGTTGCAATCTCATACAATTGGGCTTATCCAAGTACCTACAAGGGTTAGATAACATGCAAGGGTACAAATATAGATCCACGACATATGATCATCATCATAAGAGAAATATCAAGGATTAGTCAAAGGCTCATGCCTTGCATGCATCCAAATGGAGTTTCTACTCGAAGTTTGAGGCATCAATAATGTTCAATTCACCTCTCAAACGGCAAAATACTTTCTCATCAAGCGGTTTGATGAACATATCCACGAATTTCTTATCGGTACGAACATGCTTAAGATCAATGTCTCCTTTAGCAACATGATCTCGAATGAAATTATGACGAACTTCAATATGCTTAGTTCGAGAATGTTGCACGGGATTGTGAGCAATCTTAATAGTACTTTCATTATCACAAAGCAACGGAACATGTTTCACATATATGCCATAATCTTTAAGAGTTTGGGTCATCCAAAGTAATTGAGCACAACATGAACCGGTGGCAATGTATTCCGCTTCGGCGGTGGATAAGGCTACCAAGTTTTGTTTCTTGGAGGGCCAAGACACAAGAGATCTACCAAGAAATTGACATGTACCCAAAGTGGAATTTCTATCAACCTTGTCACCGGCATAGTCCGAGTTGGAGTAGCCAACAAGATCAAAGGAAGACCTCTTAGGATACCAAATGCCAAAATTTGGTGTATGAATTAAGTATCTCACTATCCTTTTCACAACCTTAAGATGACATTCTTTGGGGGCCGCTTGATATCATGCACACATGCACACACTTAGCATATAATATCGGGACGGGAGGCACATACATATAACAATGAACCAATCATAGAGCGGTAAACCTTTTGGTCAACCGGTTCACCATCCTTGGTCAAGTCAAGATGTCCACTAGTAGGCATGGGTGTATTCATACCATTGCATTATTGCATGTTGAACTTCTTGAATAAGTCCTTGGTATACTTCGTTTGGGAAACAAAGGTACCCTCCTTAGTTTGCTTGTTTTGCAAACCAAGACAAAACTTGAGTTCACTCATCATAGACATCTCAAATGTCACATCCCTAGCTTTTGGCAATGCACTAGGCTAGCCTCATGAGTGTCATCATGTTTAAGTTTCAAATGAACTTGAAATTGGGATTGTTTAAACCATAACATCTAAAGGAATTCACTAGGTTCAACTAAAATATTCTCAGTGAATCCAAATGGCTTTCAAAAAAAGTTCATCATTTCTGGAAAATGCTAGAAGCAATAACCAGAGGTGTTGCACATTTTTCCATGACATATTTGGGCTCTAAATTAAATCATATAGTATTTGCATTTGGGCATATAAATGCTATTAAATATTTTAAATGCTCAAATAATCATAAACTAAAATGTTTGCTGTTGGTTATATTCCAAACAATGGCATTGAGCAGTTTCATGATTTTTTGATCTGTTTAAGTATTTTTAATAAAGCCCTAAAGACTACAGAATAATAGAGACAGAAACTAAAATAGGAAAACCAGAGAGAGAGCCTACCTGGGCCACTTACTTGGCGCCCCACCATGGCCTAGCAGAGGCCTAGCCCACGGGCCTCTGCCAGTCATCACCAACCTCCCTCCAGGAGGACAGCGCGCGCGTGGCCGCCGCGCGCGAGCACACGCTCCGCCACCTCCTGCTTGCTGCCGAGCTTATGGACGCCCTGGACGCCGACACGCACCCCCCTGAAACCCTCTCACTCTCTCCCGACCTCTTCCCCCTCCTCATCTCTCCCTCCCTCTCGTGCCCAAGCGCCGCCGCAGCCGCGCCGCCGTAACGCCGCAGCCATCGTGCCCCCCTCGTCTCCCCGTGCCATACACGGGCTCCGCCTCCATCTCCCGCGACTCTCCGTCAACTCGCACGATGTCGGACGCCCTGCATCACCCTCTGCACCGCCATCCTCGCCGCCTCTGCCCCGAGATTGCCAGTGACCTCCCGTCGTCATCAGCCCCTCCCCGAGCACGCCGAGGCTCCCCTGCAGTCCCCGTGAGCTCCTCTTCCTTCTCCCCCTAGCCATGTCACTCGAGCTGCCCGCTAACCCCGTTGGCCATCATGGCCGGGAGCTCGGCACCGCCGGCCATGTCGCCACCGCAGCCACACCTACGGGAACCCGCAACCGAGCACCCTACCGTGGTCAGTGCGTCCTCAGGAGACGAATGCGACCAACCCCGGCCCCTGCCGTGCACCGTAGCCCCTTCTTCCCTCCCTGCCAAACTCCGGCCGCCGCTGTCGAGCTCGCTGGCGTCGCTGCCGGCGTCCTCGTGTCCAACCACCTGCACCACTGGATGCGGCAGCTCCCCAGCTACGCGTAGCACGTCTCCGCCGTCAATTTGGTCACCGCAGGACCAAATCCGAGGCCATCCGCCGCGCCTGGCCTCGCCGGCGTCGAGTCGCCGGCGGGTTTGACCCCGCTGACCAGGGGGTTGACCTCCCCTGGGTCCGGACAAGTGGGCCCAGAGCCCTGCTAATTTTAGTTGAGTGCAAATTAACTTTTAGCTAACTAGATAAGTCACTGGCATGTGGGCCCACGCCCTAATTAACTTAGGTTAGTATTTAACTTAGCACTAATTAACTCTGTTAATTAGCTGTGACACTAACACGCGGGCCCCACGGGTCAGGTTTGACCTTGACCATCCCTGTTGACCGCTGACGTCACAGTGACGCAGTGCTGACGTAATTAATTATTTTCTGGATTTATTCTTATTCAGGAAATTCCAGAAAATAGCCAAAACTTCTAAAATTCATAGAAATTAATCTGTAACTCAGAATGAAATAAGTTATATATGAAAAATGATCAGAAAATCCAATCTATCCATCTATATTGGTTTCATGCATGTTAGAGCAACTTAACCTTGCTGTTTAGGTCAAACATGTTAATGCACTTATATGAACCCATAACTTGAGTTTGTATTTGAATCTTTGGTCCAATTAAGCTCAAAACCTTCGGGTTGTAGTTGCATTAGCCCAACACATTCATATTGCCATGTCATGATCATGCATCATATTGTGCATTGCATTGATTGTGTTTTCTCTCTGTTGCCGGTAATTGGCCCCTCTCAGTAGACGTTGCTTCGATGATGTGATCGATGACACCGATGGAGAACTATACTATCTTCGGAAGTGTCAGGCAAGCAAAACCCCCTTGTTCATTCCGATACAATCCCACTCTCTCGCTCCTGCTCTCTTTTATTGCATTAGGACAACAATGATTCATGTGTTACATGTTGCGGTAGTTGAACCCCTTTTCCTCTGCATGACCTGTCATTGCCACAGTAAATAGATGAAACCCACTAGCATGAGTAGGAGTTGTTTGAGCCCTGATGTGCCTACTCATTCATGCTTGTTGTCATGCTTGCTACTGCTTAGAGTTGAGTCAGGTCTAATTCATCGGAGATGAATCGGAGGCGTGTGAACATGTCCTACTGTTGAGAGCTAAGTGTGTGAACACAATTTGGTAAAGGTAGCGGTGAGAAGCCATGTAGGAGTACATGGTGGGTTGTCTCATTGAAACCGTCCTCAGGAACTGAGTTCTGTGTTTGTGATCCATGAACAGCTACTACCACACATTGGGATCCTTAATTGACTCTCTCGGCTTCTTAACCACCCATGTCCTCTGTCCGGGAGTTGCAAGTAGTTTCTGGTGTTTGCAGTATGCTGGAGGCCGTGCGCAGCGCTGACCCGAGGGGTGGGCTGTGATGCGGTAGGCACGTGGCCGGGTATACCGGGCGCCCGTTTGGTGTTGCGGAACCCTGTACACATCGTTCGGGGCCGTATGTGGAATCCTCGGCCGGACTCCCTGTGGATGGAACCTAAATAGGCGATAAACCTGGACTAGAGACTTGAGTGTTTAGGTAGGTCGTGGCCGACACCCTTGCTGGGCTTCCGCTTGAAGGTTGCCGAGTACATGCCGTGTAAACGGCGATAAGTGGTGAGAGCGTGTGTGAAGAAGTACACCCCTGCAGGCTTAACATCATCTATTCGAATAGCCGCGTCCGCGGTAATGGACTTCTGGGTTGCCTATAACAGTTCATAGACAAGTGAAAGTGGATACTCTAAAACTCGCAAGATAAGCGTGAGCGCTATGGATGGCCTTCTCGTAGGGAGACGGGAGCGGATCCATAGTGGTGTATTGCTATGGTGAATATGTGGACTCATGTGCGCCACCTCAAAAGAGTTGCTTGCAGTCGTAGTTCAGGTTAACCACTGAGTCAAAGCTGGCTTGCTGCAGTTAAACTCCACTACCCCCTTTGTTGATACCGATGCATATGTAGTTAGTTCTGATGTAAGTCTTGCTGGGTACATTTGTACTCACGTTTGCCTATTTTATGTTTTGCAGAGAGACGTCAGTCTCGCTAGTAGTTCCGTGTGGACTTCGACGTTTGGCTTGATACCTCAGCTACGATCTTGTGCCCTCGGCAGGATCTGGTAGATAGTCAGGCTTCTCAGCCTTTTTCATTTGTAGATGTCTGTACTCAGACATGTTAAGCTTCCGCATGTGCTTTGACTTGTATGCTCTGAATGTTGGGTCATGAGACCCATGTTTGTAATATCTCGCTCCTCGGAGCCTAATGAATAAATACTTGAGTTGTAGAGTTATGTTGTGATGCCATGTTGTATTTACACATATCGAGCATATTGTGTGTATGATTGAAATGCTTGGTATGTGTGGGATCCGACAACCTCGTTGTTTATCCTTGGTAGCTTCTCTTATGGGGAAATGTAGTCTTGTGCTTCCATGAGCCATAGTAGTCCGCTACAGCCCGGTTCACCGGAGTCCTGCTAGCCCAGCACTACTGCTTCGGAACACTTGACTGGCCGGCATGTGATTCACTTTGTTCCTGTGTCTGTCCCTTCGGGGAAATGTCACGCGGTGACATCCGGAGTCCTGCCTAGCCTGCTACAGCCCGGTTCACCGGAGTCCTGCTAGCCCAGTGCTACAGCCCGGATTCGCACGCTGCTGACCGACATGCTTGATTTTGATTCATGTATGCCTGTCCCCATAAGTTAGTTCCACTTTGGGTTCACGACTAGTCATGTCGGCCCAGGTTCTCTGTCATATGGATGCTAGCGACACTATCATATACCTGAGCCAAAAGGCGCAAACGGTCCCGGGCCATGGTAAGGCGACACCCGTGGGAATACCGTGCGTGAGGCCGCAAAGTGATATGAGGTGTTACCAGCTAGATCGATGTGACTTGGAATCGGGGTCCTGACAGCTTTGGTATCAGGGCCTGACTGCCTGTAGGATTACCAAGCTAAACTGGTCGAAGTCGATTCTAGAAATGCTTTAGTTATATAAGGGAATTGATTGTGGAAGGGAACGTAGGGCTCTTTTTACTCCTTTACCTTATGCCCTTCTAATCTGAGTCAACCTCTTCTTTTCTATGGGGATTAAGAACTAGGCTTCTCATCTTCTATCAGGATCACGTGTTACTAATCCATAGACTTATAGGATTGTTGGATTCAAGCCCCTGTTCAGTTTCTACTACTTTCAGTATGTTGTCAGTTGAACCAGAACCTTGATATGATGTTGTTAAGTGACTATGCAAATCCTTGTGAACGTCTCAAATCTTTTTCTGAGCATTTACAGCCGTTATGCTGTCCGAGTCATCCCAGGTTTCTAGATAGTCTGATGCACTTGGAATCATTCCTCCATGTTCCTGATGTCCATTTGGGCCAGATTAATCATACTAATCGGTGAGTTGAGGTACTCTGTTGCCTCGACATATATGTTGGAGCTATTATTATGACCCTAGGTGTTCTACGGAGTCACACAGAAATCTAGCCATGTTTTGTGTTCCAGGTGTGATGATTCTGGCCACCATTTTCGAAAGCATCCCGTGATGCCATTTAGTTAGTAGGTATTCTATTCCTGGGTTCTTGAACCCGAGATTCACCCTACTTCATGTTGTTAGTATTTGCTAGTTCCCTTAAGATATTAGTAACCTTTGCGATAGTCCTCGAGGTCCGTGGTATATCCTTCTTCCAATACCATGAACCAATATGGCAAAATCCTTTGAACCAAAAGATCACAATAAGAGTGCTCTTAATGGGTTCTCCATTCAAGAATTGTGAATCTGCTAGTCCTACCTTCTCTGCATGGGTTATCCGGAAGAAACCTGTTTAACTTGATTCGACATACTAATCTATGCATCCACAACTCAGAAAGTTATATGTTCCTTTGAGTTGTCCCTCTTTAGTTGTATTCCGGCCCCCGTGTATCAATTGATAGTCAAGAGTATGCATGCATTCGTTCATCGATGCCTAATTATTCTTGTGGTCCGTCAGGCCATTCTATTCCGGAATGACCAGGAGAAACAAACTCCAGTACCTCATCCATATCCAGGATTGGGTCAAAGTAGTTGTATTCCGTGGATCAAAATGCCAATCCAGCTTTTGCTCTGTTCTACCTTGGAGTGTTACCATCGTTATGTCGGGAATGTCATGAGAATTGCACTTTCTCTTATGAATTCTTGACGTAGTGATACTTCCCGCCATCATTATTCATTCCTCGGTGTCGTGTTGTCGCAACCGGAATGCCGACAAGTGAATTGTGATGTGTGAAATCAATACTCCTAGCAACTTTGTTGCTTGGTAGTTAATGGACAATATTCTCATCCTTAGCGTGTTGGTTATTGAATCACCATCCTAGGATTGATCGTGCTACGTAGTCCATTTTTGTTGGTGCACCCTTCGATCGATGAGTTAGGATTTTGTCAAACCCTTGCTCTTTTGATCACATCGTCTTGCCTTGAAAGCTAGATTGATCTCGAGCTTAGTAACATGTCGGTGGTTCGTGATTTTCCGAATATCCTCTCGGAAGTATTTCCAGGTTGTCCCCTGACCGCTATGTTGAGCTCGTGATCAAGTTGGTTTCTTGTAACCAAACCTTCTCCAAGAGTCTGTGTTGCATACCCTTGAGCTAGTTGGTTAAGCTAGACAACAACTTGGAGAGTTGGAAGATAAAAGCTTGCCCGACCTAGATCATCCCTAAGGGATATCTTGTATCTGTGTTGAAGAAAGATGGTATTTTCATTGATTGATCCTCGTGATCAGTTAATGGACCTATCATTGCATCCAAACTTTGACTTGAGTGTGGGCTATCATTGGGTCAAATCAGAACCAATGATATTCATAATGATGTCTTACTCATGGTTGATCCCTTGAGCATACACCATTACATCTTTTGGTCTGACCAATACTATCACCGTGTTCACATGATGGTGGAAGTCCAGTGATATGGAAATTCTGATGAGTTGTTGTTGAGCCCATCAGCAGCATTTTGTCTCCCCCATGATTCATGCTGAACATCAACCTAGTGTTGGAAACTTTGTAAACAATGCCTTCATGTTCCGTTCATGAAGCATATGTTTGGTTGAAAGTAGTGACTTCCTCTAAGTTCACGTGCAATCGATGCAAGTTGCCGCCGTGAATTCGAGAAAGCTTGTTTCTGCTTCCTCTGGAATCACCCAAGTCAGCCATGCACGTGCAAAGTATTCTGTGGTATGTTAGACTGATCATCTTCGTCACATATGAATTCCTAGCACCCAAGCCACTGATTGACTTGTTCAAGGAAAAGAAGTCTAGCGCGCGTAAAGACTTCGAAATCCTTGATGATGGATCCTAACCATAACTCGATAGTGTTTTATTATAAGGCTACTATGTGGTCATTCTTGTCTTGGACAACATGTTCACAGGTTTGTAGCAGAACCAGCTCATGTTTTGGAGCTTGCTATCGTAGTTCATTTCCCGAGAATCTCACAACGTCATCTCGTCGATTTGTGTTGCAAACTTTCATTTCTCTTTCTAGACTTGATGAGTCTGGAATGTCCTGACACCAACTAGATCTGAATCTCAGGCAGATATGATGGTTGGAACATTCCCGACATTTGCATTTTGTTCCCAGTTTGCACTGCCTTGTGCCAATCTCCCTTGGACTGCCCTTCTCAGCAATTGTTGTTCAGGATCATCTTCAGAAGTGCTCCTACCATGGGTCCCATCCATTTCCGATGATAAGCAAATCATCCATTGCGTTGTCTTTAACAAGGTAGTCTACATCATCCATTCTAGCCCGAGTATGTCGTTCTCTCGAACTCCATCAAACGATCGTTTGTAAATTGCCTTAGGTTGGTATAGAGAGTTTCAATGATCAATGTATCAAAAGTAATTCTTTTTGCCACTTAAGGGAATAATTCTACCAGTCATCTTCCCAAAGGTGCCCCGTTTGTTCCGAAGGGCAACCAACTCCTTACTACGTTGACACCATTCACCACCCTCCTAAGTATGGAAATTCTGCTAATTATTTAAAGCTTGTCATATGCTCATTTCCATCATTCTTGATGTGTGTATCGTGTCTCAGCTCAAGAGATGTTATGCCTCATTTCATGAGCTGATCGTCAGTTGCTCGATCTTTGAGGAGATCAGTTCCGTAGAATTTCTTTCTGTCATCGTCGTGGTGGATGAAGTTCTCAGAGCATGACATTAAGACAAAGATCGTGATCGAATCAACGTTCTTATGAAGTGCAACCTGGATAGTGAAGATTGTGTTAGTTTGCGTTCCCCCTTTCATCTTACCCTACGCTTAAATCTCGGGACGAGATTCTTGTTTAGTGGGGGTGAGTTGTCACATCCCTAGCTTTTGGCAATGCACTAGGCTAGCCTCATGAGTGTCATCATGTTTAAGTTTCAAATGAACTTGAAATGGGGATTGTTTAAACCCTAGCATCTAAAGGAATTCACTAGGTTCAACTAAAATATTCTCAGTGAATCCAAATGGCTTTCAAAAAATGTTCATCATTTCTGGAAAATGCTAGAAGCAATAACCAGAGGTGTTGCACATTTTTCCATGACATATTCGGGCTCTAAATTAAATCATATAGTATTCGCATTTGGGCATATAAGTGCTATTAAATATTTTAAATGCTCAAATAATCATAAACAAAAATGTTTGCTGTTGGTTATATTCCAAACAGTGGCATTGAGCAGTTTCATCATTTTTTGATCTGTTTAAGTATTTTTTAATAAAGCCCTAAAGACTACTGAATAATAGAAACAGAAACTAAAATAGGAAAACAAGAGAGAGAGAGAGCCTACCTGGGCCACTTACTTGGCGCCACACCACGGCCTAGCAGAGGCCCAGCCCACGGGCCTCTGCCAGTCATCACCAACCTCCCTCCAGGAGGACAGCGCGCGCGTGGCCGCCGCGTGCGAGCACACGCTCCGCCACCTCCTGCTTGCCGCCGAGCTTATGGACGCCCTGGACGCCGACACGCACCCCCCATGGAACCCCCTCACTCTCTCCTGACCTCTTCCCCCTCCTCAGCTCTCTCTCCCTCTTGCGCTCGAGCGCAGCCGCAGCCGCGCCGCCGTAACGCCGCAGCCACCGTGCCCCCCTCGTCTCCCGTGCCGTCCACCGGCTCCGCCTCCATCTCCCACGACTCTCCATCAACTCGCACGACGCCGGACGCCCTGCATTACCCTCTGCACCGCCATCATCGCCGCCTCTGCCCCGAGATCGCCGGCCACCTCCCATCGTCATCAGCCCCTCCCCGAGTACGCCGAGGCCACCCCTGCAGTCCCCGTGAGCTCCTCTTCCTTCTCCCCTAGCCATGTCACTAAAGCTGCCCCCTAACCCCGTTGGCCATCATGGCCGGGAGCTCGGCTCCACCGGCCATGTCGCCACTGCAGCCACACCTACGGGAACCCGCAACCGAGCATGCTACCGTGGTCAGTGCATCCTCAGGAGACGAATGTGACCAACCCCGGCCCCTGCCGTGCACCGTAGCCCCTTCTTCCCTCCCCGCCGAACTCCGGCCACCGCTGTCGAGCTCGCCGGCGTCGCTGCCGGCGTCCCCGTGTCCAACCACCTGCACCTCTGGATGCGGCAGCTCCCCAGCTACGCGTAGCACGTCTTCGCCATCAATTTGGTCACCGCAGGACCAAATCCGAGGCCCTCCGCCGTGGCTGGCCGCGCCGGCGTCGAGTCACCGGCGAGTTTGACCCCGCTGACCAGGGGGTTGACCTCCCCTGGGTCCGGACAAGTGGACCCAGAGCCCTCCTAATTTTAGTTTAGTGCTAATTAACTTTTTGCTAACCAAATAAGTCACTGGCATCTGGGCCCACGCCATAATTAACTTAGGTTAGTATTTAACTTAGCACTATTTAACTCTGTTAATTAGCTGTGACACTGACACGCGGGCCCCACTGGTCAGTTTTGACCTGGACCATCCCCATTGACCGCTGATGTCAAAGTGATGCAGTGCTGACGCAGTTAATTATTTTCTGGATTTATTCTTATTCAGGAAATTCCAGAAAATAGCTAAAACTGCTAAAATTCATAGAAATTAATCTATAACTCGGAATGAAACAAGTTATATATGAAAAATGATCAGAAAAATCCAATCTATCCATCTGTACTAGTTTCATGCATGTTAGAGCAACTTAACCTTGCTGTTTAGGTCAAACATGTTAATGCACTTATATGAACCCATAACTTGAGTTTGTATTTGAATCTTTGGTTCAAATAAGCTCAAAACCTTCTGGTTGTAGTTGCATTAGCCCAACACACTCATATTGCCATGTCATGATCATGCATCATATTGTGCATTGCATTGATTGTGTTTTCTCTCTGTTGCCGGTAATTGTCCCCTCTCAGTAGACGTTGCTTCGATGATGTGATCGATGACACCGATGGAGAACTATACTATCTTCGGAAGTGTCAGGCAACCAAAACCCCCTTGTTCGTTCTGATACAATCCCACTCTCTCGCTCCTGCTCTCTTTTATTGCATTAGGACAACAACGATTCATGTGTTACATGTTGCGCTAGTTGAACCCCTTTTCCTCTACATGACCTGTCATTGCCACAGTAAATAGATGAAACCCACTAGCATGAGTAGGAGTTGTTTGAGCCCTGATGTGCCTACTCATTCATGCTTGTTGTCATGCTTGCTACTGCTTAGAGTTGAGTCAGGTCTGATTCATCGAAGATGAATCGGAGGCGTGTGAACATGTTCTACTATTGGGAGCTAAGTGTGTGAACACGATTTGGTAAAGGTAGCGGTGAGAGGCCATGTAGGAGTACATGGTGTGTTATCTCATTGAAACCGTCCTCAGGAACTGAGTTCTGTGTTTGTGATCCATGAACAGCTACTACCACACATTGGGATCCTTAATTGACTCTCTCGGCTTCTTAACCACCCATGTCCTCTGTCCAGGAGTTGCAAGTAGTTTCTAGTGTTTGTAGTATGCTGGAGGCCGTGTGCAGCGCTGACCCGAGGGGTGGGCTATGATGCGGTAGGCACGTGGCCGGGTATACCGGGCGCCCGTTTGGTGTCGCGGAACCCTGTACACATCGTTCGGGGCCGTATGTGGAAACCTCTGCCGGATTCCCTGCGGATGGAACCTGAATAGGCGATAAACCTGGACTATAGACTTGCGTGTTTAGGTAGGCCATGGCCGACACCCTCGCTGGGCTTCCGCTTGAAGGTTGCCGAGTACATGTCGTGTAAACGGCGATAAGTGGTGAGAGCGTGTGTGAAGAAGTACACCGCTGCAAGGTTAACATCATCTATTCGAATAGCCGCGTCCGCGGTAATGGACTTCTGGGTGGCCTATAACAGTTCATAGAAAAGTGAAAGTGGATACTCTAAAACTCGCAAGATAAGCGTGAGCGCTATGGATGGCCTTCTCGTAGGGAGACGGGAGCGGATCCATAGTGGTGTATTGATATGGTGAATATGTGGACTCATGTGCGCCACCTCAAAAGAGTTGCTTGCAGTCGTAGTTCAGGTTAACCACTGAGTCAAAGCTGGCTTGCTGCAGTTAAACTCCATACCCCCTTTGTTGATACCGTTGCATATGTAGTTAGTTCTGATGTAAGTCTTGCTGGGTACATTTGTACTCACGTTTGCCTATTTTATGTTTTGCAGAGAGACGTTAGTCTCGCTAGTAGTTCCGTGTGGACTTCGATGTTTAGCTTGATACCTCAGCTACGATCTTGTGCCCTCGTCAGGATCTGGTAGATAGTCAGGCTTCTCAGCCTTTTTCATTCGTAGATGTCTGTACCCAGACATGTTAAGCTTCTGCATGTGCCTTGACTTGTATGCTCTGAATGTTGGGTCATGAGACCCATGTTTGTAATATCTCGCTCCTCGGAGCCTAATGAATAAATACTTGAGTTCTAGAGTTATGTTATGATGCCATGTTGTATTTACACATATCGAGCATATTGTGTGTATGATTGAAATGCTTGGTATGTGTGGGATCCGACAACCTAGTTGTTTATCCTTGGTAGCCTCTCTTATGGGGAAATGTATGAAGGAAATATGCCCTAGAGGCAATAATAAAGTATTATTTATTTCCTTATATCATGATAAATGTTTATTATTCATGCTAGAATTTTATTAACCGGAAACATAATACATGTGTGAATACATAGACAAACAGAGTGTCACTAGTATGCCTCTACTTGACTAGCTCGTTAATCAAAGATGGTTATGTTTCCTAGCCATAGACATGAGTTGTCATTTGATTAACGGGATCACTTCATTAGGAGAATGACGTGATTGACTTGACCCATTCCGTTAGCTTAGCACTCGATCGTTTAGTATGTTGCTATTGCTTTCTTCATGACTTATACATGTTCCTATGACTCTGAGATTATGCAACTCCCGTTTACCGGAGGAACACTTTGTGTGCTACCAAACGTCACAACGTAACTGGGTGATTATAAAGGTGCTCTACAGGTGCTTCCAAAGGTACTTGTTGGGTTGGCGTATTTCGAGATTAGGATTTGTCACTCCGATTGTCGGAGAGGTATCTCTGGGCCCACTCAGTAATACACATCACTATAAGCCTTGCAAGCATTCTGACTAATGAGTTAGTTGCGGGATGATGTATTACGGAACGAGTAAAGAGACTTGCCGGTAACGAGATTGAACTAGGTATCGAGATACCGACGATCGAATCTCGGGCAAGTAACATACCGATGACAAAGGGAACAACGTATGTTGTTATGCGGTCTGACCGATAAAGATCTTTGTAGAATATGTGGGAGCCAATATGAGCATCCAGGTTCCGCTATTGGTTATTGACCGGAGAGGTGTCTCGTTCATGTCTACATAGTTCTCGAACCCGTAGGGTCCGCACGCTTAACGTTACGATGACGGTTATATTATGAGTTTATGTGTTTTGATGTACCGAAGGAGTTCGGAGTCCCGGATAAACTCGGGGACATGACGAGGAGTCTCGAAATGGCCGAGACGTAAAGATCGATATATTGGACGAAAGGTTCCGAGTGATTCGGGTATTTTTTGGAGTACCGGAGAGTTACGGGAATTCGTATTGGGCCTTAATGGGCCATACGGGAAAGGAGAGAAAGGCCCCAAAGGGTGGCCGCACCCCTCCCCATGGACTAGTCCGAATTGGACTAGGGAGGGGGGGTGCCCCCTTCCTTCTTTCTCCTTCTCCCTTCCCTTCTCCTATTCCAACAAGGAAAGGAGGAGTCCTACTCCCGGTGGGAGTAGGACTCCCCCGTTGGCGCGCCTTCCTCCTTGGCCGGCGGCCTCCCCCTTGCTCCTTTATATACGGGGGCAGGGGGCACCCCATAGACACAATAATTGATCAACGATCTTTTAGCCGTGTGCGGTGCCCCCCTCCACTATATTACACCTCGATAATATCGTAGCGGAGCTTAGGCGAAGCCCTGCATCGGTAGAACATCAGCATCGTCCCCACGCCGTCGTGCTGACGAAACTCTCCCTCAACACTCGGCTAGATCGGAGTTCGAGGGACGTCATCGAGCTGAACGTGTGCTGAACTCGGAGGTGCCGTGCGTTCGATACTTGATCGGTCGGATCGTGAAGACGTCCGACTACATCAACCGCGTTGTGTTAATGCTTCCGCTTTCGGTCTACGAGGGTACGTAGACAACACTCTCCCCTCTCGTTGCTATGCATCACCATGATCTTGCGTGTGCGTAGGAAATTTTTTGAAATTACTACGTTCCCCAACAATGTAGTCTTGTGCTTCCATGAGCCATAGTAGTCCGCTACAGCCCGGTTCACCGGAGTCCTGCTAGCCCAGCACTACTGCTTCGGAACACTTGACTGGCTGGCATGTGATTCACTTCGTTCCTGTGTCTGTCCCTTCGGGGAAATGTCACGCGGTGACATCTGGAGTCCTGCCTAGCCTGCTACAGCCCGGTTCACCGGAGTCCTGTTAGCCCAGTGCTACAGCCCGAATTCGCATGCTGCTGACCGACATGCTTGATGTTGATTCATGTATGCCTGTCCCCGTAAGTTAGTGCCACTTTGGGTTCACGACTAGTCATGTCGGCCCGGGTTCTCTGTCATATGGATGCTAGCGACACTATCATATACGTGAGCCAAAAGGCGCAAATGGTCCCCGACCATGGTAAGGCGAGACCCGTGGGAATACCGTGCGTGAGGCCGCAAAGTGATATGAGGTGTTACTGGCTAGATCGATGTGACTTGGAATCGGGGTCCTGACATCAAACTTCTCCGACATTAGCCTTCCAAACTTTTCACTAAAATGGGGGTTAGTCGAACCAAATATGATACCATCCACATTAATTTGGCACACAAATAATTCACCATTAACTATTTTAGTAAAAAGTGTTGAATCAATTTTTCCGATCTCAAAGCCTTTTTCAATAAGGAACTGGGTCAAGCATGTATACCACGCTCTAGGAGCTTGCTTAAGACCATAAAGAGCTTTGTGAAGTTTGTAAACATGGTCGGGTTTCTTAGGATTAACAAAGCCGGGAGGTTGTTTAACATAAACTTCCTCCTCAATTTCTCCATTTAGAAAAGCACTTTTAATGTCCATTTGATACAATGTGATATCATGATGATTGGCATATGCAAGTAAGATGCGTATGGACTCAAGTCTAGCAACGGGGGCATATGTCTCACCATAGTCCATACCTTCGACTTGTGTGTAGCCTTGAGCGACGAGTCGGGCCTTGTTGCGTACAACTTGTCCATCTTCATCTTGCTTATTCTGAAACACCCATTTGGTACCAATGATGTTGTGGTTATTGTCGGGCTTCTCAACCAATGTCCACACTTGGTTCCTCTCAAAATTGTGTAGCTCTTCGTGCATGCCGTTTATCCAATCCGGATCTTCTAATGCTTCTTCAACCTTCATAGGTTCAATGCTAGAGATGAATGAATAACGTTCATGAAAATTAGCCAAACGAGTTTTAGAGCGGGTGATTCTCCCAGTCTGGATATCATTGAAGATCTGTTCGAAGGGATGGTCTCCTGAAACTCTTGCTCTAACTCGTGAGAGCTTTTGTTTGGGTCGGGGTGGAACATCTTCTTCATCATCTTGTTCTTCCTCTTGGCCTTCTTCGTTGTTGATGTTGTTGTTCTCTTGTGGAGGTGGAGAAGGAGGTTGATGAGGTTCATCTTGGTGTACTTCCTCATTTTATCCATCTTGGCGTGTCCCACTAGTGGATCCCTCTGAGTCAACTCGTGGTTCACCTTGTCGTGAGGTAGAAGCTTCCACTTGGACGGACGAGGTACTCTCCTTCACCTACGTTGAACGAATCTTGCCAATAGACAAGTCTTGGATTGCTTCTGAAGGGTCTTTGTCTCCTACATCAATTGGCAATTGCTCTACTTGTGAGCCGTTAGATTCATCAAACTTCACATCTACCGTCTCTTCAACCTTTCGGGTGCAATTTTTGTAGACACGGTAACTGTGAGAGTTTGAGCCATAACCGAGTAGGAAACCCTCATGAGATTTAGGTGCAAATTTAGAACGATGATGCTTATCAAGAATATAGCACTTTGAGCCGAATACTCGAAAGTATCCAACTTGGGGTTTGTTACCGGTGAGAAGCTCATATGTCGTCTTGCCGAGTAGCTTGTGAAGATATGGATGATTTGTTGCATGACAAGCTGTCTCAATCGCTTCCGCCCAGAAGTGTTTTGGCGTCTTGTAGTCATCAAGCATCGTTCTCGCCATCTCAATAAGAGTCCGGTTCTTCCTCTCAACAACTCGATTTTGTTGAGGCGTGTACGTAACTGAGAACTCATGTGAAATCCCTTATTCGTCAAGAAAGGTGTCCACATTGGTGTTCTTGAACTCCGTTCTGTTGTCGCTGCAAACCATCTTGGTCTTCACTTCAAATTGATTTTGGGCCTTCCTAGCGAAGTTCTTGAAGATCTTTTGGACCTACGATTTATCATCAGGAAAGAACACCCATGTAAATCTTGAAAAATCAAACGAGTTTCCACCGGGACTTTTATAGGCGTTTGGACCAAAGAGATCCATATGAAGTAGCTCGAGCGGTCTTCTCGTGGTCATGATGTTCTTCACGGGGTGGCTTCCTCCAACCTGTTTTCCTACTTGACAAGCACTACACAATCTATCCTTGTCATATATAACATCTTTCACTCCAAGGATATGATCACCTTTAATAAGCTTATCAAGTATTCGCATGCCCACATGGCCTAACCTTCTATGCTATAACCAACCTTTAGAAGATATAGCAATTAAGCAAGTTCTAGGTTGAGCCTTTTTAGTGAAATCAACAATGTATAGATCACCTGTACGTATACCGGTAAAGACCATTTTATGAGTGTCTCTTCGAAACACTTGGCAATCTACTTCAGTAAATAGGACATTGAAACCAAAGTCAGCTAGTCTAGATACGGAAAGTAAATTATAGCCGAGAGATTCAACGAGCATGACATTTTGTATGGAGCTATCATGTGAGATGGCCACCTTACTAAGTCCAACCACCTAACCCTTTGAGTTATCACCAAAAGTGACATACTTTCGAGCACCGTCGTTTTCACCAAGCTCACGAAACATATCCTTGTCTCCGGTCATGTGATCGATACATCCACTATCAAGAACCCATTCCTTTCGTCCAACCATGTAGCCGCAAAGATTAGCCATAAGACCAAAGTGTCTCATAGATTCATCGAGATCGAAGTCACTATCATCATCCTCATCATTATATCCATGTTCAACATCGTCTTGTGATTGATCATTTCCTAGAGAGAGTGATTCATTAGGTATATAATCATGACAATGTTCATCTTTATGAATTCTAATGACTTCAGAAATGATGTTGCTAATGATTCCAACATCTCCTTTCGCACGCATAAGGTCACGAAGCTCAAATAAACAATCGCCAAACTTAGGATCATTGGAATTCATCTTAATCAAAGCAATAGACTTGTGAAGAATCACATCTAGATTTAGCAAGGAATAGTTTGGAAATCGTTCCTCAAGAAACCTCCATATGGTGTAGGCGCAATCAAGATTAGGCAAGCAAAAATCAAATCTCTAGGCAAGCCTCTAGTAATAAGATTGACACTTCTAAGGTTGCGGATCATGTCAAGAGATTCATCGGGGGTAGGATGCAAAGGATCAACAAGGGGCGCACAAGGGGTAGTAATGGACTTGTTCAAGTGACATTCATTAAAAATCTCAAGCATCTCATTTTTCCAAGCATGAAAGAACTCTCCATTAATTATAGGCACTCTATGTCTAAAACTCCCCATCGTAGACTCATCCATCTTCCTCCAAAGGTGATTAAACCAAAGCAATGGAGACCAAAGCTCTGATACCAATTGAAAGGATCGAGAAGAGGTGTCTAGAGGGGGGTGATTATACCCTCAACAAAGAAAAGTAGAAGATTTTAATTTCTTCAAGTTAAGGTGGAGTTTTAGCACAAGTTTAAACATTCACAATATATTTCAAGCAAGCATGGCAAGAGTATATGAGCAGAGGAAAGTAAAGCATGCAACTTGCAAGAAAGTAAAGGGATGGGACTTGAGTATGCAAACGCAATTGGAGACATGGAGATTTTTGGCGTGGTTCCGATAGGTGGTGCTATCGTACATCCACGGTGGTGGAGACTTCAACCCACGAAGGGTAACGGTTGCGCGAGTACACAGAGGGCTCCACCCACGACGGGTCCACGAAGAAGCAACCTTGTCTATCCCACCACGGCCATCACCCACGAAGGACTTTCCTCAGTTGGGTAGATCTTCAGGAAGTATACGATCTCCTTGCCCTTACAAACTCCTTGGTTGAACTCCACAATCTTGACGGAGGCTCCCAAGTGACACCTAACCAATCTAGGAGACACCACTCTCCAAAAGGTAATAGATGGTGTGTTGATGATGAACTCCTTGCTCTTGTGCATCAAATGATAGTCTCGCCAACACTCAACTCTCTCTCACAGATTTGGATATGGTGGAAAGATGTTGAGTGGAAAGGAACTTGGGGAAGGCTAGAGATCAAGATTCTTGTGGTTGGATTGGAATGTCTTGGTCTCAACACATGAGTAGGTGGTTCTCTCTCAGAAAATGAATGCTGGAAGTGTAGGCACATTCTGATGGCTTTCTCCATGAATGGAGGATGGGTGGAGGGGTATATATAGCCTCCACACAAAATCTAGTTGTTACACACAATTTACCAAACTCGGTGGGACCGAATAGTGAAACTCGGTCAGACCGATACGGTTCAAAATGTGAACATTAGAGTTTTTGGTGGGACCGACATGATCAACTTGGTGGGACCTATGTGCTAGGGTTAGGGTAAAACCTCAACTCGGTTTGACCGATTACACAAACTCGGTGAGACCGATTTAGGTAATGAGCAAACAGAGAGTTGGTCAAGCAAACTCGGTGGGACCGACTGCATATCTCAGTGGAACCGAAATATCGCAACAGGTAATCAGAGAGTTTGCAAGCCCATCTTGGTGAGACCGAGATCCCATCGGTGAGAACGAACTGGCTAGGGTTTCTGGCAGTGGCTATGTCAAGTGAACTCGGTGGCGCCGGATAGATCAAATCGGTGGGGCCGAGTTTGACTTTGGGTTTAGGACATATGTGGAAATGAGAAAGTGGTTGAGGGCTCTGGAGCATATCACTAAGCACTTTGAGCAAGCAAGCCATTAAGCAACACCTCATCCCCTTTTAATTGTATTGGCTTTTCCTATGGACTCAATGTGATCTTGGATCACTAAAATGAAAATGTAGAGTCTTGAGCTTTTGCCATTGTTTGCCCTTAGCATCTTGAAAGGGTTCCACATCCTCTTTTCCAAGCCACTCGACTGTTGAACTCATCTGAAATATACTAGATAAAAGTATTAGTCCAACAAGAGATATGTTGACATTAATTACCAAAATCACCCAGGGAGCACTTGTGCTTTCAACCGCGTATCGATCAGATTGTGAATTCCACTTCAGATTGTGATTTGCTCTCCTTTCTGGACGCATATTCTGGGTATCATCCGATCACGTCCAAGTAAGATGAAGAGAAGACTTCGTTCATCACTCCATGTGGTACGTACTATTTTGTCCGCATGCCATTCGGATTAAAGAGTGTCGGGTCCACTTTTGCGATGGGAGTCCAGATGTTTTTTGAGCCACAACTGCATAGAAACATAGAAGCTTATATGGATGATATTGTGGTCAAGGCCAAGGATAGAGCCACCCTTATTCAGGATTTGGAGGAAAAATTTGTAACTTGCACAAGATCAACTTGAAGCTTAACCCGGAGAAGTGTGTGTTTGGTGTTCCCTCCTGCAAGCTACTTGGGTTCTTCATGTCCCATCGATGTATCGAAGCCAACCCCGACAAGATCAAAGCATCGAGCATATTCAAGCACCAAGGACTGTCAAGGACGTGAGGTATCTGACGGGGTGCGTTGCCGCGCTTAGCAGATTCATCTCCAAGTCTGTCGAGCGTGCCCTGTCGTTCTTCAAAATCTTTAAGAAGGCAGGGCCCATGAAATGGACCCCAAAAGCAGATACAGCTTTGCAAGAGTTGAAGACCTACTTGTCCTCTGTGCCTACCCTGGTTGCCCCCAAACCACAGGAGCCATTGTTGCTATACTTAGCAGCCACCAACCAAGTGGTTAGTGCGGCCTAGGTGGCGCAGCGGGAAGTGGATGAGGCAGAGAGTGAACAAGGACCGGCAGAGTCAGAAAAGGATCAAGACAGCCATGGACACAGGAGCGAGAGCGACCCCAAGGACGCGGTAAGGAAGAGAGTAGTGCAGCGCCCAGTGTACTTCGTCAGCTCCTTCTTACATGGGGCTAGATCAAGGTACTCTAGCGTGAAGGTTGATCTTTGGTCTCATCATGGCCTCAAGGAAACTGCGCCACTACTTCCAAGGCCATGAGATCACAGTTGTCACTTGCTTCCCGTTGCCAAGGATACTCTGAAACCCTGAAGCTACCGACAGAATAGTGGGGTGGGCTTTGGAGCTATCCAGTTTTGGTTTGAAGTTTGGGAGCACATCAACAATCCAGAGCAGGGCATTGGCAGAGTTTATTGCAGAATGGACGCCGGCAAGTTTGAGACAGTTATCCCCGGCAAGTAATCACCCCAAGAATGGATCATGTATTTTGATGGTGCCTTTTCCCTGCAAGGTGCAGGGGCTGGCGTGCTTCTTGTCGCCCCCTCAGGGCAACACTTGAATTACGTCGTCCAGGTGCATTTTGCCCGGGAAGAAGCAACCAACAATACAGCAAAGTATGAAGGGCTCCTTGCCGGGCTCAAGATTGTAGCAGAATTTGGAATTAAGAAGCAGTTCATTCGAGGAGACTCACAGCTTGTGGTGAGACAAGTCAACAAGGATTACCAAAGTCCATTGATGGAGGCATACGTTGAGGATGTGAGGAGACTGGAGGAACGCTTTGACGGATTGCAAATAGAGCACGTACCCCGTGCGGAAAACAGCATAGCTGGTCATCTTTCAAAGTGTGCTGCTCAGAAGCTCCGTGTGGAACTAGGGACTTTTGTTCTCCATCTCACTCAGCTCTCCGTATCCCTGGCAACAACGGCCCGGAAAAGGAGAAAGTTGGACACCCGTAAGCCCCTCCGGTAGAGCCGTCCGCTCTTGGCAGATGTCGGATCTCGGGTTCCGGCAAAACCCTCAAGGTTCGAACACTGGGGTGCGCATGAAAATCTCCCCCTACTGATCCACATCCTAGCTTTGCTAAGATCTCACGGACTAACTTGACGAACTCGCAACACAAGGGACACAACATTTATACTGGTTCGGGCCACCGTTGTGGTGTAATACCGTACTCAGGTGTGGTGGTGGTGGATTGCCTCTCGGGCTGAGGATGAACAGTACAAGGGGAAGAACAGCCTCCTGAGGCGAGGTGTTCTTGTGCTTGGTGGGTGTGAGGATGAACTGAATGAGTTCGAGACGAGTTGCCTCCTACTGTGGTGGCTAATCCTATTTATAGGGGCCCCGGTCCTCTCCCCAAATATTGAGCGGGAAGGGAGCCAACAACGGCCAATTTGAAAGGGGACGACTAGTACAGCTTATCCTGACAAAAGCAGTCTTCGCCTGCAAAAGGCTCTGGTCGTGACGCCGCCTTGGGCTCCACGGTGACCTCCGTCTTGTCGTCCTGCTGGTCTTGGTCTCGTTGCACCAATATGGAAACCTTTGCTTGACGCCTCGGTACTCCTCGTCTGCGCTTGCTTCCTTAGCAACAGAGAGGAAACAAGGACACTGTACGCGCTGGTGCCCGCCTGGCGCCCGCCTGGTCTCGATCGTCACAGCTCACGTCACGAAAGCCTCGCGAGGTTTGCCTTGCCTTGATCTCTCCACCCCTCGCGAGCCAACCTGGTGAGGCCGCTCCGAAGGAGGTCTTGTGTCGTCCGCCTCGCGAGGCTTGGCCCCTCGCGAGGGTCTTGAGTGCTTGTTGGTGAAGATGGGCCATACGGGCCCGCTCGCAGCGACACGCTGTGGGCCGCAGGCAGGCAAGTCTAGGGACCCCCGTTCCCAGAACGCCGACAGTAGCCCCCGGGCCCAAGGCGCGCTCGGGCTTGGCTTTCAGGCGAAGGCTAACGTCAAGTGCGGAGCGTTACGGGCCCCAATAGCCTGTGGCCTTGGTTGACGCGTGGCAGTTGATTGGACGTGGGCGTCTCCGCTTACCCACGCTGCCTCGGCAACTGCCCGACTGTCGAAAGGCTGTCATAGACAGCGCTTGCCTTCACTGCTTCCTTTCGCCTTGCTCAGATCCCCTTTCTGGCGCCCTGCCTCCGAAATCCCCAGATCTGCTTTCATCTTCTCCCGCATCAGTGAGTAATGGCACCGCGCAAGGTCAAGTCTGCCTCGCCACTGGCTTGGTACGAGGCAGCTCCCGAAGCCCCCAACGTTTCGGAGAAGAGCCTCGCCGCCACTCGCCTGCTGACGGCGGGGGAAAGCAACGAGAGGGGGAAGACGGGGCTCCGGGTCGCCTCCGACCTGCCGGAGCCCGAGGGAAGCACCTTCTTCCCCTTCTTCATGAGCGCCATCGCCGCAGGGTTGGTCCCCCCTTCTCTAACTTCTTCTACGAGGTCCTCGGCCACTACGGGCTGCATGCGCTGCAGCTCCATCCCAACTCCATTCTTCTCTTGTCCATCTTCGCCTACTACTGCGAAGCGTACCTCGGCTTGATGCCGTCCGTGGCTCTTCTACGCCACTTCTTCTTCCTCCGTGTCAAGGAGGGTCACATCTCCGGGTGTGCCAACTTCATCGCGGCCGGCAAGGCCAAATCAATCTCAAAGACGGGGAAGAAAGCTGAACGCTTCCGGAGCAAGTGGGCCATGATGGACGCTAAATGCATCCACCCACGCACTAAAAAAACACTTCCGTGATGATACGTGTTTGTCACAGTAGGTCACGTTTTTTGTCATGCATATACATCCATGACAAATTTATGACAGAATCAAGATAGTCATACCTGTGCTGTCGTAGAAGTGTTCGATGACATTACCAAAATTATCATCACGGAAGTGTCCACTTCCATGACGATAAATCGCGCGTCACAGAAGTGCTTTCGTCAAGGGTGACCGACACGTGGCATCCACCGTAACGGAACACCGTTAAGCTATCGGGTCAGGTTTTGGATCCGAATACCCGTTAATAGCCCCGACCAATGGGGATTTTCCACGTGTAAAATCATCATTGGCTGGAGGAAACACGTGTCGGCTCACCGTTGGGACAGATGTCATCCGCTCATTGGACCGAAGGCGCCTATGATACGGCGACACGTGGCACGGCCCAACAAAGGCCCATTCTTGTGAAAAGGCCGGCCCGTTTGACTTGGTCAAAAGGTGGTGAGCCGGCCCACGGAAAGCCTGTTAACGACCTGTTCACATATAGCCCATTTACAGCCCGCTAACCCAGGGCCCGTTATGCCCTATCCGAATTAGGCCCAGTAGCGTCATCTCGGCCGTCCAATATGATTCAGCCCGTTTTAACTTCCGGTCCATGTGTGGCCCATGACTTCTTTCGGCCCATATGAGGACCTTTGTAACTCTTGGCCCATTAACAGCCCGTGGTGAAACTGGCCCGTAATGAACAGTGTATCACTTTATACCCATTAACGGCCCGTTATTCCATTGGGCCGTTTCCAGCCCAAGTTATCTTTCGGCCTTCTCAGGGCCCATTGATTCTTGGGCTCATTTGCAGCATTCGGTTACATACGGCCCGTTACTGTCATTTTCTGCTTGTGGGCCAAATTCAGCCCGTCGTTACAGTCGGCCCGTTTGCGGACCGTTGATACGTTGGGCCGATTTCATGTCAAAAAACACCCGATGAGCTGTTTTCATAGAGTTATCAAATACGACCTATTAACGGCCCGTTATGGTCCACGAATAGTACGGCCCATGATTGGCGAAATGATGATACACCCCGTAGAAGGCCCATGGATCCTACGGCCCGTATGAGGCCCATGGATAGTACGGCCCGTAGAAGGCCCATGGATCGTACGGCCCGTAGAAGGCCCATGGACCCTACGGCCCGTAGAAGGCCCATGGACCCTAAGGCCCGTATAGATGGCCGATGGATCCTACGGCCGGACGAAGGCCCATGGATCATACGGCCTGCAGGAGGCCCATGGTTACAACAGTCCGTGTGTTGCCACTATTATTTTGGCCTAGTTACCAAAAATAGGCTATTGTGGCCACTAGAAAAAAACAGAAAAAAAAACTGTAGTGACTACAAGCAAACAACTAAACAAGACAATAAGGAAATAAATAAGCAAGCAATTAACGCTAGCCTATTAGCGCTATTACACATATTACATCCACTGGGCATCAAAGTTCGTCACCAGTGCAAATATAGGGAACAAAGCAGCACATTACATACACTGGCCGTCAAATTGGCCACCAGTGCAAATAAACGCGGCAGCAAAACAAGAGCATAACTGAAACAACTTCAGAAGAGCTCAAGAAACGTTATCCTGGGTATCCACCATGCTGGAAATAAGCTTAGCAAGCTGATTAGCTTTGTCCTCTTTGGCGCTAAAATCCTCCAACGCTTGCTGTTGCACCAGAAAGTATGCATCTGAATGCTCCAGGGACTTCTGCAGTCCTTCCGCTTCTTGTCGCAGCACAGCTGATCGATGTCTTCCAGCTTGTAGTTGAGACTCAAGAAACCAAACTGATTCAGACAGTGAGTTTGAATAGCTTGTGCAAGCGGTAGTGGCCAGTTGAACACTAAACCAAGACAGGACTTTGGGGTTGTCTCGCTGTCTTCCAGATAGTCTTCCTTAGCTGTTTTATTAGCTTTGTTGGAGACCAAGAAGGATGTGTCACTATCCTGAACCTTATCTGCATTACTTCCTTTACCATTGCTGAATAAGGCACTCTTCCCCAATATTCTGTCAGCATTCTAAAAGAAGAAACAAGCAGACACATAACAAGTTTAGCATGTACTAGTATATGAAACTCATTTCGGTGAACCAGTTCATTAGTAAGGTGGACAGGATTAAACTACCAAGTCTTCTATTTCCAAGTACTAGTACATAATAAAAGCATCAAACAAACATATATCTATGTCCTATGGTCACTACATTTTCTTGCCAAATCAAAATAGAGACACGGTTCAAATCATATCAGTTCAAGAGAAAGCAGCAGTGAAAGAATACAAAGCGTGGGAAACTACACGGCACAACAAGATTTCAGATGGGTACCACGGGTCTACATGTACAACAACACTATTGGCTCTGTTGTGATGCTAGTAATGTGCATGATATGAAAGTCAACTGTATACACAATTGAAATTGAAATCAACAGAGCTATTGATAAGAGCAAACCTGTTAAAGAAACATGCGTGAACATACCTGCTGTGCCATTGGAGTTTCGATTGGATCCTTCAATTTAAAAATAAGTTTGTATGAGTAAATACGGTGATACAAGAGCAAAGCAATCATAGTTAAAAAAGGCGCGCCTAAGAGAGCGCTTAAGCGCGCCTAGGCTCTAGGCGTTGGCAAAACGCATTGCGCATAACTGCGCATAAGCATGCGCTTTGGTCAGTAAAAAGCGCAAGGCGGTGGCAAAATGCACAATTAACGCCTAGCGCTTTTTTGAACTATGATAGCAATGGAATCTTGAATTAGAACAGTTGTTCTTCAGGTTTAGGCACTTGTTCTACATGAACAGAGTACAATAAGATGCAAGAATATAATACTGAAAATAGAAAATGAGCTCATAGACCTTACCACATTCTTGGTTTGGGACCAGTACAGAACAAGGCGTTCCCAGTCATCGCCCAGTAAATGTGTCTCAGGAGAACGTAAGGGAATTTGATGAGTTTCTTTGCCGGTGAAGTACGTTTGTTTCAGGTAATTCTGATACTGCCACCAAGCATTCTTGAAGATAGCAGAGGTATTAGCACAGGTTACCTCATCCTGAGTTTCCAAATCAGTCCTTCTCTATAGAGAAAAATGGGAAAATTTGCTGTATTATAACCATCATGGAGGTAGGATGTATGGGACGAAGCAAAGTAATTGCCATGAATCACATTACTCACACATAACTCCTGGACAAACACCTGCAACTGGCATTTTCCTTCATCTTCAGTATAATATTTCCAAGATGGGAAGATACGCACATACGATTTAACAACATCAAATGCGATAGATGCTAAACTATGACTAGCTGGTTGTGCTTCCTCCACAGGAATAGGCGTACTAACTGGTGGAGTTGGGGTTCGCCGTGATAGTACTGGCCCTTTTGGCACTGGAGCTGCCTTACTAACTGCTCTTGTTTGGGAGCTCTGTGGTGGAGATGATGATGTGTCAACAGGAACTGGGTTACTATCGGCTGGGGTTGGGGTTAGATTGGGTGAAGCTGGTTCTCTGTCCATCGTAGTAGGGGTACAATCTGCGAGAGTTTGGGTTATGTGTGGTAGGGCTGGTTCTTGTGCATGTACAACCGGGGTGCTATCTCCACCAAGAGGTAGCACTGTTTTATTTGAAGACCGTGTTTTTAGTCCGCTAGATACTGGCATCACCCGCTCTAATTCAAATGGCGGATAAATAGGAAACATAGTTGAATGTACAGACATTGTATGGGAGACAGATGCAATAGATAGTGTGGAAAAAAGAGGGCATGAAATTGTTGACATGTATATTGTTTAACTAAAACGGATAGCATGACATAATTTCACATATATGATGTCTATCTAAACTGGATAGCATAGCATAACATAATTCAAAGATATGATGAATAACTAAACAGGATCGCATGACATAATTCACCTACATGTTATCTAAGTAATCAGGATCGCATCATTTAATTCACATATGTGATTTATATGCTAAACAGAGGGCATTCGATATGATGTCCGAACTAAGAACATGGTGTTGAATATTGTGTATATGATGTCTAAACTATGCAATGCAAGACACCGTATGCATGATATGAGCAGTATAACCGTGCCAAGTTAGAGCATACACCTCCGTGGGGGAATAGGACTGGTCATCTGTCTCTGAATCCATCTCTGAGGAGCTATCGGGACCCAACAAGAGATCTGCTTCGACAGGATAGCACTGTCTGCTCTGAAGGCCTTATTTTCACTCCAGATTTTTCCATCTCCCACCCAAATGGCTGATTCACAGGAAGAGTAGTTTAATGTACAAACATTGTCGACAAATGGAAATGTAATGAAGAAAAGGATGGGCAAGATATCATTCAAATATATGATGCCTGGTTAAACAGGATGGCATTGCACATTTCACATATATTATGGCTGGCTAAAAGACATGAGACTGCATAATTCCCATATATGATATAGAAACTAAACAGGTGGCATTATAGTACATGTCTAAACTAACCAGATGACATATATGATGTCAAAAGTAGGCACTGCAAGGCAACATATGCATGATATGACTAATATCATCATGCCAAGGTAGAGCAAACACCTTGGGGGGTAAATAGGAGTGGTCAGCGGCGTCTGAATCTGGCTCAGAATAGATATCTTCCTCTGGATTACAATCTGGAGAGGGGTGGGGAGGGTTTGCCATTGAAGCCACCATGGAGCGATGTCTGCAAGACATTGTATTGCCGCGCAAAACTCTTCTCTTTTTCTCTACATGTTCAGCATGACTGTGTACAATATCTGACATGCATACAAAAAAAATATGGTGAGATTATGTAAGGAGAGCATGCAGAAATTTAGAGTGATGGTAACAACCAGTGGATCGACGTTTTTCCGTTGAACCAAAATAGCCCTAATGGATCGACGTGAATGTATAGTAATAAGTGATGCAACAAGTGTACAACTTCTTTGCCGTAGCCGTGTCGACCTCAGCATCATTGGGTTGGTCGCTGAAGCAGTTGAGGCAGAGGTGGCTGTCGGAGGTGTGGAGGGAGATCTGAGGAATCTGTAGACGGCGTCCAGGGCACTGCTCTGTTGTGATGGATCGTTCTGTCATTGGAGCAGCTCCGGTGAGCCGTAAGACGTCAAGGCTGAAGCAGCACAAGACAGACATCGTCAATCTCAAGTGGGATTCTAATAGCATCTCCAATAGATGATGTAAAATGGATGTAAAATTAACATCACCAAAAACCACCTAACTACAACAGATGAAGTAAAAACTGTTGACACTGAACTTAACTGTCGAAACTGAAATTTACTGTGGAATCTGAATGCTACTGTCGAAACTGAACGCAATGGTAGCAGAGAGGCACTTGACATGTAGTTTAGGGATGGCCTGCAATTCATCTTCAGCCTGCACCCCCTGAGCCGCCAGCCACCACCGGCCGAACCGCCGGCACCACCGCCGCCTCGCCGCCCCGGCCAGCCCTCTAGGCCCCCCGCCCCCCACCCTGAACCCTAAGATAGATAGTGGGGTACCTCTCCGGCGAGCCCCCGTCCCCGCTGTAGGTGGTCTTTCCTTAACTTCGGCGAGCCCCCCAACCCCTGAAAATCGACTGACCCAAAAGTCGATTCAGTCGACTGAAGTGTGGCTTAATCGGAGCAGAGCAGCAGCACGAGCGAGGGGGAGAGTAGCAGCAGCAGCTGGGCGAGCGAGCGATCGAGCGAGAGCCGGAGCAGCAGCAGCAGATCTGGCTGGTATGGACGCCGCCGCCGAAGGGGCCTCACACTGGGGGAGAGCCGCCGTGGAGATGTCACCCGCGGCGCCGGCTTCAAGGTAGCCGCTCCATGGGGGTGCGGGATGGAGCACCGTCGGCGTCGGGAGGTCGAGTTAAGGAGAAGGTGCGATGCGATGAGTGTACAACCTCTTTGGTGGTGCCGAGTAGGCCTCGGCTTCGTTCGAGGAGTCGGTGAGGATGCTGCGGTTCCGGTGGAGCAGGTTAAGGCGGCGCTGTGGGGATGGAGTAGCCGTGATAGACGAGGTGATCGTCGGAGCAGCTCCTTGGAGGTGGAGGACGGGGCGGCTGAACCGGCGGGACGGCGAGATGGACGACAGATCCTCATCCGAGGAGGTGGACGAGGGACGTCGAGCTGTTGCGGTGGACGACGTTGTCGGGGAAGAGGCTCTGGCTGGGCAGCGGTGACGTGGCGGATGGAGGAGGGTGGGGTTTTGCGGCTGGAGCAGAGAGGTTATGGCGGCCTGGGATTTCGAATGGCGAAAAGGGGGCGATGGGAGGGGGTGAAGCATGACTTAGGGACGCGCTTGTCCAAAATGTAGGGTGTGTTACAAAAGTACCCCCCACCGATTTGAACTAGCGGCCCTTTCGGCTCAGGGTTAGAAGGGGGATTTCGCGTGTCGGGATTTGGCAGCTGGAGGGAGTTTTCGCGCGCGTTGTAATTTCGGGATAGCAAGGCGCGTGTTGTGAAGGCGCCAGTTTTGGGAGCACGATATCTGAATTTTCGGGATATAACAAGACGCGGGTTGAATTTTAGGGACAAGCCTAACGTGTAGTAATATTGTACTTGTACGTACCAAATCAATTCGCACTTCCCTCAACCAAAAGGAAAACGAAAAAAATAAAACTATTCACACCACACAAAGAGAGAGTCTTGCCCCGTTTTACTATACAAATGCTATTCAAAGCTACTCCCTCCTTCCATCTATATAGGGCCTAATGCGTTTTTCGATGCTAACTTTGACCAAATATTAGAGCAATGATATATGACATGCAACTTACACAAAGCACACCGTTAAATTCGTCTGTGAAAGGTTCTTTCCATGATATAATTTTCACATTGTGCATGTCATGTACTATTAATCTTGTCAATAGTCAAAGGCGGTCTTAAAAATCTCATTACGCCCTATATAGATGGAAGGAGGGAGTATGAATCCATGTTATGTCCGATTAAAATTTTTCGCTTGCTGTATAATGCATGTAACCTACTCATACCAACATTTTAGTGCATTCCAAATGTCTATACTACCGCTGCAATTCGAACTAAATTTGAATTCGTTTCTCTATTTCAATAAGAATTTACAATCATGATTGTTGCCAACTTCAACCATCATAGTTTCCTTGCTATCCGCCAGATATAAATCGGACGGCCTATAATGCAGGATGGCAGGCACACCATCATCAACAACTCCGTTTTTTTATAAGAGTAGAGATAAAATATATTAAATGTAGTATAACATGTTCATAACCACACCATGTGTATCACCGTTATATATATTCACACATGCGTCGGTTTCAAACACTATGATAAATTCTTCAAATATCCGAATTCACTTTTTATAATGAAGTATATATGATCTCTGTTCGTCTTTTACACCCACACAACCCTCTTATCTTTGTAGCTAGCGCTAACTTTCTCATGTGCATGCACACGCCCGCATCCCTCTCACCCTCCCTCAGCATTCTCTAGCTCCATCGCGCAAATTCGTCTTTTGACTTTAGGTCGTTCACCCACGGTGTATGTAGGCCCCCCAGCTCCTTCTTTACGGCACACATCGATCGATATGCCTCTCTAGCCAGGTGTGCCTAGCACAAACACAAGCTTCCCCTCTTCTCTTGTCACATTCCATGCCTCACTCCCACCACTCTTTTCATCGTTCTTGTACTCACACACTCCCCCCCTCGATATAGTATGCCTCTCGTACCACCTCCTACATGCATCCCTCTCTCTCTATCCTTCTCCTCGTGCCTCATTTGCTTCTAACACACACATGCATGTATACCGATCGATCTCCCAACATATACCTAGATCGACTTTAACTACCCCCCCCCCATCGATCGACATACCTCACAAGTTATGTCTCTCCTTTCTCTAACAAAGGGTGATTGATCTTCCTATGTAGTTACGTTTGCTTACCACAGCCACATCGTCCCCCTCATCATTCGTGCATGCCTCCTGACCCGTCTCTCACACACACGTGCACAAACAACAAGCAGCCATCTCCTCTCTTATTGATATTGCGGGCGTGCCCTCCGTTTGTCTAGCAAGCCTATCCCACCATTTGTTAGAAGCAACTCCACTACCACCCCCTCCAACACTCTAGCTCTGTCTCTCTCCCAACCTTATTCCTCTCCTGCACATATGCATGGATGCCGATCGATCTCCCTTAATACATGAGGCAGATCGATGTCCTTAATACATGAGGTAGGCCTCTCTCCTCCTCCACACATATACCAGCCATTGTACCTCTATAGTTAATTGGGACTCCCTCTTCCCCCGCCACACACCGATAGTCGAGCGCTGCAGGTAGGTATCCATGCCACAGAGACAAACTGCACATGTCCCATCTCACGTTCCAGTAGGCCAGCCACTCTATATCTTTGACGTGGGCACACATAAATTCGATGGCACTCTTTATCGATCGCACGCGCACACACACACACATCATCCCTCTCTTCGATTCTATGGACACCTCAAGCCGATGATACCTCCAGTCTATTCTCGTGGATCGCCCCCTCTATATATATGTTATATCCAGGACTCTATTTCACACACATTGCATATGTTACATTTTTTGATTGAACTCCCCCCCCCAAAAAAAACTCTCAAGAACCCACACACTATATCTCTCTAGGTTTGTATCTCTCTCACACAACCCCACGTAGGTGGTGTACGTATACAAGAAGAGAATAGGGGAACCGTGCACGTAGTCACGCTTCGTGCCCAGCCACACCCCGCGGGTACACGGTGGAGCTCATTTCTTTACGAAATGGCAGCCCATGTGCTAATTTGAACGCCTGTAGCGGTTGTTTACCTAGGGAGTTCGTGTACCACGCGTGCACGAAACAAAGTTCGACTTGACGCGTTGCCGCGTTATTTTTAAATAAAGTTATAGCGCTCAATGGCACGTACACAGAATATAAAATGATTTTTATGGAGAAAAAGGTAGTCCGCTCACTATATACAATGGAGCCTGCCTGCCTGGTTTGTCGCTCTTCAGAGTATCTCACACAAGGCTGTGGTGGCCTGTCTCTCTCTCACCGTTGGTCACTAATCCGGCCGCATCCCATCCGCCGGGGGAAAGGGAGTGCGGTGACCTCTCTCTCTCTCACTGTTGGTCACTGATTCGGCCGCATCCCGTCCGCCGGGGGAAAGGGAGTGTGGTGGCCTCTCTCTCACACCGTTGGTCACTGATCCGGCCGCATCCCATCCGCCGGAGGAAAGGGAGGAAGTGCATCGTTTCTCCATTTGACGGCGCCGAGGCAGCACGTCCCGATCTACGTTACACACCGTTCTCTCTGACCAAGCTCTGGCGCGGCAGGGCCTATGCCACCTGCTCGCAGATTGCGCCCGCCGCCGCTCACCTAGTTACATCCCGACGACCTCCAGGTATCCCCTCCAGCCTTGCTCCACTGCCCGTCTTCCCACGTCGCTGCATGTGGATCTTCCATAGTTCTTTGCCCAAAACGTAGCTCGTCCGGCGTACTTTCCATATTGCATTCTCGTCCTCACACCGTTTTAGACAAACACAACCGTGTTGTTATCTTCCCTTAGGACAAGGAATATGCTTCTTTTTTGTCGTCACATGTGTCATCAACTGTTATTGGTCAGTAATTGTTTCCTTTCTACTCGTTGTTATTGCGACCTTTTGGTGAACAACACAAATCACTTTTTTCTTAAGAGTGTTTTGTGCAGTTGTACTAAAATGTCACACAGGCAATGTCTCTACATTTCAGTGCGACTGCACAAAGGGAGATTGGTTTTTCTCTATCCTCCTCATCCAACTCCGAGCCTAATCTTCTCCAACTAGTTAGTCTTAAGAGAGACTACAAAGGTGACAGGCTTCCATTTGTGTGTCTATTGTTTCATCAGCAGTCCTCTATTATCGTAATCACACTTAATATCTTTGGAACAGGGACGCTCAGCTCTATTTTAGTGGAACTGCACAAAATGATCGGAATGTTGCATGCTCTAGACAGCTACTTTTTTCCCAACATGCCTTGTTGATTTAGACAGAGCTGGGGGACGTTGCTGCCAATGAAAGCATGGATCAATTTTAATTTAACACCTTCTCACAACTCTGTCTTCAGTTGTGATGTAATTATTAGCTCTGATCTGCTAATAATTGACATGCATTAGCAAGGAAGTTAGTTTTTTATTGTTTCCGAAAGAGCATCGATGGCAAGACACGCGAAACAAAAGCTGAAAGCTCACACCATTGTACCATTTCATGTCGCTGGAAAATTATTTGTATATTTCGTCAATTATGTAAACAAATGATGGAAGCTTGATAGCATTGCCAGAAGCCTCTTCATCGTCCGGGTCCATGTGCCATGCACAAAATTATACTCCTTCGTTCCTAAATATTTGTCTTTTTACAAATTTCAAACGGGCATATTTTAGAGTGTAGATTCACTCATTTTGCTTCGTATGTGTACTCCCTCTGTTCCTAAATATTCTATTCGTCTTTCTAGAGATTTCAACAAGTGACTACATACAGAGCAAAATGAGTGAATCTACACTCTAAAATATGTCTATATACATCTGTATGTGCCAGTCCATTTGAAATCTCTAAAAATACAAATATTTGAGTAGTCACTCGTTGAAATCTCTAGAAAGACAAATACTCCGGAGTATATTTAAGAACCAAGGGGGTAGTGCACAACCGCATGGGAGACTCAGCCCGGTCGTTGCGCCTCATTAATAGTGAGTAATGAGCAGTCAAATCATAAGCCCCACCTTTCCCACTGTAAGTTGCTCTGAAGAAGCAACCATCAATACGCTCTTCTTTGAATCCGCTCATACTACTCCATCCGTCACTGTTTATACAGCGCGCTTCAGAAAAAAGGAAAAAAAACTGTGGGACCAAAGCGACTAGCGATCGGCCTGAAAAATAGCATTGGTATTTATAGCACGGCGTCTATTACTAGAGGGAATAATGCCTACACACATGCATGCAGTGCTTCCACCCCGGGTACACACATGCATGCACTTACTCCACTCCGTAGTAGTACAGTACATGGAGAGAAAATTGTGGACTTGATTGCGGTTACCACACCCTAATTAATTGAGCATTAAACCAAACGCGTCTAAAGTCTCTCTGGTGGTGGAAATGCATTGAGAGAAATGCATCAGAATGAAGCGCGCACTTTAACTGTGACGGATGGAGTAGTAGTATGAAGGTGCAAAACCAAGTACGCGTATGGCCAGTCAGTCAACGCACCTCCTCTTGGCATATCACTGACATGTGGGACAGGAGTGTGAGCAAACCGATCTCAATTGATGGGAAAGAGCCAACCCGCCGTTCCTTGAGAGAGACGAGGAGCGAGAACACACTGACGGGCTCGCACGGAGGCCAAGATAAATTCGAGCTTGGTTGGTCGATCGATATCATTCATCACATGTTGGGCTGCCATTTTCCGCCCTTCTCCGGAATAAACGTATACTTTATCAGAGAGAAAAAAATAAAAGTACAGACGCTCTACCATGCGGTTCTAGTAGTAGTACTACTCGTACTACTGCGCTTGGCTCTTGGCCTCTTCGTGAAGTCGAACAGTGATAGTACTCCGCATGTTGGGTACTACAGTGTATGCCTCTGACAATCTGACACCGAATGGACTGACTCATGTCCACCGAGGGTAGGTTGCATTAGTCAAAAGGCGTAAGCGAGCTTCACCTTGTCCTGCAAGCTTCTCCTCGTTCTGCGAGTTGACGGGACACACCAAAAAGTAGTGCTAGTCAATACTCCCTCCTTTCCGGTTAATATGGCTTAATCTTTTTTGCGGGTAAATGAGAGAGCTTTATTCATATATAAGCATTCTTAGGACGATCAGCCAACACACTGGTCACTAGGAAGCGAGGTACCCCGCAAAAAAAAAGTAGGAAGCGAGGTGTTTCATCAAGCCAGCTCTTGGCCACATTCAAAGTGCAGCAAGCACGGTTCGCACGAATATGCGCCGCAAGGTTTGCTGACCTGTTTACTTTGCGCTTGGCTGTTCGCCTATTCGGGAAGTCGAACAATAATAGCACTAGTAGTATAGTGTATGCTTCTGGCAACCTGACACCGAATTAACTGTTGCACGTCCACAGCCTGAGTGAGGGAGAGCTTGCATTAGTCAAAAGTTTCTCCTTGTCCTGCGAGCCACCGCGCGCAAGCTTCTCCCGTCCTGCAACCTTGTCCTCGTTCGGCAAGTTGACGGGACACAGCAAAGTAATGCTAGTCCATACTTTCTCCTCTCCGGTTAATATTGTCTTAATTTCAAACGAGATAAATACACTGTCTGTCACTGTATATTTGTAAAAATACGGTCAGTGGACTTCATAATACGCTCATTGCGCTCAATATATATATATTACAGTGTTTATACGGTCACTAGCTCACCCGGACTGAGTATGTGTGTGCATGCACGTGTAGGTTGAGCACTTGAGCATGACCGTGTGTATTCCGTCGTGTGCTCGGACATGCATGCATTAGGGCGTCGCGCGCGTTTTTGCGTCCATGTGTACGTGTGACTGTTGCATACACGTAGGGGGAGTACGTGTAGGGGCCACTAAGGAGCAGCCAAATCACACAGTAAGTTAGTCGGAAGAAGCAACCATCATTTCACTGTTGAATGACACGTACACAATATAAAATGGTTGATATGGAGAGAAAAATAAAACCACTATATATACACTAGCTGGAGCCTAAGCTACAAGCCTACTTGCTTAGGTTGCTCTCTTCACAAGCATAGAACGATGGGCATGATCCCGCAGCTGGGGGAAGGGAACAATGTTCTGTGTAGACGCGGTCGACATCGGCGAGGGAGAAAAGCCACAGTCGGTGCGTCCCAATCGGGGGTCACCGCGGTGTGGGCCGATGCCGCGTCCCAACCGCCCTTCTAGCTACAGCCCGACGTCCCAGGTAGTCCATCTTCCTTTTGGAGCCGGCTTGCTCCACTGGCGTAGCTCCATCTCCATGTCGATCTTTCTCTACTTCTACCGGCTTCTACTTGTGATGAGTTTATGTCTCATCAACAAGTGCCAGTACTATTATTCTAATCACACTTCTTCAATATCTTTGCCATTAGGGATGCTCAGGTCGATTTTAGTGGAACTGCAAAAAAGCATCGTAAGATCCGAGGGTGCCAGCCGTCTTTCCTTCGACAGGTTCTACCTGGCCAGGAAATTAAATCTTGTTTAGGGTTTAGGGTTTAAGTCGTAGTGACCCCATCAGTAGTTTTTCTTTCGTACACGCTCTCACAACTTTTTTCTTTAGTTGTGAAGTAAATATTGGCTATGATCTGTGAATCATTGAGATGCATCAGCATGCGTGTTAGTTTTCCTTTGTATTTGATGGAATGTTGAAACGGGGCAACCTTGGAATAGGAATGAAAATGGAATGGAAAGTTTCCGTTTTTCCGGAGAAAAAATGGAAATGGAGAGAAACCAACGTTTCGTTTCGTTGGATCGCTCCATCGAGCAAAACCAACGTTTAAATCACGTCTGTCATGTTCGTGTCTCACCCTCCTCCACGGCTCGACCCCACACGGTCGCTCGGCATGCCAGTCACCGCAAACCGAGTATACGATAACTTTCCCGCCTGCTTGTCGATGGATCGCGCCATGGAGTACTAGCACTACTGGAAGAGATTGACGAGTTTGGGGAGGACAGCTAGCTGTAGCGCGGACTCCCAAGAACTTTTTACATGTATGTTGTAGCCGGCTATTGCGACCTTTGAATGCGGAGCAGCCGCGTGCACCCGGAAGCGGCGCGGGCGACGCTCTCTCGGCCGGCGCGCCGCTTCAATGCCGGCGCCAGTGAGAGGTCGCGTTCGCTCTGGCCGGGCATGAATGCGGCACTGACCGTTTCGGGCGGGAAGCACGCGCGGGTGATGAAGAGGGTTCGGGTTGGTCAGGACCGGACGTGGAAGCGGTCCGGACGTGCGCAAACAAGAGATGTTGTACGTTAATATTGCTGCGTATATAATTAACAACGTAAATAATGTGCCAGTTGGACAAATATGATTGGAGATGGAGATGGAAATGGAATTTTACGTAAACACGGATATGCATGTCTATGTCTATGTGTGTGTGTGCGACGACTCTCGCGACCTGGAAGCGGGGGCGTGTTTTTGATCGAGTTTTCTTTCTTGGTACGTTAGAAAAAATTGTCCGCCAGTTTTTGTTTCTTTTTTCTGGGAACGCGCTTATTCTATTTAAAACCACTGCTATGGAGAGATTTTTTTACTCCATTATAGCCTCTTGTTTGATAGAGTTTCTCGCGTCTCGCTCTCTCACCCTCTCCATATCAAAACAAGATGACAGTGTCCACTCTATCTCTCTCCTCACCGGTGGTCACAGATCCGGCCGAATCCCGTCCGCTGTGGGGGGTGAGGAGGTGCAGCGTTGACGTTGTCGCCGTCGGCGACGGAGGAAGCCGATGCGCACCGTCCTCTCGGAGCCGGCGCTGGCGCGGATGAAGATCCTCCGCGCCCTTGTTCGCTGCCGTCGTGTGGGCAGGTCCCGCCCGCCCGCCTAAACGACATCTCGCCCACCTGAGGTATAACTTCTTGTACTGGTCCAGCTTCCCAGGTCGCTGCGTGCGGGTTTTCTTCTATGCGACTACTCCCCAGCTCCCCATGCATAATAGCTAGGGTTCGTCGGCTGGTCGAACATCACCTACTAGTACTATTATAGAGGAAATGCCACTCGAAAATTTGTCCTAATTTATGCCTCGGTGGAGGTATACATGTTGTTTCGACAAAAAGTACATGGTGGTTGTGCGGTCATTGTCCATATGGTGGTAGTACTATCACTGGTTAAATGAAGAAATGCTTTTTTTCTCGGGTATCCTGGTTTAGTTCCCATCAAGATAATTATGATGCTTCTGTTTGTTGTTGTACTTTTCATTAATTCTTATTGACAATTGAGATGTCGTTGCTAACCCTTTTTTATATTTTTGCAAACAGCGATGCGTGTCTCCATACCCGGGCATGTCTTCCTCCAATTTAGTGGAACTGCACAAAATTTGATGGCCATTGTTGTTCCGCCTCACTATCCTCTGCCACGTGGTTCTTCCTTCCTCGAGCTTGATTACTGAGAAGAAACAGACCACAGTGAGGATTTGTCGAACTTCATAGGTGCCTCTCCCAAACTTGATGCCAAATGGATGATGCATCACCACGATGACCTATCGATGCTCATGGTTGCGTCGGCTGGTGAAGCTGATTGATTTTTAATGAAAAACAACATGTCTTCCATTAGTGCTCTTTGCTTGTTACGCACAAAGATGATATCCTTCGTCAATTCACCTTGGTTGTGTTGGAGACTCAGTCGTCTTCCACGTTGGTGCAATTTTATCACACAATTGGCTATGAACAAAATGTTTCCTCGAAGAAGGATCGACGTTGGTACTAAGAGCATAAGTTTTGTATTGATTTCTAACCTTCTCACAACTTTGTCTCCAGCTCCCCTGTAATTTTATTTGTCCAGCTATTAACTTTGATTTAAAAATGGTGTGGACTAAAAACCCGGATGGATGTAGTAGCCCTCCATTTTTATTTACTCCGCATATTAGATTTGACTGAAGTCAAACTTTGTAATACTCTCAAACCTTTCTGATAATTGAAATTAAAATTGTTTATTTGTACACACTCTCACACGTTTCCGATTATTTGGCGCATGTGTGGTTGTTCACTTAAGGGAGGGTAGTGTACCACACGTGAAGGACAGGAAGTGCGACCAGGACGCGTGGGCATGGATCGTTAGTTCATCGGAAGTAGCACTAGTTTTCTTCACTGTACATTAAATAAAGAGTTGCATTTCGTACTTACACAATTTAAAACGATTGTTATGGAGAGAATAAGAAAACCACTCCACTATATATTAGTCGTATACACGAGAGTACTATATGGACGCAGCTTCATTGACTTAGTGCACCTGCCTTTGGATTTATGACAGGTGGGCCCAAAATGAGGCTGGCACACCTGTCATACAGCCAAAAGCAGGTGCAGTGAAGGCACCAGAGCTCAGTCTGTACTACAGTAGTATATATATAAGCGGGAACCTCAGCGCTTGTTCGCTAGGGTTTGCACTCTCCACACGCTCGCCGCACTACATATATGTTACACGCTGGAGGCTCAGCGTTCATTTGCTAGGGTTTGCTATATTCACAGTCTCTCACCCTCTCTTCACCAGATCTAAACAAGACTGCGTTGGCCTCCTGTCTCTCTCTCCCACCTCACAGTTGGTGAAGGAGGAGACTGTATCCCGTCGCACCGGGAAGGGGAGGAGGTGCAGCGTTCACTCTATCGCCTTCGGCGACGGAGGCAATCCACTGCCGTCTGCGCTATTCTCTTTCACCCAGCGCCTGTGCGGGAGGGCCACCGACCCCTTCTTCCTCGCTGCCGTACGTAGTGTGGCAGATCCGGCCTCCCGCCGCATGCCTTGCCACATTCCTAGCTGCATGTGGATCTTTTTCGATCTGTAGTCGAATCTAGGTCTTGGTTCAAAGAGGAAAGAAGGGTGCGGTGGGCTGGAGCAAGAATCTAGGACGCGGTTCAATGAGGAAAGGAGGGGCGGAAAGTAGTATAGACTGGCTATCCAGCCGCTTTGTAGGTCGAAAAGGGAAAAAGGGGGTAACCCAGTACACACATCTGTAAGGAACCGATCTCTTTGTTGAAAAGGGAAAGAAACTGGGGGGTCGGGTAGTTTGTGCAGGACTAGCTTTGCTGCCCTCACATAGGAAGAAGGTTCAAAGAGAACAAATATGAGACAAGCGCATATATGCTGCTTGGCTACATACTCTGCATCACCCATTTATACGTGTGGACGCACATGGTGCTGGCATGTCCCATACAGCTATTTTGCTATTGTTAATCTAAGAATGCCGCCGGAAAATTGAAGCAATGCCACTGTTAAAAGTAAATTACATTTTTTAACGAATTTTGTTTCAAGAGAATGTCTCTGTTAATATGAATCAATACAACCATTTTAGAAATGCTACTGTCCTACTTTGTTTTCCATCCAAGATAAGTTAGATGCTTCTTTCTGTCACCTTTTGTTTCATCCTCCTTTATCGGCAAGTAATTGTTTCCTTTTTTGCCTCTGTTAAAACAGGGCTATCGATTCAACTTGTTGCTATTGCGACATTTTGCTTCGCTACTCGAAACACTTATGTTTTGAGAGTGTTTTGTGCAGTTCAACTTGAATGTCACACCGGTGACTTTGCTTAATTTTGGTGGAACTGCACAAAAGGAGATCGAGATTCGTATTTTACCTTTGTCGGTCTCATGAAAGGTCAGTACATGCCTTCATCCACATGATTGTGCAGTGTGCTTTGAGATGTTGTGCTACTTGTATTGGTACTGTTTGAAATAAATGTTGAATTGAAGCTATTGCATTGCTGTCTTTTCCCATTAAGTAGTGAACAAAAATGGGACCAACCCAGACATGATGCTTGTTGCTTTGTTACAACAAACTCTGCATCACCCCCTTTATAAGTAGATGGAAGCACATACTGTTGTTGCGCCCACTCTCCTTGGAAGTGTTTATGCTTTTCGTTAATCTAATGCCGCTGGTAAAATTAAGCAATGCCACTCTCAGAATAAATTAACTACTGAATCTTAGTTCAAAACTGCAACACTTGTTAGGAATGGTACTATCCTGCTTTGTAGTTCTTTCTACATGTTTAACCAAGGTATTGTTAAGATAATGTCTCTGTTAAAATGAATCAGTTGCATTGTTTTAGGAATGGTACTTTTCTACTTTGTCGTTCTTTATACATGTTGAAACAAGGCATTGTTAAGATAATGTCTAAGTCAATATGAATGAATCACACTAATGGAGAATTGCTACTCTCCTGCTTTGTTTCCCATTAAGATAAAGTAGATCAGTAGATGCTTTTCTTCTGGGAGTACAAGTCATCAACCGTTATTTCTCAGTAATTGTTTCCCTTATACCTATTGTTGCTTACAGGGATATCAAAATTAAAGCTCGGTTTTATTCCAACTTCGATTTTAGTTGAACTGCACAAAAGGAGCGAATGTGTCAAAGGCAAACTGCTGCATTACTGGGTCCAGTTGGTCGTTCCACTTTGCAGAAAGAACCAGTCATTGTTTGCGCTACATTGCAGAAGGAATGACCGAGAAGCTTTACAGAGTATTATTAGACACCGGTGACATGACTAGTCTGCAGAGACCATTGGCAATTTAACAACATGTGGAGTGCCCTGGGCAAAAAGTTCCCAAACAAGTACAAGAAGCTACGATAGGACTCCACGATCATAGGCATTACATATTTTGAATGGGAAAAGCTTGTCAAAGTTTAATCATTGATGTTAGCAAGAAGATGTTAGTTTAATATATTGGAATTGGAAAACCTTGTCAAAATTTGCTCATTGATGTTAGCCAGAAGACATGCATTTGATATTTTTGAGTGGGACGCCCTTGCTGTGAGGAGCGTCGAGTGTTTTTTCCTATTCCTGTGTTCAGTTGAGAAGTAAATAGTTACTCTGCTGAGATATTCTTGTGTTAAGTGTTTGTTCTGAATATTGTCTATGTAATGCCAGGCCTTGTGTTTGATTGCAAACTTGAGCTTGGAATGTTGTGGCATGCGGCATCACGAGTTGTTCACCGTGCCTCCTGAGAATAATGCTTCGTATTGTTTTGCATGTCGATCTAATGCCAGTGATTTGCTTGTTAAGAAGATCATCTTCTTCTCTTGTTTCCGTGCTTAAGAAGTTCATCATCTGATGTTTCATTCATAGCCTATACGACAAGTCGGGTATGTTAGACGTGAAACCATATGATCTTCCGACCAACTCATGATATTAGGCCGTGATTGGATCATCGTTTTCCAACCAAAACCGCTTGTAAAACTGACGCTTGTAAATTAAAGCAGATGGTCTCGGGCGAAGGCGCTTGGTTGGTCGATTTCGACTAGTAAAATATCGGAAGTACTTCACACACGATAAAAACGCTGAACGACACTCGGACGATTGCTAATCCAGCCGTTAGTTGTTGTTTAAGCCTTGCCCATGGATGGCTTGATACGCACGTCGTGCATGTATCGTCTGGTAATGTCGTCCATATAGCAGTGCTCGTAAAATATACACTTGTCTCTCAAATTACACGCGTAACCCGCCGGTTTTACTTATAGACCTCGGGCCCTTGACTTCATTACGCCTGTATTTTATGCGTTGTTTCCGATGACGAGTAAATTACACTTGTATGTTAATACAGGTTTGAAATAAACCAGAGCTCCCAATCGCGGCCTTACCATTTCATGCCGTCTCAGTTTCTCGAAGGTGCTCATAGGTGTCCGATGATCCTGGCTTACTGAATGAGCAGCGGGCACTGTATCAGACCATCCGTAGGGCCCGCGAGGCCCTCTCCGTTGTCCTTCGAGTTGTTGCGCTCGCCATGGCGCTGAGCATTGTTAACATTGTCAACGAACACGAGGATTCAAGGAGATGACTTTATTTTGACTGGATGACACTAGGGATCCACTAGGGCCGTAGCCGTACGCACACAAGTGCCTCCTTATTATGTACAACCATATATTTTTTGCTTTCTCCTGGTTTCCTGACATCGCGGTCCCACACCATTGTCAACCTATGTAGTCAATATAAACGAGAGAATTGCACAAGGTGCGGCCGACAGCTGGGACCAAGCAGCTCGAGCAGTATTTGTGTTTTTGAGGCATGAGCACTGCAGAGTTTTTCTTGGCGATGATTTCGTTGTTGTTCAGAGGAGAGCAGGGTATTAACTGGGCGGGCTGTGGCCCGTCTAGCCCAGGCCAGATATCCAGCCCAGATATTGATTTTTTCAAGATGAAAATGGCTAGCCCAGCTATACGTCTTTTTGAGGAATACCCAGGCAAGGTCAACTTGTTATTCTCCGCCCCGCTGGGCTGCAAATGGGCTTTAACAGGAAAATGGGCTTTAAAAAATAATAAATGGGATGTAATTATAAAAACTGGGCAGTAACTATAAAAAAATGCACCAAACACGAAATTAGTTTATAAATATTATTTATGGATTTTGAAAATCTTAAATTTTCATTGTTGGGCGCGCAATGTTTCGTTGCATTTTTACGTAATACAAATTTATATTTAATCTGACTAGACATTTCGCGATAAAAATATTTCGGATCCCATCAAAATGTGGGAAATTTTATTGAATTCTTTCTTCAATGGTTGGTTGAAATTATTAATCGTTGTCCTAGCTAGAAAATGGGATGTACTTTTAACAAACTGTAAATGGGCTGTTGTAAATTCCATTAGAATTCAAAAATGGGATGTACATTCTTACAAAACGCAAATGGGCTATATGTTCTCTGCCACACACTTGTGGGCCTACTAAGTGACGCATCCCCTAAAAAAATAAGTTGACGCGGATGCAAGGCTTTGTCAACTTATTATAGTCAACACACGGTTCTAGCAGCAGTGGCCGCTGGATGTCTATCCAACAGATGTCGTGCTTCTTCTTCAATCTCGGATATTCTTAGCTTCGGCCGCCCAAAAATGATTCCTCCCCCTGACATCTGGGGCGCACCGTTTCGGAGGCTGACCTGTGGGCCTACAAAGTTGGAGCATACCAAGGGCTTTGTCAACTTAGTCAATATAAACGATTCTAGCTTTAGTGACCGTACGATGTCCATCCAACGGCCGTAGTGCTTCTTCAACCTCTGGTCTTCTTGGTCCAGCCGCCCAAAGCAGCGCCAGTCGTGCTGCCTGCTCCTGCCTCCCGTGGCCGGCTGTGCTGCTGCGGAGGCCTCACCACCCCCATACTACTCCCCCCGCTGGCCAGGCCATCCCTCCACTCACCCACACCCCCTGTTATTCTGTAGCGACGGCAGCCTCACACCGCAGCCGAACCAGTGAACCCTCGTACTCCTCTCCGCGCGGGCTTCCACTGTTGTGTCTTCCCCGGCTCCGCGTCGTCCCCTTCCTTGGCCTCGCCGTCGTCCACCGCCCTGGTGCTCTCGGTGCGGCGTGGTCAACGTGGTCAACGACCGACTTCCATCGAAAGAGTACTGTACGTGGAGAGGCTGACAACTGGGTCCACGGCGGCTGCAAGGAAGTGCCTCCTTACTACGCGCAAAATAATGATTCCTCCACCTGACAGTGGGGACCCACCGGACGGGCCACCAGTATTTTGCGAAAAAAATCGTTTCCCCCTGACTGCTGGGACCCACCGGACGGGCCACCGTATTTCGCGAAAAAACGTTCCACCCACTGTCAACTCGGACCCACCGGAAGTGCCTCCTTATTACGCACAAAAAAATGAATACTCCCCCGGCTAGCTGGGACCCGCCTTGGTGGGAGGTTGACTTGTGGGCCTACTAAGTTGACGGGGACGAAGGGCTTTGTCAACTTAGTCAATATGAACGATTCTAGCTCCAGTGACCGTACGATGTCCATCCAACGGCTGTAGTGCTTCTTCAACCTCTGGTCTTCTTGCTCCAGCCGCCCAAAGCAGCGCCGGTCGTGCCGCATGCTCCTGCCTCCCGTGGCCGGCCGTGCTGCCGCAGAGGCCTCACCGCCCCTACTATTCCCACCGCTGGCCAGGCCCTCGTACTCCTCTCCGCGTGGATTTCCACTATCGCGTCTTCCCCGGCTCCGCGTCGTCCCCTTCCTAGGCCTCGCCGTCGTCCAACGCCGTGGTGCTCTCCCCGCGGCGTGGTCAACATGGTCAAGGAACGACTTCCATCGGAAGAGTACTATACGTGGAGAGGCTGACAGCTGGGTCCACGGCCACAGCCCAGTTTTTTTGTGATTTGCCAAGTAAGTCGCTTTGTCAGGCCTGTTGGGCTACAAATCTTTCAAGACGAGGAGAGCTTCCATTCGGCTGGTCGAGAAAATGGCCCTTCAGTAATGAGAAGTGGGATGTACATTTTTAAAACACATCAAACCGGCAATTAGTTTCAAATATCTTTGTTTTTCATTTCGAGATTTTAAATTACATTAATTTTTATGCGTGGAGAATTTGTTTGATTTTTTATTGATATACATTTATTTTTAAAATCAGTTTGAATGTGAGTCGAAATTTCGGAATTAAAAACAGTTCGGACCGCACCGAAATATGCAAAATTTCGTATAATTTTTTAACCGTGGCCACAATATGGGCTGTAATGCTAACAAAAAGAATATGGGCTCCAAAAAAACCTTAAGAATTAGCAAATGGGCTATACATTATTAGAAATAATGGCAGATGGGCTGTATGCTGTTTTCCACAGATTTGAGGCTTTCGTAAAAAAAGGTTGACGCACAAGCACTGACTGTTGGATGTCCATCCAACGGCCGTCGTGCTTCTTCAATCTCTGCTCTTCCTGCTCCAGCCGCTCAAACAAGTGCCGGCGGAACTGCCTGCTCCCTCCTCCCCGCGGCCGGCTGTGCTGCCGCGCAGGCCTCACTGCCCCACCATACTCCCATCGCTGGCCTAGCCATCCCTCTACTCACCCACACCTGCTGTTATTCTCCGGCGATGGCAGACGAACCAGTAAACCCTCGTACAGTCGTACTCCCCTCCGCGTGGGAAACAACTGCCGAGTCTTCCCTGGCTCCGTGTCGTCCCCTTCCTAGGCCTCGCCGTCGTCCACCGCCGTGGTGCTCTCGGCGCGGCGTGGTTAATGTGGTCAATGACCGACTTCCATCGAAAGAGTACTGTGCGTGGAGGCGCTGACAGCTGGGTCCACAGCCGCAGCAAGGAAGTGCCTCCTTATTACGCGCAAATTAATTATTCCTCCACCTGACAGAGGGGACCCACTACACGGGCCACCGTATTTCGCAAAAAAAACGTTTCCCCCCTGACTGCTGGGACCCACCAGCTACACCTTCGCACGCAAGGAAGTGCGTCCGGGCAAAAAAACAAAATGATTCGCCCCCCTGACTGCTGGGAACTACCAGCTACATCTTCGCACACAAGGAAGTGCCTGACAGTCGGGACCCACCTGGTCGAAGCGTACGTAGCGTTGTCATTCTGGTCGCGAACGTGTACGTACATATATACTAGTGGATGTAGAGGCGCGCACGTGTCGTAGTAGAGGCGCGCACGTAGCATGTACACGTACGTACAACGCCCAGGGTGCAAGAAAGAAAATACGGCCACATATGTGTACATACGGGCGGGGTCTCGAACGCTTACTCGCGCATACGTACGGCGAGGGCTGTTGACATGGCTGGGTCAGAACGGAGAAACAGCGTCGTCGTCGTGTTCATGGGGAGGCAACGGAATGCGTCGTGTTCATGGGGAGGCAACGGAATGCGTCGTGGTCATCGGGAGGCAACGGAACGCGTGGGAGCCAACCGGCTGGCTCAGAACGGAATGCATGGTCGTGTTCTTCGGCAGGGCTTGGACGGAACAGGCGATGGAAACGAGGCCTGGCGTACCGCACAACGGAGGAAACGGACCTCCTACGTTCGGAACGGGGTCCTGTTGATCGGGAGGGGTCTGGCGTACCGCAAAACGGAGGAAACGGACCTCCTACAGTCGAAACGGGGGTCCTGTTGATCGGGAGGGGTGTGGCGTACCGCAAAACGGACAAAACGGACCTCCTACGGTCGAAACGGGGATCCTGTTGATTGGGAGGAGTGTGGCATACCGCAAAAC